>NC_066363.1:43375600-43685243 GCF_013377495.2 Cygnus atratus
CCTCACTATATTCAGTCATTGATGAACTAAGATAAAACTCACCCTGACGCTAGATAATGGACATAAGCTTTTGCAGGGCTGAGTCTGCAATGGTGCTTTAAATTTAGAGGTTAATTATTAACCTCTTACTAGATTCTTTATTAAGATAGAAGAATTCCGTAAAGATATAAACAGGGACTTCAATCACAATGCAGACTCAAGCCTCTTTTGTGCCACTTGACATCAGAACTTTGTTGTTTGCTTGCTAGATTTTTTCACTACCCATGTTTTTTGGAAAGTCCCAATCATCCCAGTAATGAGGAAAAAAATGAGTACAGTGAGGAAAGAAGGCTCAGCATCTTTGGCTGCATGCACTTCAACTCCTTTCTCACCTTGGTACACCCATGCAAGGTGATGTAAAGAGTAGCTCTGCCTACATGGCATTCTTTAAACAGAGATGCAGTGCTGTTACAGTCCCAGTGGATGGCAGCTATTCTGGGGACTTGGATGATCTTCGTGTATAAACTGCTAGAGACCCAGGTGACAAAATAATCAATTCTGAATGTAAATCATGTACAGAAGCAAACTAGGAAGGGTACCAGCTGCAGACTTTGACCACTGATGTGTATAGTGACTTGGATCAGTTTGGCCCTACTCTTAGTCACCCTTTACTAATTTCTTGGTGAAATTCAAAACAGTGTCATACAGCTTTTGCACCACAGTGTAGTAAAACTAACTCAGCTGTTTTCTTATCTCCCCCATCTTCCCCTTATCCTCCCCATTACAGCAACGACAGTCTACCGCATTAAAAAAATGAGAAAGAAAAAAAAAAGACAGAAGGACTTACAGAGTTGTCTTTCACCAGAAGAGCACAGCACTGGATTCCAGCCAACAGCATTTTATGGGGATTCCAAGCAACAGAATCAGCCCTACAAAATTCATAAAAGGAGAAAGGGGAGAGGGCATAGGAATTGCACCTATAATCATTGGTACGAGAGGCGAAAATGCCCAAATGCAATCCAAGCAGATAAATCAGTTCTTCCAATTTTTCCACATACTCATAAGTTTAGCAATCTCTCCAATTAATGACAATACGCATTCTAAAAAATACTGCTCTCATGGAGGCTTGTCCATCTCAGTCCCTGTAAGTGTGCCCATAAACTAAAACTGACTTACCTGTGGATGCCATGAAGAAGTCTGCAATGCTTCCTTGATATCAAAGCCGAGCCACCCCAAGAAGCCTATTGGAAAAATTACAAAGCCAAGACAATGTTATTTGTATAAAGTTCTTGGTGCTCTCTGATAATGCTTCGATCAATGATTACTGACACTGTTTTTATCTCATTAGAAATTTAGTTTACTACATGGTCAGTGGACTAAATTTTGCTTTTAGCATCATCTACCAAAACAAAGGTGGTTGCCTGAGACCATGCTTAAAATAGAGGAGCCAAGAGTTTGTGTCATTATGTGAACCACAAGCTACATTTTCACTTCTGTGTAAGCAATGGCATGAATTGAAGGGCTTCTGCATAACCAGGCCATAAAAGGTGGTTCCGTTCCTCCAGTCTAAATCTAAGCAATGAGAGTCAAAAGATCCACTTCGTACACATTCCTCCTCCTAACTGTTTCCTTTGTGAGAAATTCTCACAAAGAAAGAGAATGATAATCTCTGCCAATTACAAAGCCCAGGCTCAGATACTCCGTGGAGTTTTGAGACAAAAAGTGAAGTCAGTGAGTAGGTAATAGCAGCATTTCTGTGACCAGCAATCTCACTGATGTTAAAACGGTGTAGCATTCACCACATCCATCTCAGGTCATCTAAGACCTAGCTGTGTGGTCGAAGCATCAGTGAGGCATTCTCTGTAGTGAGCAGCTCTCCACTGACATTCTTTATCAAGTATCCTCTTATCTATTTTAGATACCTGTCTCTGAGTGACACCTCCTGCAGATGTCTCTCTCCATGCACTACAAAAGGAGAGCAGACAATAAGCATAAATTACACAAGTTTGACTTCTGGTCGCCTTAAATTAGGGAAGGTGACTCGTCTATGAATTCAGCAAGGACCAGACATCACCCACTAGCTGCAGTAAATCTTCATTTCTCAAGCAACGTTTATCCATGGGGTCAGGGTGGTGCGGCGAGAGCACACAACAAAAACAGAATACGTCACACATTGCATTTGAGAAAATATTATTAAATATGAAAAAAGGTTTTTCAGCATTCACAGAGACAGAATCCACAAAAGAAAGTTCCCTGTGAAATGAGCAAGGCTCCTCAGAGACGCAGAAGAGGCATCAGTCCAAAAACACCTGGACTCAGGATATCATAGAAAAGGTTCATATATTTTGGATTACTGAGGAAGAAATCACTGCTGTGAAGATTCCTGATCTAAGGACAGTGAGATCATGCTTGCTTGCCTTTGGGGTTTAGGTGTTCTGGTTGTTGGTTGTGGGTTTTTTTGTTGTTGTTGTTTTGGTTTGGTTTGGGGGGGGAGGGGGAAGGTGGGGGCAGTTGTTTATGTTTTTTTCTTGAAAACAAACAAAACAGCTGTGAGAGCTGATCTATGAATTTAGCACCAGTTTTTGCTTCATAGGCCATATATTAGGAAAAAAATCTGCTATTTCTGGGAGACAGGAATAGTAAAAGCTCACAATGGAAATGAACCATTAAAAACTTGTCCTAACACTTATCATTCTCACTAATGCAGTACACAAACACCACATCATATTTTATGTTGTCATGCTCACAACATTCGTGCTGAGAAAAAGGCTGCTGCTCAATCTACATCTGGAACCTAAGAAAGGAAATTATTTGCCTCAAATTTCACAGTAAGCCCGTGGCAGAACCATGACTTGAAACTGGATTCCCCAGCTAGCTCAAACTAGCCATGTTACTGAAGGACAATCAACTTGATCTTCCTCTTTATAGCCAGATTTTGCTCTTCTCATTCTATAATATAGTCAAAGTAGTCATTAAATTATTCCCCAATTTTTACAATTCATAAGCAACGCACTGGCAGACAATAAATCTTTTAAAAATTTGTATCCAAAGCTGTCAGTATTGGAATAATTGACATTTCACACTATTCTGAAAAAATAGGACTAGAAAGGCACTCAAGTGTTCATCTCACCTGTGTGCCACCCCCAAAGGCAGGATCAGCCATACCTATATCATTCTTGTCAAACATTTGTAGAGATTATTAACCAATGAACACACGCATTTTGGGATTGATATCAAAGTGAAAGATAAGGTGCAATTGCTGCCTACACAGCACTATTGGTACTTCTGTCTACCTTCATTTTAACAACTATTGCTAGGTATCTTGAAGAGAGGTACAATAGGTCCAGGCATCTCTACCACCTCCCAATCTCTCCTGGAGCCACAGTACCACAAGATGAATTTGTGCTCCGTGCTTCTTTACTCAGTTCACAGACGAAGTGCTTAGAGACCCAGGGCTGGCAAAAACCAAATGTGAATGAGAAGGCACCTAAGGATACCAAGAATCACTGGCTTTGTTTTTAAATAGCTCTAATGATGGAGGCTGCAAAACTTAGCCACCTAATTTGTGTTTAACAATAGCAACCCTACAGATTGAAATGTCAGTCCTAGACAGTGTTACCCCTTGTCGTGTCTGCAGTGGCCATTGAAAACACATTCTTTCTTTTCTCCTTGTAGCAGCTTTTAAAGTATCTGTAGAGCATTGCATATAGTCTCTTTTTTTTTTCTAGTTTAAGTAACATCACTGCTTTTAATCTTTCTTCATTGGTCATAACTTCTAGATATGATTCCATTTATCTTCACTGCTCTACTCCTTTCTAATCTTTATCCTGTAGGTCCTTAACTTCCTTGATATGCAGCTTTTTATTTGGATACAGTCTGGATAAGGCAGATGAAGCACCAAGCTGAAAGAATTATTTTATGTATCTTTAGTCAAAGAAGCTGTCAAGATGTTTATCCCAACTGCAAAGGCTTAAGACTGATGATCTGTGATGCACTGCAAACCCTGCATCTTTTTCTGGGGATCTGCTATCTAGCCAACATTTCCCAGATGTTTGTGCAGCTGATTATTGGAGCTTAAACCTAGAGCACTATCTTTATTAAACTACAGCCTAGTTTTTCCACTTTTTTCTTTAAACTGTCAAGATCTCCATCTTCTAATCCCGTTCTCCCACTAATTCTTGCAGTTTTGTGTCATCTTCATGTCATCTTCAAATTTAGTCAGTGGATTTTTTTTCATCCAAGTTATTAATGAAATTACTGGGTAACTTCTAACCTAGGATAGATCTCTCCTGATTTCTACTCAAAATATTCTCCCCTTTCAGCAGTGAACCACTGATAACTGCTCTCCAAGTATGATTTTCCAGCCAGGTTTTCACTCACTGCCACTGTTGCAGCTTGGCAGGCTTTCCGATGAGAATTTCCTGAGAGTTATTGGCAAGACACAGTAAAGTGAACTGCTTCTCCTCCTTGCACAAGACTAGAGAAAGAAGGTTTGATTGCCATAACCAGTGTATCAATACTGTAATGTGCACAAAATATGGTTACTGCACCGGCTGTTGAGTGGCTTGACTGCTGAGATAGTTTCACCTTATTGGTATTGTCTTGAAGCAACTTTTTCCTTAAGCCCCTTTTCCTCTACAGCTTTGTCTCCATGTGAGAACTTATCTGCAATTTCTGACTCCAATGAAATTTAACTTCCTGAAGCCTGCTAATTTTATGTTGATGTTCTCACATTCACCCTTCTTACAAATCATGAGCTTTATCATTTCACACTTAATGAAAAGCCTCCCTAAGGCAAACATATCAATTTTTGGTATCAGAAAATATTCTGAAATGAGATACATCAGTGTAAAACTGGAAGTAACATCACAGACTTTCATGTAATAACGGTATAAACTGTTCTTGAGATCATTTGCAGTAAATAATACTGATTCCCACCAATGTTAGCCCTAAATTACAGCTTTCCATGTTTTTAAATGATTGTTTTAATAGTACTGTATTTTTTTTTCCTCCTAAGCTACAGCAGGCCCAAAAAGTAGTACTCACTTGCTGTAAGAATCATTCAGCTGGAAACCAGACCTTTCAGAGGAATGTAGATCCTCAAAGATTTCAAACACTGTTATTGCCTATAAGGCTAGAAGTAGGTAGGCATGCTTTAAGGCAAAGAAAAAAAATCGAACTCTTCGCTATGTTTCTTATACACTACTTCTGATCTCACTGTACTTTTCCCATTATTATTCCAGTAAACCTATTTTTAATGGTGCAGTGAGATAAAAAGGTCACATTATGAATTACAGTCTGCTCATTTTACCATATCACATTTTTATATATACATATGCCTGATATCACTTACACGCAAAGGTTCCAGTCTCTTCCGCATACCCTGCTCCCATATAAATAGTCAGAAACTTTAAACGAAAATAAAACATCCATGCACTCAACTTTTGACAGTTCAACAGAGGGTGAAAGAAAAAAATGGAAAATGTACTGATAGAACTCCTAAGAACCAATCAAGGTTGAGAATTCATTGAGAGGTTCATAACATGAATCACATCTTAATAGAAAGATTAGTCTTCTAGACCAAAAACTACCCAATTTATGATTGTACATTTGTTATTCTACCAGCAATCAATTAATATCTGACAGCTACAGTCACTGTGAAAACAGAAAATTAACTTTAAGATATTCACTGACATTTTTACCCTAGCTTAACATGAGGTAAAGTTGGAAGAAGAAATGTAATTATTTACAAAACACTAGCAACTGCTTATGAAATATAGTTCAGAGTACTGCCCAGGTTCATCCCACCTAACCAAAGTTATTCAGCTGCAGGGAATGGGTTAGGAGACTATTCATCATCCTCCTACAGTTGTTGGAGATGGCTCCAGCAGTGTCTATTCAGCAAACCTCAGATCCAACACAGACTTTAAATACACTGCAAACGGATGTACAAGACACTAGCACCTAATGTGAATGTTACACTCCTGCTGAACATCTGCTGGGTCATCCTCACCAGCATACAACCACGAGGAAGTTCTGCAGGCACTTTAAATACTAGGGCTGAATTTTGCATTTTTGCCTCCAAGAAAATGAAATTTTGAATCACACACGCAGAAACTTTATTTATTAGTGTCTGAGCCATTTTTATTTGAAACACACATCCTTGTCTATGTGATTTTTCTTTAAATACTCAACATTAAACAAACACTTTAAAAATTTAAAGCAGATCTAAAAATCTCTATTAATGTTGCTCCAGATTATCTCATTGTTCCATGGATTTTTGCACAGCCATTCTGGGTTTGTGGCATTATCACTATAAAGAGAATACAGTTTTAGAAAATATGAAGAGACCTAGTTTTAGAAAAATACATTTACAGCTAACTAGTCCAGGTAATAAAAGGACTCAGTGATTATTCCAAAAAGGCTCATGAATGGATTTTTAAAGCCAAAGCTAAAATTATAAAGAAAATAAAAGTCAAGTAAAATTTTTGAACCATTTAGGAAAACTTCAGGGGACCTACAGGAAACTAACCTGTAAATATGAAACGGAATAATTTATTGTTGGTTGAGCCAGAAGCATACATTTATTTTAACCCGTATGAACCATGCACCACAATTCTAACATGTCCATTCTCTAATAGACTGTGGAAATAATCTGAAATTCTAGTTGTATATAATCATCCTTGAAGCACTTTTGCAGTAGCAAGAAGGAACAGGAAATTGATTTTAAAATCATTTTGAAATATAACCTGACAATGACAAGAAAGTTTTGACTGCTTGTCACAAGCAAATTATTTGCTGTTTTTCAGCCCATGGAACAGAGACAAATCAGGAAGTATTTCTGCTCTCTATGCAAAAAGTATATATATATATTAAAGCGCAACTTACTATCACACAGAAACATTAACAGTCAAAGAAAAATATCAATTATTAAAAAAAAAACAACAATGCTAACAAAAACTACACAGTATACAAACTCACGTCTACATGAAGCCAGAGGCCATGCTTTTCACAGATATCAGCAATTTCATCCAGAGGATCAAATGCTCCCAGTACTGTTGTGCCTGCAGTAGCACAGACAAGAAATGGTGCTGACCCCTGCAATAGGATTCAAAACAAAAAATTGTCATTCACACTGCTCATTTCCTCCAGTATATTTGGAGAGTTGAAGTATAACAAGGTCTTGGAAAGTAGGACAGAAATGTGACAGTCTACATTTTAGTTTCCCAGCACTGAGAGCCTTATGTAGAAGTTACTGCATTTAAAAGTGCTATTTAAAAAAAAAAAAAAAAAAAAAAAAGGCATTTCCAGCTAACACCATCACAGGGCAGACTTCACCAGCTTCAGACTGTTTTGACAGATGCTAGTTTTGTCAAGATGAAAGCACTCTGGATATTTGACATCTCTTTGTACACTGATTTTCATTTCTCAGCCTCCCCCATTTTACTACTATATTTGCTGCCATTCTGCCAAACACAAATCAAGCTATTAGTTCAGCCAGCAGGCTACCCATCAGGGACATGACTCACCCCTCTAGGGACTCCACCTGCATTCCCTCTACAATGCCTATGGCTCTTTGCTGAGGGAAGAGGAACCTTCAGTTAGGGAACATGATTTGCCTTGGGTAGCACTGGCATACACCACAACTGGGACAGTTACCGCTACCTGACCCAAATGCCTGGTCTACAGCCAAGTGCAATTCTGAGTGTTGTCAGGTTGCAGCCTCAGACAATTATCACAAGACATCCATTATGGCTTTAATGGCTTTGCTCATTGCTTTCCCATTCAACCAATACCAGGTGTGCAATTACAACAGCAGAGCAGGTCAAATATACCAGCTTGCACCTACTCTTTCAAATGTATATGCCTGAGTGTACACAGGAGCAGAAACCAAAGTAATGAAAAGAATTGGTAGGGTTTGGAGTGACTTTATGACATTGACAGTGTCAGCCCTAGCAATGACTGACCAATCTCACGTGCTGGTAAACACATGCTGAAGTTACTGTTCTGCTTGTTTCAGCATTCAGTCTGCAGCATGACAATGCAGCTACTGAGAGGCACTAAAGTTGTTACTAAATTGAATAATCTTGGATCCCTGGATTCATTTGCAGTGAATTAAATCTCTCAATATAAGTCTCTATGCTGATGTAACATACTGTAGCTTCACTGAAATCAGACACCAGCTGAAAAATCAAACTCTATGTGCAAGTCTTTTATATAGCTTCAGTTCAGCTGAAATCTGATCTCCTTAGCTGTCCTCTTTTTTAAGTGTTGCTACTTTTAAAATCTACTACAGAGACAGGCAGGCTTGATTCACTTCTGCATTCTGATGGTTTTATATTTCTTTAACAGTGTAGAGGACTGTTAGGATGGTGCACAATTATGATTTATTTTTTTTTTAAATTTCCTTACAAATTGCTAAAGCAGTGAAAAGTAGCCTTGGAATAAATTTAAATTCATACCATATATTCAGAAAGAATTACCAGCCTGTAATTCACTGCATGGTCATTCTTACTATAAACTACAAAAAAAAAAAGTCATTCAAACTTACAAACCAGCCTGAAGCTCAAGTACGAAACACTTTTGAGTGAAGCAAAGACTTATCTGCTACACTTAACAGTTTCTGTTAGTATTCTCACCATTTTTCTCCCACAGCTACATCACAATGACAAAGCTTCCTCAGCTGCCAGAAGGTAACATGACTGAATAGGGGGACAAGTCTAGGATCTCTACAAATTCAAAAGACTATTGTTACCATTACACATTTCTGCAAAGAAGAGAATCATGTTTTTATTCTTTTTGCCAATAAAATTAAATAGATTTTCTTGACTAGATCCTCAAAAAACAAGTCTAAGACTCTTGCTGTTCACAGTCAGTGAACATTTTGTGCTCCTATCACCAGTGAATGCTATCATTCTATGGTTCTGTGATTCTACGAATGCATCCTCTGTTGTTCAAGAGTCATTAGAATAACACTGTAATTCACTGAAGTGTCCTTCTGTAAAAAGTTATAAAATTGCACTTTATCAAGGACACAGTTACTGAAGCTCAGGTGAGATGGAAAACTTCCAGGACGCCTTTAACTTCCATTAAAAGGCAAGTGAAATAGTAAGTGTTTCTCAAAGGTAACACTCCTGTAAGTGGAGCATTTTAATACAGAACATTGATTTTAAATTGCAGAGTACTGTACTGAGGCTGACTTTTTTATTATTAACATAAATGCCAGGTAATCTTTTTTAAATAACAACCAAATTTATTACACCAACAAACAAAAAATCTGTTTTTGCAGAGCACAGATCTCATTCTCCTGCTTGCTTTCTCTTGCTTCATATTTCAGTTCTTTTTTTTCCCGTGGATCACTCCAATGAGTGAAGTACAGATTGTCTTCCATGGATAAGGCAAAGTACAAAGAGAGGTAAGCAAGAGTTTCCTAAGTAATTAGGGACACCATATATCATTAGTTATTATACCTAACATGAAACTCCAAGGGGAGATGGTTGTTTGGCAGATGTATCTAAGGAACGTTTTAGTGAAAGCTATTGTGACCACACCAGTGCATAACACAACAGCACTGCCATGCCTTTTCTGTCAGCCACAATAGTTCCCAAAGTAGGACCTCATGGTAGTCAATGTCCACACTATGGACGTTGCACTAGCTGATTAGTATTCCCAGATCATGCACTAAGGGCTGAGCTCTGAATCCTACTGTTGTCACGCACAAACTGGAAATGAGGTGACCTAATCAAGTCAAAAGAAGATGCAATGTGCCTTTTAAGTCACATTTAGTCCTCCAAGTTCTCTAAAATAAATTGTATTGACTATAGTAAGTGCTATCTTACAGAACACGGGAATGTATGTTAATGTTGTCCAAATACACACATCAGTACATTTCCAAATGGTGCTCTTTCACTTTCTGCTTGGCCAAGTCCCTGTGGGAAAAGAGGCAGAATGGAATCTCTACACTCTTCCTGCAGCACTAGAAAGGACAAAATTTAGCATTTTCAGCATGTATGATAGTTTCAGAGACTAAAAGCCTTATCTTATAGCTCTTGCTTACTGCAGAGACTAAAGCAATAGCTGCTGTAATAACAGAAAAACCTACAGTTTTCATTTGCCTTTTAAGGAAAGCAGATACTGCATTCATTTCGTCTGAAAAAGGATTAAGGGCAAAATAAATCCTAGGTATAGAAGAAATGTGCTAAATACTTCAGAGCAGCATTGTACTTAGGGTTTTCATTAATAGTAAACACCCTGTGGAATTTTACTCCCCAGAACAGTGTAACACCTAAGAGCCTTGGCTTGCTCCACAAGTTTGGGGCAGCTGGATTACACCTGTAAGAAAAACACTGGTACATCAACTGTCCTATTTTTAGGATTTCACTCACTCTTAGTTTTCCTTCCTTTCACTCAGACACAAGCACACAGTCTGCATGCACTCCTCCTCTCTCCTTCATGCTTTCTCTCCCCCTCTCACCTCTTTCCTGGCCCGCTGGACTTGTTTCTCCAGTTCCTCAGGTATCATCTTACCTCTAAGGGACACAGATTTAAAACTTTTTCAGTTACATTCAAATAGGTTGGTTAGTACAGCACTACTGCATTTTAAAAGACTCAGAGATCACAGCCATGGCTTTTGCTTGCTTACCTTTCATCTGTTTTGATGAAGTAAACATTCTCTGTACCAATACCCAGAAAAGAGGCTGCCTTTTTCATGGAGTAATGACACTGTACAAGAAAGAGCATGCAAAAGAGAGTGAGTAAACAAGTAAAAAGAATGAAAAAATCCTTAGTATAGGAATTGGCGACACTGAAATTAATTTAATATCAGCATATAACAGTCATGACAATAGTATAATCTAACATAAAAAGCAAATTGACAAAGCTATGCAGCAAAAAGACATATCATACTTCACAATTAATGTCACACTAAAGAGCAGGAAAATAAATAATCTGTGTTTCAAATGCGAGCTTAAAAATAAAAAGCTCTATTACATACACATTTTTTTAAGCCGATTCTCCATTAGAATGAAAAATAAAAAGGTTGTAATGTCATCAGGAAAGAATTAATTGTTTTAATTGAACAGAATTAAGAGTATCAATAGGTATAAAAGGCAAATGCACAAGAAGAAAGGTCCAAAGGCTATTGAACTCAACAGCCTAGAGGCAACCTATAGGTCTGAAAGTCCAAAAGCACCACTCCTTGTAAACTGTACTCTTAATTAGGATGTATATAGCAATGCCTAAAGCCTATACCACTTCATAATTCCAATTTTTCAACATATTTTCTCAGCATCAGCTGTTGGCCACTGCCAGAGACAGGATGCTATGCTAAACTGACCTTTGGTCTGATCCAGCAATTCTGTTCTCATAGACTCAAGGAGTTCAAGTCCCAGGACCTACCGACTTTTTAGAGGTGGTACAGTCAGGACTTCCAAAGCTTTCAAATTCCTATCTCTGGAAAAAGAACTGAGAATCTTGGTGTTTAGACCAAGGTTGTCCATGTAAATTTGGATCTTGGAAGCCATTATGAAAGCAAGCAGAATCCACATGGGACTTAGCACATAAATCAACATGGATTTTGCAAGAAGTTCCAGTTTGGACCTATCTACGTTTCCACTAATTATTATTTCAGCAAAGAATTTTAGCTAGGTCTCATCACAGAAATGTCTGTAAATGAATGCAAATGAGTACACAAACACACGGTGCACTTCTCACTTTGCACTGAATAAAGGGCATTAGTGTATGAAGCCTGTAATGTGACTGTAAAAGATGTCCCTTCACCTGACCAAAAGATGTTAGAAATTGGTTTTTATTCAATCAGAAAGAGGTAAAATGACTCATGTGAAATGGATACTTGTGCTCACTGTCCACCCTTTGTGTGTACTTTGTACACTCTTTTTCTGTTAAACAAATTGTCAAGGTTTTATGTTACCATCTTTCCAACATTCACCCTTATAAGCTAAGACCTGCTCTGTTGTGGATACTGTTGTTCCAGCATAAGAGAATTTTGTCTTATTCCAAAATAATAGTATGCTGATCTCACACAGCTTAATCCATCTTCAAGAGTTGCCTGGGAATTCAAAATGCAATAACCTTCTTAATCTGAACTCATTATTAAATATTAAAACTACTCTGAACAACCTGCAGCATGACAAATGCCTACCCACTCATGTCAGTGGAGTCAGTTTTGAGAACATCAGCATCTCATAGGACTATACAGTTCTCTTCTCAGAATAAAAATCACCCAAGCCTTGGATTATCATTTCTCAAAAAAAAAAAAAAAAGTTTTGTTTTTTTTTTTAACACTATTACTGAAGAGTTAAATAACCCATATTCCAGCAACTGTGAAGATGTCTAGAATTGTTGCTTTTCATACAGGAGGTGAAGCCAGGTGGATAATTAATTCCATTTTCTTCCAGAGAGTTCACATAAATGCAGTTACAGCAGAACATAATTATGAAAAATGTACAATATTTTAATGTGTGGGTATGAATATATTAGAGGTATTAAAGCCTGTCATGCTGATTTTGATGAGACAGATGATCTCAAAGGCCTCTTTTTCTTTTTGACAAACAGGTTTTCCCCCATCATCGCCCACTTTTTAAATACAGGCATACAAAAATACTACCTGATACTATCTGGTAGTTCTAAGAACTCCTGGTTTTGTAACATGACACATCCACACAGCCTTTAGGACTCATTTATTTAAACTTTTACAAAAATAACAAGATACATAGGAAGATGATTAGTCTTAAATTATATCGATAATGGCAATAATGATTGTAGCTGTGTGTTGCTCAGTAGAAGTTTGGAGATGCTTTCAACGACTTAGTGAATAATTTAAAATACAAGCCTCTATCACTGATTTCTGTCCATTTGGTTCAAATGAAAGGTATGAACCACTTGGTATAATAAGACTGCTTCACATTCAGAAAGCTATAGGTCTGCAAAATCAGCGTACTACTAAAGAAGCAATCATTAAATCAAGTATTTTAATATAAAAAATGGTATGGGAGAAAGATAGGAGGCTTGAGCACATCAGAGATTATACCAAAGAGCAGAAGGAGGGAGCAGAATAAAGGGAATACCAAAACAAAACAGGTTGCAAGATACACTGTTTCTCAAATGCTTCTGTTCCTCCTTTTGTCCTACTGAAGACCTGAAAAAATTTGGTAGGTCTACAGTAGGACAGAAAAGGGACAAGACATATTACAATGCAGACTTGGAATATACTTCCTTTGATGAATAATCTTTCAGTTATATTGTTTGAATACATACAAGAATTTCCTTTTTTCACTATCAAAACCGATACTACCACACTAAATTACTCCACGTCAATATATATATATATATATATATATATACACACACACCAGAGAACATTTGGCAGCTCTAGTCACAGCATCAATTAGTTCATTTGTTCATAGTGCCCTTTCCAAAGAGAAAGGAATACCCAGATAAAAGATATTATTTGTACCTAGATTATATACATAATATCAAGTAATAATTTTTAATACTATGAGTTCAGATTTGTCTTGCTGTGTCTTCTGTGGTTTTGTTTGGACATATTCAATCGGTAGCCACGAGGAGTGAGAAGTGAATGCCTTTAGGCACAAAATCAAACCAAAACAGTGCATTTAAGATGTGCTCCTGTAGTCTTTTAACTACAGCTAGGCAGTTTTCTTTTCCTAATAACATTTGCGAAGATAAGGTACTTTGCCACTGTGTTCATTAAAACAGAAGATAGATGTGGATTTTCTTGATTTTGAAGAGTTTCCTAGAAACATGATTGCATAAAGCAATTACATTTTTATGAGACTGTTTTATTACTCATTTTTGCCTGTTGTAATTTCAACAGGGGACAACATGGTGCGTTAATGTTGTGTTCTCCCACTTTATTACTTTCATGATCAAGTTGCATTGGGGAGGAATTTGGTTTCATTACATCCAAAAAATTGCTCATATCAGCATGTATGTTTCAACTGTTTACACATACACTTGTACCCCCAATTGCCTCAAAGTTTGCAAATTCCTACCTTTCAGATCAATGTAAAAAGTGCTTGGGTTAGAAAAAAAGTTGAAATGGAATTCAAATAGTGAAAAATAATCAAAATGTGGGCTGTGTTCCACAACTACAGCTGTGTTCAGGTGTTACAGAAACACTAATCATGCCTCAAGAAAGTGGTAATTAATTTCTCTACTGCTAATGCTATCTCAAGAGGAATCGCTGTAATTGTCCAGCAAAAGAACTATGGAGTAGTAGCATGGTCACATTATTTGGCCACAATTTTAAGTAGCTTAGCATTTTACTTGCAGGAATGAGCAACATTGTTGTTGAAGGCCAAACAGAGCTTTTGAGGACCTTCAGTGGGCCACACATTAAACATACACCTTCAGATTATCCACAAACATACACAGAATACATAGTTAATTTTGTGTGACCTGGGGCTAAGTGACAAGTCCATGCATTCCCCTGCTCTACAGCAAGGCAACTCTTTCAGTCTGCCAAGTGCCAGACTGGAACTGTGGGACTTGGCAACTCAAGGCAAAAATCATTTCATTTCAACACAATGTTGAAGCCAAGCCCTGAAACAACATGAGTGCCTTGAGTTGACAGTGTTTGTGTTTTAACTCCTTATCAATACTCTCAGTTTATTACAGCCTCATGGCTTCCCCACGTCAACACTATTTGCCTTACCCACTTTTAAAGCTAAACACCGGATGTAACTTTTCCAGAATCTTTTTTTTAATCGCTTGCACAGTGAAAAACAGGTCTATGCCCTCCAGGTACTTCTGAAGAACAACAGTAAAATGCTAAACACAAGAAACCTCATGATAAAAGCAAATAATAATTGAAGAGTGTGATATGAGCACTTGCGTACTTTTCAGTGTTGGCCATTTATTAAATATAATTGCAATAATACAACGTATCTGAACTAAGCTAACTTCCAAAAGGTAACATAACTTGGACTCAGTACAGATGAATCTAAAATAAGGATACAGGAATATGTACATCTCCTCCCTCATAATGAAGAATAAATACTAGAGATCTTAGACAACAGTCACAATATCTAGCTGCTTAAAACGGCTGTGTTATAGCAAACGATTACTGAGTACTAAAGACAACATGCTTTTGTGAATCAAGCAAAGTATAACAGATCAAGACCATTGCCTCACAAGTAATTTAACAATTTATTTTTTCTGGTCAATTCTGTGTTTTATGGTTTTCATCTTCCTGGTAAAGCAAAAATACCCAAGTAAATTAAATTTGTTTGTAGAGTGTACTTTTATTTAAATTTTGCAATTAAATCAAATGTTAGTTCATGATGAAAATTCTCCGTGCTTCATTTCAGAAGCATTAAAATAAAGGGTTTCAACCTCAACCTCATTTTTTCCTCTTGAGCTATTTTGAAGATGAAATGTGATGAATTAAGCAGGAACTGGCATGTCATTTTCATATACACATTTTTCAGAAAAAAAATTGACAAAAAACACAACTTTAAGACATTTTTATTTAGAACATTTGGATTCATTTTCAAAATGTGTTGTCTTGGGCAACTTACACAATGCTTGTGTCCCTCAGGCCTCTTCAATATAAGCATCTCTTGCCTACTTACCCTGCAAACTGTTTGGGGCATAGAAAACTTAAGAGCTAAAATTATGTCAGTAACTATATACTTCCTAATACAACAAGGTCCTCATTACCACTGGGAATTTTATACAGTGGAGTCTGTAATAATACTTCTGCACTAATCCAATCATAAACTTAAAATTGGAGGGACAGGTGAGAGAAAAGAGCCTTTAAAAAAAATAATTTACCTTCAGAATAAATGTATGAACATAACTCTATTTCCCAAGGGCAGATATTACTCAAAAACCTTTAGACTTGCCACATTTTTTCATTATTTAAAAAAAGAACTGTCTAAAGATCCAGCAGGGTTTGCCAAAATACTTTATGGTAGGTTTGGTTTTCTACCACAGAGAATCTGTGTTCAGATACAGGGTATAGTGGGAGCTGCAGAGAGCCAGTTCACAGGTTCATGAGTGCTCAGCTCAGTACAAATTACTCTTGCAAGAAAAAGCTTTGACATTTGAAACCTACACATGGTTCCTGCCAGACTTTATGCTGTGGGAAATCAAAAGCTGCAGACTTCCATAACATCCCACATGCATTCATCTTCAGGTTTGCCCCAGGTACAACCTT
The DNA here is from genome assembly GCF_013377495.2 of Cygnus atratus. Taxonomy (NCBI): domain Eukaryota; kingdom Metazoa; phylum Chordata; class Aves; order Anseriformes; family Anatidae; genus Cygnus; species Cygnus atratus. The sequence continues at coordinate 43,391,781 of NC_066363.1, forward strand.
TTCTTTTATCAGCTGTTCCCAAGAACACAAGCATTTGTTGTTGTGGTCTGACAAGAGAGCTTCTGCAGGGAAATTTATCATCCGACTTCTCCATATAGCTTCAATATTTCATATCATTTGCTGATAACAAACTCATTGCACCAGGGCTCCATCAGATAGGCAAATATAATTTTGCAGCCATTGAAAAATAAAGTTCATTGTTAGAAGCTCTAAAATGAATACAAAAGCTTTTTTGTTTGTTTTTACCTCTTCCGAAGTGAACAGGACTAGTCTTGGCAAACCTGAAAGCCCTTTTTCTTTTATCTCAGGACAAAATTTGTATCTTGCTAAGTTCATAGCATACATATTAGAAACAGAGCCACCTGCCGAAAGAGAAATACAAGTATCATATTAACCATAATTCTAGCACATTTCCGGTGTCTGAGTGCTTGACCTATTAGGCAGAAAATAAACCAGAGTTAGTATGCACCCATAATAACTTAATTCCTCCCCAAAAACCTACAGATATAAGAACTGTGGGCTCTTCAGCATGAATGGAAACAGCTGGTTTGAAGCCTCATTGGAGGTATTTCCTAAAGAAGTAAGAACTGTACTTAAACGGCCCTCCCTGGCAGAGAATACCCTGCAACAGGGCCTTCTGATATACACCAAAGCAGCACCAACTCAGCTGCCTATACTGAGCTCAACTGTGGCTGTACCTAACAGAGCCTAGATCTGTCAGGCAGCCAGAGTATTATGAGGAGAAAAAGGAGAAAAAATAAAAAAATCCACAGTGAGTCGGATCTGAAAGATCTGCAAGGTATGATTTGGACAGGTTTTATTTACTTAAAAGAACAAATACAAAATAAGAAAAACCTTACATAAAACTAGCGTTAAAAAGTACGATTTGTTTAGCTATTGGTAGTATCTTGGTAAGTTTGAATTAAGCAATTCTGCATTAAAAGCAAGGATTCTACTGAAAGCACACATTAAATCTGACAAAAAATCCATATTAATACATTTTTTCCACAGATGTTCCAGGGGATTTTATTTATTTTTCTACTACTTGCACGTAGGACAGAATTCCTGGCCTTGTTGTTTTGTTTTTGAAGGGTTGACACTAAATTCATTTCCTCATTTAATTTATTTTCCCACCCCCAACTTAGATGTGAAAGCTTCACATCCAACATAACCTAGTATTTGAATGATCTGTAGAATAATATCATTACACTTAATTATTTCCATATATGGGATTGGAATGCTGCTTTTCAGAACATTTGAAAACTGTGGCCTATCAAGAAGCTTAAGAAATATTTGTTTGATTGGCCTATTTGTAACATTTCAAAAAACTACCAAAACTCAAAAGAAATTGAACTCATGACAAACCCACTAAAACAAACTCTGGCTCCCACATGTGATACCCAGGATACACACTTCAGTGACTCCAGGCACCACTGGTTGGTGTCTAGCAACTACATCAGCTCTGTCTGTCAACCAGTGACTCAGTCCAGTTAAGCTGTTGGTATTGTTGTTATGAAGTTCAGGAAGGGCTTCAGTTGCAAGCAATTCATTTCCACACAATTATATTTAGAACAGTTTTCATTCAGATGCTGATCAGATTCACATATTACTAGAAACACCTAAGATGAGCCTGGACGTAATCGTTTCATCTGCATACCACTGGATTTTGCACGCTTTTTCAAATATCCTACACAAATTAAATGTCCACTGAATTACTGTATTAGATGATTTATCATTGCTCATCCTGAAAATCTGAATTGTTCTTACCTGGATTAAATATGCCATCACCTTCTTCCCAGCCTATGAACTCAATCATTTTCTTGATGACTGTCTCTTCCACTAACAGAAACACAGGGGATACTTCATATGTGTATCTGAACAAAAATAAAAGCATAATGATTGACATTAAGATTACACAACTCAGGCTACAGAATCTTGCTAAAATTAGAGGTTTCTTTTATCAGAAGCTGACCGCCATCAGCAGTAAAATTCTAAACTAAAAACACTATGGATCTGACACAGCAGAGCAATTGTTTAGTTCCTGACAGCATCACATTGACAGTTCCACTCTCAAAGTAATATAACAGAGTTTGATTTTAACATAGGTCACAATGCTTAAACTTCAGCTATAATGATCTATTGCAAGCAGCAATCACATTTTTGTTTAGGCTTTATATCTGCAAGTAAATAGTAGACAGGTAATCATTTGCATTCAGCTCTGTGCAGTGTGCTTCAAAGGAAGCAAACAACTGAGTAAATTTGATTAATTCATTTTTATATTTTTATGCACTAAGTAAGAAAAAAGAAGTCTAGGTTTAAAAGTGTTGGAAAAAAGATCTCTCTTCTTATGCCCCAATTCACAAACTAGGAAAATCATCAGCTCAGCCAACTTTCTGGTGAGCTATTCAGCCAATCCAGACTGTATTCTTTCCCAAATTCCTGCACAATTCCTACCTCCTCCTCTGTAACACTGAAAAACACTGAAAACAGAAAATGACGCGCGGGGGTGGGGGAGGAAGCTGTTACTTCAAGAAGCATGCTAGATTCATCATAAAGAGTACAAAAAGCTACACTTACACACTTGGGTTCAATGCTTCGGTAATGAAACGAGCCACTAATGAGTAATAATCTATTCCAGCATACAGCTGATTGAAAAATCTTGGATGACCTGAAAATATAGATGAAAAGCAAGCAGTGACAGAATGTACATGAAAAGAGAATATATCACAAGCTCTCTCAACTGAATGCTGATCACTGCAAATCACAGTTCTTTCCATCATTCTCTCAGTATTTTATGGACATATTGTCCTTTTTTCAGTTTAGACAAACCTTTGAAAGTAAAATTCACAAGCCTTTTCAGGTCCCAAAACAAGGTTTGAGAGACGCAAATAGTGCGCAGAATGAATGTGGGTTATTCACAAGTTTTATAAATCAAAAAAGAAGTGACTGACAACAGAGTATGCATGGTGGCCTTTAACAGCGGTCTCTAGAGGCTACGATGGACATTCAGAGACGTTTTGCTAAGCAGTAGAATACAGGAGCCTGCCGATCCCAGGCAGCTGTACCTGTGCTCCCACCAGAGACTCAGTGTTGATATAGGGAGGCAGTGTAACAGTCTGGAAAACCTTGCTGCAGACTTAGAATGAGAAGTTGAGAGGAATTGTTTACCTGCCTCAAAACACTGAGATATAACTAAATTATGAGAAAAAAAAAAAACTACATTATTGCTGAATATATTAGCAAGTCATTTTGGCAATGGAGTCACCACCTAAATTTTAATCCACTGCATAGTACTTCTACATGCAAAATCAGGTAAACTGTATGGCTCTACCCACATTAGAGCTGAGGCTTCAATAAATGTTTATACTTAGATTAAAAACTATTTGCACAGCAATTTTTTCATATTTAATATTCTTCCCAAAGTGACAGTGCAACAAATGAAAATTTGAAGTCAATTTACAAAAGTGAGATAAACAAAATGCCTTCCATTAACTCAGTAATGATATCTGCATATTATTAGTGCACTGTCCCTTTAGATCAGCACTAGTATTTTTCTATGGTTTTCAAAGGCATAGGTTCACCTTCAAAATTATTTTATGGTTTTACTTACTGTAGCAATAGTGACTGTAGCAGGGAACGTGCCCTGGAAATGCACAGCTATTATATCATACATCCTTCTCACTTTCCAATATACATTCTAAGATGTGCCACATCTGAAATCCTGAGCTTCTGATACAGCGCACTATTTCCTGAACAGATGTTATTCATCCCTTTTTTGCTAAGATTGAATTGTACTTCACATGCTGCCAAAAGGTTAGCTGTAGAGAACTAATCTTGCACAGATGTCATGCACTGTCTCTAAAACACTGCAGGCTCTTCTTCTCACAGCGTCTGGAACAGGAATTACTGCCTATCAGCAAATTAACATCCTATAAGACTATTGCTCCATAGAAAGCAATAGTAAATGCAGGATAATCATCACTAAGAACACATCCTTATTTGTGCAAGGGTGACTCCACTCATCATGAAATTACATACGAAGGTTTTTCTCCTATCTACTTTGTTAGACTGTTATATCATACCTGTCTAGGCAATTTTCACAAGACTTCAAAAGGACAGAATCTACCATGAACAACAACAGCATTACAGGAATTAGCTTTTGATTAGCTTCCTTTGATTATACCTTTTAGTAAATCATAGACACCTATGGTGACTAGCATTCAGTCAAATGACTGAAATCCACCCAAATATTTGCATGCTTGTAGAGGCAAGTAGAAAGCAAATATTTAAATCCCTAATTTTTCTGGAAGATAACAGAACTTTATAAGCGTTATCCTGTCTTCCTAGGTTAGCATACAACAAAACTAGACAACACTAGAAATTGCATTCCTACTGGTTTTGACGCTGTATTGTATAACATCCTGGCAGAGTTGCAAGAGTTTCTGATGAGATTCTCCAGTGTCTCTCATTTCCAGATCAAGAATCTTCTTCAGTGTTTCCGGGGACCGCCATTCACAAACCTAATGATAGGTAGGAGGGAGACAACAGCAGTGAACAGGTTAGCTAAAAGGAACTCATAAAGGTACCAGGTAAGCACTGTGTTCAGCACTGTTTTCCAGAACTGCCCATTGGAGTGCAGCACACCACCAGATAGTATGTCTGCTAAGCTGATCTCATGGGATCTCAGGTTTTTTTGTGTCTCAGACATACCTCGACCATAAAAATTAGAGTGGGGAAAGCTGGAAGGAGGAAAAGGTGTGCCTCTTGGAACGCTGGGATGCGAAAAGTCATCCACTAGTCTAAAAACCCACCTCTCTTGTTCATGGCTCATGTATCCTCACTAGGAACAAGAGGCCTACAGGTCAAATTCTGCCTTTAGCTAAGGATTTGCAATCATAGCTCTTTCAGATGCTGTTCTGCTGAGGGGTGAGAGCAGTCAGCACATGCCCAAAGGCAAGCATGCTTCATTTGCAGCTTCTCTTCCAATACACCCTCTTAAAGCATGGGTCCTGTGAAACCCAGAGCAACCTGATAATGTTGCCCTTCCACAGTGATACAGCATCCATTATTCCTTCTTCTCTAACACCAGCGCCCCCGAGGTGCAAATAAATAACTCCCTGTACCCCAAACAGGGAAAACACCGCACCCATTTGTCCTGTCAAAGAAAGTGACCATTGCACTCTGAGATTAAAAAAAAATATATATATATCATTTTCTGGCAAATACATATGTTAGCTATGTTATTGAAAGGTTTTATACTATGACTTTTTTTTTTTTTTTAATTTGGAAGGCTATCTTTTTATTTCTGACTTTAAAGGCATAACATAGAAGCAAGTTTGAGGCTCCTTAAAGTGCAGTAAAATGCAGCTTAGAAAAAAATGATTTATTATTCATTACCACTGCTACAACTTTTCAACAACCCAGTAAAGGCTTTACCTTTTCCGTGACGTCATTAGCTTTCTGGATCACTTCTTCCATTATAATCTTACAGGCCTCTTCCACAAACTTCTCTCCTGCTTTTGAGTCCATTATTGGACCATTTAAGATGACCCCATCCACCAAGACAGCATTCTTTTTCTTCTGGAGCACATCCTGTTTGCAAATACCAACTGTAAGACAAAAAGCTCTGTATTAGACAAGGCCTGGGCAACTAAATCATAAACTACAAAATATTTGTTCATTGCTGATTATTTAGTGAATGTAAGAAAAAAATCACATGGCCTTTCCACATGTACAAAAATCCTAGATTTTGGTGGAAACATCTTTGGAAACATCACAAGCAAATTGCTTGTGTTACTTTACACCTAGACTGGTACTACATACCATACAGCTGGCTATTACTGTGTATCTGCTGCTTTCTGTAGCATACAAAAGCATGCAAGGCACTTTCCAAACTGGGAGGAAAATACAGTTCTGTCCTAGAACATGATACAGCTGGATAAACAGAAATAAAGTGAGATAATAAGCACTTTTCTTAGCTGAAAAGACCTCCCGGCACATCAGCCCTCAAGCTCCCCCTTTTTTCCATGATGTAATTTCCCACATTTTTATGCTGACCCTTCCCACCAGCCAGTTCTACCGCAGAGTTCTCCATGTCTTTTGCAAAGTTTCACTGACCCCACCTCCACAAAGACAAAACCTTTTGAGATTCCTATCAATATCACACATCTGCTCTTCTCTTTTCTGTCCTTATCTTATTAAGTGACCTCAGCCACCTGTTAACTTGCTGTATTATCCTGTGTATTCACTTCTCCAATGGTGATCACCTCCCTCACCTTTATCCATTAGACGTACTCTCCTGATGTGTTGCATAAACACATGACTACTCCCTCCTTTACATTACTTCTGAAAGCACATCCAAGATGCTTATACAACACTGGACAACAGAGGCAACCGTGTATCTATTTCATGTATTGATTTCATACGCCGAGATCAGGACTCCACTTTTAATCAACGTGAGGATAAAGACGAAAGTGAGACAGTAGGAGATACCAAGAGAACAGACATTTGAAACAGTATAGCACTGAAAGGAGAAGCGGTAACTACCACATCTGAATTACCTGGGTTACAGACAGAATCTGTATGAGCTTGCCATAGAATAGCTACAATCTATGAAGCCAGACAGCATTGTCTTGGATGGTCTTTTTGAGCCAAAGCTCCAGTGAAGATGTTGGATGGGTAAGGATGTATGTAGGAGAAAATTTTATGCCCAAAACAACTTTACCATCTGCTTTGCTTTTTCCTCCAGTTGCAAAGCGCAGATGGAAGGGAGCTTTTTCACAGGTCTAAACAAACAACCGAGTTTCCAGAAGATTTCAGGACAGTCTGACACTCATCATGCTTATCATCATTACAGTGTCTCATCTCCAGGAGGATATAGAAGAACAATGTTGCCTGGAAAGGTGGAGATCTTCAGGGCCCATTGGTTGAAAGAAACCCTGTCACTCCCATGATAACTCAGAGTAGCTATTCAGTTGACTTTCACTTGTTAGGACAGATATTACTGTTGTGGTTTAACCCGGTGGTTTTCCTAACTGAAACCAGGACAATTACAAATGAAATCAAATTCTAGCATAAGATGGAACCTCAGGCTTCCCATAACTGATGACATAAATGATACACCAAATTATTTCCAAAGTTGCTTCTATTTTTAATCCAAAGGAGCAGTATTTTGATGAATAGAACTTTTGCACATTGTTCTAGAAGAGGCATATATGTTCTTGTGGGAAAGATACAGAACTAGCAGGTAAACAATATTCCATCTTCATCAAGCCAAGAGGGAAAATCCTCTACATCAGAGAGCTCAGTTCTGAACCTCATGATTCCCAGCATACCACAGCAGGAGCGTTGTATAGAAATTGCAGCTTCAAAGTCTTAGAGGTCCCTCTCTGAAAACACAAGCTAGTAGGCCAAATTTACAAGAGCCAAAACATCATGTATTAAGGAATGGGAAGAGACCAGGTCTTCAGGCATACAGAACAGGGACTATTTTTGGATTAAAATTCCAATCTTTTATGTACAAACAGCTCCACACAGTACTAACCAGAACTTAATATAAACACAGAAAAACTCAGTCTCCCCATCTCCTGGAGATCACAGAAGTATTTAGGTCGGAAAAAAACTCCAAGATCATCAAGTTCAACCATCAACCTGCCCTACCAATTCCCACCATGGACATACCAACTATGTCCCTTCGTGTCACATCCACAAGTATCTTAAATATCTCCAGGGACAAGGACCCCATCACTGCCCTGGGAAGTCCATTCTAATGGCTGACCACCCTTTCCATGAAGAAATTATTCCCCATGTCCAGTCTAAACCTTCCCTGGTGCAACTTGAGACTGCTTCCTCATGTTCTATCACTGGTCACCTGAGAAAAGAGCTTGACACCCTCCTCACTGCAGCCTAGTTGTAGAAAGCGATGAGATCTCCCCTCAGCCTCCTCTTCTCCAGACTAAACAACCCCAGTTCCCTCAGTCACTCCTCGTAACGCTTGGTTTCTAGTCCCTTCACCAGCTTCATTGCTCTTCTCTGCACACACTCAAGCAACTCAATATCCTTCTTAGTGAGGGGCCCAAAACTGAACACATTACTGGAGGTGCAGTCTCACCAGTGCTGTGTGCCAAGGGATGATCACTTCCCTGGTCCTGCTGACTACACGATTTCTGATGCAGACCAGGATGCCATTGGTCTTTTTGGCCACCCAGGCATACTGCTGGCTCATGTTCAGATGCTACCATCTCCATGTATGTCAATGGTGTTTTGTTTCTATGAAAAAGAGGATAAGATCTGAAAAAAACTATATGGGAGATTATCATCTCTTGCAGAGCACAGACACTAGTACTTCTCTTTTTTTTTTTTCTCCAGAAATCTCCCAAAGATGTTGGAGCAAGAGAGCTCACTAACTCCTCTTTTTCCTCTGCTGCACTCTCCAGTCTCTGCTAAAACCAGAGCTGTGTAAACGCTTTTTTTTTTTTTTGCTAACTCCATCAGCACCAGTTTTGACACGTTTGCACAGACAAGCAATTACCAGTGCTTTCATGACTTTTCATAGAATTCCTCAAAGATCATTGCAAAGGAAACACTGAACTTTAGGTTACTTTTTTTCTGCCAGGTCCTTAGGATGATGGGTCTAACAACAGCTCTGTATGTTAAGCAAGTCTATTAACCTTTACACACAGTTTTAGTCTCCAAAAGATACTCTGTGGAGCCTGAGGAGGAAGACATCCTCTGGAAAGTGGGTGATAGCCCACTCCTAACACCCAACACATCTGTGTTGGGCCTCAGGCACAGTCTTTGAAAGAGAAAGGCAAAGCAGAGGGGTCAGAAAGAAGGGAGGGAAAAGAGCCTTGATTTCAACAGCAATTTACCTGTGTAAGGCTCTAGTAAAGAGCTGGGGACTTAGCCCACATTATAGTCCATGAAATAATACACCTTGCAGCTATTAAACAAAAAATAGTGAGAAAATGGTAATCACCATTTCAATCTGAATTTGCTGAGCTAAATTGTGCCCTACAACATAGTATAAGATTACTAATGGAATGTAATAGAAACAACTGTTTCACAAATCAGCAGCTAAATTGGGTGCAAGCATACACATTTTCTGAGCTAAAGGTATTCAGGTTCTGCAAACTACTGTTGGATATATATACTCATGATTTTACTGCAAATCCTATGATACTTAATCCTCTACTTATAACCATCTGATTTCCAGAGTTCTAATGAGAATCTTAAACTCCTCTTTGCTCAAAAATGAACTTGTCTCCTCTTAGTCGCAGCAAAGACCTTGAAGAGGCAAACCAAGTGGATGATACAAGTCCAAATTTCCAGAACAGAGCCTAATGTTTAAATTGCTTTTCTTTTTAACCGCATTTTAAAGGGATCCCATGACCAATTTATGGTTACCAAGAAACATTCAAGTTTCACTTTTCATGTCACATTACTCAAGTGAAATGACATGCCTTCTCCAAGTATAGCATCCAGTCTAAGAAACATTCACACTATCCTTCTGAGCTGATAATTTATGGTGTCTCTTTTTCAAATAAAAAGAAAATGTTTAAAAAAAAAACAAAAAACATTTTCGAAATATTTTAGTCCATTTGCATATCTTTGTCTCAAACACACCTTATTGCATTAAAGGAATGCAGCTAGTCATCTGTTCTATGTGGAGCCCATATGTACCTTTTTTGTTGTTTATGAACAACATGGTATGCAAACAATCTATATTGCTTGTGGCAGCAACGAATATATCTTTTTCATTTAAGATTACAGAAACAGACTCCTAAGCAGACTCAGAAAACAGACTTCCAGGAAGTGTATCAAATGCAATTTCTGCCAAATAGCTCCAGGCTTGAAAGAGATCAAAAACTTTACCAAATGGAAGTGTCTTAAATCAGAAATTAAGGATTATTGACTGTTCGAGATATCCTCCTGCACAAAAGACGACTTGATACTGTTCCAATTTATGGTAATTGGTGATTTAACCACTGGCTTCACCAAAAGCAGAATCAAGCTCATAATTCTGATTTTTCATCCTGAATGAAATATTCTATTACAGAAGCTTAAGGATTTCCCACTAACATTTCATTTTTATGATCAATATTATTTTCCCAGCAGAAAATAAATTAATTAGAGCTGAAATAATGCACAGAAAAATAAATATTTTTCAGATGTTGCCCTATCAATATGTAAGAACCACCAAGTACTTAAAAAGCTGCCTGTGTTTCTGTAAACACATAGGAACTTTCTCTGCTACATGCTTGCACTGCAAAAAGGAATTGTAGCCCTGCAGTTGGCACATTCTGACAACATTTGGGGGAGTAATACAAAATGCTCAGAAAGCTTTACTGCTCACAAGGAGGAGACACAACAGAAGGGGGTGGTTGTGAACGACTGGCTTGTGCTTGAATGCAAGAGCCAAATCCTATTCATTTTACACTACTGGTACCACTGGCTGTTCAAGTGAATGAAAAAGGCTGACTTTAACCAAAGACTAGCTTCTGCTTTGTAATAAATGCAGTAACAACTGCCAGCATCAATCAGAAACAGATTTTACATTTTTCATCCTGCATCATCTAGCCGTGGTTCTTCACTCAAAAGATGTCAGTCTTTTCTTTCACTGTGTCAAGCAAAAGAAAACAAGTGAACTTCACCACTGGGACTCCATACCACCACATTTAATATATTATTACGGTGCTGTATCATGTATCAGAATATTAAAATGCAAATTTGTCTCATTACGCAAATACTAGAATCCCTTGGCATAAGTAATCTATACAGATACTTCTTTAATCACTGCTATGGATATCTCTAGGACTGAAATAAAGTCATTCCAGTTTTAAGGCAGATGCATTGTTTCTTAGCAAACTGATTTCTCGGGTCTGCTGGCACATAAGAGAGTTGTAGCTTTCTAGAATCCAGTATACAAGTTGACTTGGTGCCCTGGGAAAGACCCACATGAAAACGCATGTATGCACTGGTACGACAGGGCTCATTGCCCCAGCATGTCGTCTTCCTGTATGGTAGGTTTACAGACACAGCCTGTGGATAGGGAACAATTTGGGTGTTTCCATCTTGAGGGTCTGCAACAGCTGCCTGCGCAGGAATCCTCTAACCATGAATGTGCAGAAATGACCTTTATAGAGCAGGGCCCAAGGAAGACAAAAGCACCTGTGTCTGGACTCAAAGGCCGCTCAGCAGACTCTTTGAGCACACTGCTAGCACTGAATGGCATCACCACAACAAACGAGTCTTATTCTCCACCCCATGCCTGAATTTCCCATTCCTAAAGGAAAGGCTGTGAAATTAGAGGGAATCCTGGAGAGGAGCACCAGCAATGGACGTCTCACCAGGAACACAGGTCCAAGCTAGGAGCCAGGTCCTGCTTTCAGAGATGCTTCCAGGGCCCTGTGTGGGCACTGCTATTAGGTGAATGCTCATAACATTGCACCCAGCTGCTGCATGCCCAGTGCTTGCTGTACACAACAGTACCGCAAGGACACACTATAACAAAAATTAAAAGAAGCAGACAAAAGAAACAAGAATTGGGAATCTTTATGCAGGCAAACCTCAGGAAGAGATGTTAATATTAAATAATGACATCTCAATGCCTCAACCAAGTAACTGAAGGAATGATTCATGCTGTATTATTTCCAATTAAGAAAAAAAGGCAGCATCTAGTTGGAATTCACCTTGATCCAAGCTGGGGAATGGCAGATGCCAGCTATGAAATAGAAATCCTAACTCCCTGACCCCAACAAAATTCTCTCAGCTCACATTTTCAAAATTCTAACACCTGTCAACAGAGTAGAGAGCATCCAATACATTAAACAGCCTTTACTTTAATTAGAAGTTGTTTATTAATACGGAACTTTTCATGCCCTTTCCTTTTTCTGTGGGGAAGTGGCTATTTTTGCAACATCCAACTCAGACCCGGGCACCGTGCATGGGATACAGGGTTAGCAATGTCAGCTAGATGAGTATGAATGCAAATGACTAATGTGTGTGCGACCCACACTGAATGTAAAGAACCCAGGAGATTTCTTTGCTTCCCACTGGAAAAGATTGAAGTGAAAATAGAAGGGTTATTTATTTATTTTTTCTCAAATGGAAGTCCTGCAACTTGATTTAAAAGAGCGTATGACAGCCTGTAATTTCATGCAAGAACTATATTTTTAGTCATAACATAAACAATTTTTAATGCCAGTCTTTGAAAATTCAACTAAGAAAGCAGTAATTTACTAAAAACTGAGTTGTCTGGGATTCAATGCAAGTTAAATGTAAAAACTGATGAAGAGTAAATTTATTTTTAGGAAGTTTTACCTCCACATTCAATTTGCAGTCAAAACTTCCCCCCCCCCCCCCCCATTTCTTTTTAATATCATAAACACTTCCACATTTTGTTTCCTACCAAAAAAAAAATATATCAATAACTGATCACTAATTTATGTCTACAACATTGCTCTGAGATACACCCTTATTTACTAACACGGGGAAGCTAATGCATTGTGAATCAGGATGTAACTTTCCAGCCCACCAGGTCCTCTGAACCATCTCCTATGTAGACCTTCATATTCAGTATCTTATGTATAGCAAAGTAGTCCAAGCCTCTTTCAAAACAGAGCAAGCTGCCTCGTGTAGACCTGTTCTTTCGGCAGAGTACTTACTGTGCTATAAATTTACATTTTAGTTCGCTACTCTTTCCCTGTTCAGACCAACCCAAAGTACTCCAGGTCACAGACCCACTGGTCCTGCATATGCTAGTTGGTGATAATATTTACTTTCTCTTTAACTTTCCATTGTATATGCTGACAATTCCCTAAAGGCAAATTCAGTACAGAAGAAAAGCATACAGCAACAGCACGATAGCAATTTCTGACTTTCAGACAAGTGTCACAGCTTTTTGACATGATATCTCAGCATCAAAGCGGGCTCAATAGTCCCCAAACGGTACAGTACGTGTTGTGACCATATGCCGGGATTGTTCTGGGTAACAACATACACCAGTCAGGTCAGTTCAGCAGAGCAACTTTATTAGAGAAATCTATTAAGGCGTCAATTCAATTGTCTAGCAACAAGCATTACACTGTAGTTACTAATCTGCGAAGATTAATCACTATTCCATGCTAATGCTAATTTTATCCTTGGCTTACCTTCCAAACTCCAGAGAGCCACTCAGTGCCAGGGAAGTTTCCTTAGTTGGCATCCCCAGTGAAGGGGAGATCACCACCTCTGCAAGCCAGACGCCCCAGCCTGGTTATATGCTGTGCCTGTTATCATATGTGGTCAAGTGCTTCACAACAGTTTGGTGGCAGTTTTAGATTTTCTAAAACTGATTTGAGTGCATCTTGTGCAAAAACGGAAGTAGTTTTCACCACACATGTTGCAAGGCCGGCTCAGCGTTGACTATAGGCTAGGTTACTACCAAGTCAAACCTCTGGTAGTTCTACTGTCACAGGATGTCTTGTCCTTCCACTTTAGGTCAGCTTGAGAAAAATAAGTTTAAGAAGCTCAATAGACACAAGCTGTCTTGCAGTGTAACTAGGGGAGCAATGCCAAGCAGCTTAAGAGACAACCTTTCTTGTTGAGACCCTGACATTTGCCAATGGATAAAATCATATTTGTGAGGCTTTTCAGCTTGCATAAGGTGAGATGTGACAAAGGACCAAGGAATCCAAGCCTTAGAGCTGAAAATTGTTCCAAACGATCTAGATTTAACCAACTAGAATTGTTGCTATTTCCCTGACAAAAGAACTTGGTCTCTAAGAACTGCTTTCCTCATCATATTTGTGGCACTGAAAAAAAAAACTCTGGTCCAGTGACTTATTCTTTAAAGACAACTCTATTTGCCAATGCTCAGCAAGCTCTTCATCAGGAAAAATCAAGACCATATATACTAAAGAAATAGCAATAGAGATGGACATACATACATTTGAACCAGGTGAAAATCACTGCGTAACATCCTTTGACTAATCCTATGCTTTTCAACAATAACCATCAACAGAAGGAACCTCCACTGACATGTCACAAAACAACCATTTGCCTTTTAAATTTATTATTCGCTCATTGCCCGTGTATAAACCCCATAAAATAAGATGACTTGTGTGCATAGAGGGAAGAGAAAAAAAAGAGGGGGAATGGCCTCAATTTATCCATGGCCTGGTGGGTCTCCTTGAGTCACCAATGCTTTACAATTACCTCCAATAACCCCTACAGTTTGTGACAAGACAAAGAGCTAGAAGAAAGTTAGCTTTTGAGTTTTGCTAAGCCTAAAGAGGTGATTTCTGTACTCATTTGGGATGAAAATCAGGACTGACTAGCCTGAATCTGACCACATGGGGGGGGGAAGAGAGAGAAAAGAGACAAATACAAAGGGATGTATTTCCACATGTCCATTTTTCACATTTGCACATGTGGTAAATGCTTATGGAAATACAAATGGCCTTGATAGAAGCAGGCCACTTGAAACAATTAAGGCCAGGGAAATTAAGGCACATGAAATCTAAACTGTCTAATAGGCAATAATAGCCAAATCAGTATGAATAAGATTCCTCCAATGCATTAAAAAGTGGTTATTTTTGTTTGTATAAATAACAACTTAAAAGATGCCTTAATGACGAAAGAAAAACTATTTTTGGAACTTCTCAAATATCAATTTAAGCTTCTTTGCTAAACATTAACTGCCAATAACATTCTTACTAATTTTACTCATGCTGAATTGCTTTACTTGATACTAACTTTATTTCTTGCAAACTTATGTTTCCCTTCATCTCACAAAGTGACATTCACAAAGATCCTAGTATCTTTTTTACCAGAGCAGATCTCCAGGGCCAGGAGAGACCCTATCCCTCTGCTCTGACTAAAATACTACCTCTAGTGTCACATTACCAGAGCCTTAAAGTCACCCTAGCACTCTACCATGCTTCACATTACACCTGCTTGAGATGGCAATGTCTTACATGAAATAAATGTTTGCTGACGCATCTCCCCATTCTGCTGGCAGACTCAAATCATGTAACACCCCAAACATACCATATACACACACTGAGAAGCCAGCAATTCAGAAGTTAAAAGGCAGCATATTACACAAATGCTGTCTGCTCCCTTCCTCTTGTGGTTTCCAGCTCTGACTCTATTTGCTGTACTTGATGAACTAGTAACAACTTGCTTGAGACTCTGTTTAATAGACTCAGCCTTTATGCCCCACAAGGGAACATCTCATGGTTGTTTTGTGATTATTTTTTTTTTCTCCTCCCCAAATACAGGATGCTCCAGGCTTTCTAAGGTTGTTTTGTCATGGAGAAAGCTACACTGATGCCAAATGACTGCAGGATGCATGCAGTCAGGATCTGCTTCTGCAGCTAGCTAGGAGTGGGGATCTGCAGCTAGCTAGGAGTGGGGATCTGCAGCTTGGTCCCTGCTTAAACAAGGGGCTTTGCCATTTTGTGTGTTAGGGGAGGCATAGCCTAGAGTCCTCTTACTCATCCCTGTGCAGTCAGTAAGGCTGCCCTTGCAGATAGTGCTGATAAAGTCAGAGAGAAATGAGGCTCAATCAGCAACATCCAAGACAAACCTCACAAGCACGCAATTTCAGGTACACTAAGGGTGTTAAAATCAATGTCACTCCCCAAGAGCAGTCCCACTACATTCACAACCAGAGCAAGGATAACTCTGTGCAGGGGGAAAACACATCCATGTCTCATGGCTCCACTGCAACTGTGTCCCTTCGCCAGCTGCTCTAGTAGCACAAAACAAACCCAGCGCTACTGCTGCAACAGGCATGTGCCCTTCAGTCTTTTTATCCCAGATGTTTTTCCGTGCAGATTTAGTGAGATCCAGCTAACAGTACATAAATTGGTACCAAAAGAAGAACGACTGCACATAAACCACAGATCTTGCTGGGCAGTTAAGTGCAGGTTCATGCTTGCTAGAAAAAAAGCAAGCAACAGACTTTAGCATCACAAGAACCAAAGATCCTCACTTCTCCAACAGCTCAGGATAACAGGAACAAAACCTTTTCCCAAATCACCTGAGTTCAGGAACAAGGGTACAGGAAACATCCCCAGCAGTGGCCACAGACCAGCCCAACTTCCTTCACCACCCCACCAACATGGGTTTTATTCACCAGACCGAGCCTGGCACAAAACACAGCAAGTCACCAAGGCAAAGGGGAGAATAAAGCATTTCCGATGAGGGAGAGCATGCAGCAGTTATGGGTACTACTAACAAGGAAGGTAATAAAAGACTGAAAAATCTGCAGTAAGGGTGGGAATTTGATTATCGCTACACTCTTACCAACATAAGCCGTTTGTTTTGGAAGGAAATTAAGATTTTTGGTAGCTTACTTTGGGCAATATTTGCACTGTTACTGAACTGAAAGGCATACTGGGATCTCTGACCACCAGAAGCTTATCTTTGGTGTTGTGTCATCAGAGGATATTAATATGAATGGTACTGGAAGGCACTTTTGGAGCTGCTGCCATTCACACAGCACTGCTACGTGCACAGTACAGGCTTACATTACTGTGCACTTTAGCATATACCTTAGTGCGTAAGAAAATTGTCATGCAACGTTAAAAAACTCATTCACTTACAGCAAATTAAGCAAAAGGAAATTATCACTCTTAAATACTAAGTTTTTGGAGTTTTCTTTCAAATATTTTATTTGGAGATTTTCCACCAATAGAGTTCTGGTGATTCAAATCGACCACAAATGCAAGACACTAAACTTTTGGGAATTATACTAGGAGACTATTTCGACTTGGGAGTTAATTTTGTTGTTGTTGTTCTTTTAAAGTCTCATCCATGCTTAGCATAAAACTAAAAGAAACATAGTAGATCCCGAGCTTTCTTGACTGTTTTCATAGGAGATTCCCAATTTGCGATAGACAACCTCTTAAGAGCATTGATCTTGCAGGAGAGGACACAGCCACCTACAAACACTTGTACTGTTTTCTGGCTTAGCAACAAGTTTCTATGCTACCAAGGAATTCCTTGTGTTTTAACCTTGCAAATAATGGCATATCTGCAGCTGGGGTGTACCACTGTTTAGCCGCTTATTTTCCAAGTTCTTTCAGAAATCTCATTATTGTGGTAGCCATAGGTCATTCCCAACTTCCATTAACATACGGCCAACTTTTATTTTTCGTTACATAATAATGTTAGATCTTCCTGCTAATACAGGCAAGCAATTTAACTTGCTAATACGTTTATAAAATGGGATTAACTTCTCCCTTCCTGAGACCATTTGCTCCAAAGCAAATCACCGTATTGCCATGCCTGTTTTATTCTGGTGCCTAAAAAAAAAAGAAAAAAAATCATAAAAAAGCACAACTCTTTAAAGACAATTTATTTCAACAAATATACTGTAATGCAACGCTTTTACAGCAATCGTTGCAAGCATTATACCTTCCTAAAGCATTTGGATGCATCTCTGCAGCACCTCAACAAGGGGAGGTTAGAGGGAGAGACGCAACAGGCAGCCTAGCTGGCTGCTCTTCCCCACGCACCCCGGGGAAGCTCCTGGCCCCTCGGGAGCCGTGCACGAAGCCCCGACCCCCTCGCACCTTGCAGCCCCCTGGCCGAGGACGGGAGGGCGCAGCGAGCCCGGCTCGCCCCCGCCGCCCCACCGAAGCGAAAGGAGAGGGGAGGGGGAAGACAGGGCGGTGGCAGCCCCGCGGCGTTTACCCTCCATCTCGCTGGGAGCCTCCTCCGCGCCGAGCCCTCCTGCGCCTCGCTGCAGCCGGGACCGGAGCTTCACCCCGCACTCACTCTGACCGCCCAGCCCAGCCCTGCCCCGGCCGGCCTGGTTGCCTGCGGGCCGCCTATTAATACCCGCAGCGCCGCTGGCCCGCCGCCAGCCGCCGCCTTCGCCGGGGGGGGCAGAAGATGGCGGCGGGGTAACGGCCCCCAGGGGCAGCTGCGGACCTCAGGGGATCGGTGCCGAGCTCCCGTTTGGTGCCTGGAAGGGGAGCGGTGGCACAGAGCCTCCTGCACCTCCACCTGAACCCACTCCGGTGCCCAGCGGGGCTTTGTCGTGTGTTATTTTGTTTTTTAGTAAAATGAGAATGGGTGTTTTGGGGGTGTCAGGGGACTCGACCCGAAATGTGGGGAGCTGAGTCCCTGCGTGGCGGCGAGGAAGGAGAATTAAAGTTAGTTTCGGTTGGTTTGACCTTTCTGGCTGAGGTAAAAAAGCTCTGCTGAAACACTCGCACCTACCTCTACTTGAGTCAACCTGAGAAATGCTTGAATTAAATTTTAAGAGTTATAATACAATTAAAACATACTAATATCAGTCTTAGGCCCTGGTTGACTCCTCTATGACAGCTTGCACTAGAGAAGCTGCAATAGGTAGAATGGAGGAGTTTTTAATGTCTATGAGCTGTTCTTCCTGAAGGAAGGAGATTGCTGCTGCTTGTGACTGAATTCCTTTCAGAGAGCCTGGCCCCCAGAGGAGGAACCATCCGGGTGGGTGAGCGGTGGTGCTGGCACAGTCAGGCCCTCCCAGGGAAGCTGGTTTTGCTGCCAAGCCTGCACAATTGTGCTTACGCACCGTGGCTAATCAAAGCCCTGGCGTGGCATCGACAGCCATCAAAAGCTATTTTCAGGCCTCCGTGTGAATTGTGGCTGACCTCATTATTTCAGTTTATTCCAGGGCACGAACCCTATTCAATGCTATACATGCATTCCTAATTCTAATCCCTTTAGTTCCTGATAACTACTACCATTATATATAATATATGCAAAAAGAACTTTGTTTTTGACAAAAGGTGTTAGCGCTGTAGTCACAAGAAGGTCTGAAAATGTCAAAAAATTAACTACCAGAGCCCCCCAAAGCCCATTTTTCATTAAAATCCAGGCCTGATTCAAGTTTGGCAAAGATTTTTGGAAGCTGCTGAAATATTCAGGCGTGAATTAAACATTTATTCACTTGTAGTATCCTTGTTTTCCTTCTCTGTGAGAAAACAAATGTACCCCTTGTCTAGATTCAACTGCAGCCCATACCAAGTCATTAATAACTTCTACAAGTTGTAGAAGGTAATTTTGTAGCCCTATGGATATCCTACACTGCAAGAGATAAGTATTTGAATCTCATTGTGATAGATAGAAATGGTAGATATCACTAAATTAAAAGTTAGTAGTTGCCTGGGAGCAAGTGATCTTGGCCTGATTACATTCACTGTGGGTAAGTGAAGGACAACCCCAATCAAAACTGTGTATTTCTGCTGCTTCAAAAGAGCTAATTTCCTCAAGCTGAGAAGAACAGTGAGGGGAACTGACACGGCAAAAAAAAGTATTTAGTGAGAACACCAAGAGAGGGACTCTTAAAGTCTCTATTAAATGTCCAAAACACTATGATTTTGCAATCACAGAAGGCAGTAACTTTCCCTTACAAGTTCAAACGTGGCAGTCAGAAATAAAATGAAAAACAAAGAGAAATTATATAAATTACAGTTGATATAAAATACAAGTTACAATATCAAAAATTGATAAGGGAAGTTAATAGTCAGAAAGAATATGTGGTTGTAAGAGCTAAAGACAAATGAAACATTTTAAGTGCATTAGAAATAAGAAAAATGGTGATATTGGCCCTTCAGTAAATGTTCCTAAGTGTTTTGTTTGTTTGTTTGTTTGTTTTGCTGATACAGGAAATGTATGTTTAGAAAATACTTTGGTACTACAACAGAAACAAGTACATGGATCTCCGAGGGACTATGAAGAACTGCTCAAGCCTGCTAGTAATTAAGAAAGATAGGAGCCATGACCACTCCCTTACCACCAAACTTGGATAATTTTTACTCCCCTGCTGGTGTTTTAATAGACTTTGGAATACTTGGGAAATTCCAAAGGGGTGCTAATGTTATACCAGTAGTCAGAAAAGGACAAGTGACAAGAAAATACAGGCCAACATCAGAACCCTCAATAGTAATATGAATAATAGATTTAATTTAAAAAGGTCTCAAAGAAAGGAACAGAAATAAATCCAGTCTTTTTCATGAAGACCAGGTCTCATCAAACTTTTCTAAATTTATTCTTTGATGAGATTGCTCATTTGGGTGAGTGCATATTGATGATTTTAGGCTTTTATGACAGTATGAAAGAAAATATAGTACCCCATGATATCATTAAAGTACACGCTAAATTGACTAAGACTTGCCTAAATGACTGATTACAAAAAGTAGCTGACAGTAAGGAACCTTCATCAAATGGGAATGTTTCTGTGAAAAGGTGGTCACATCAGAAAATGGCGTAAAGATGAGAGAAATTGTAAGGGTAATAAGGACTATGTAGCCAGGTGAAATAATCTGAATTAAATGGCAAACTGGGCCTAATCCAATAAAGTACACTTATAGTTAGTAAATCCCTATAATAAACGTGAAGGATTGTAGGTGCTGTGTGTTGAAGGGAGACTGCACTTGCTGAAAATGATTTAGGGCTTGTAGTCACCAACTCATCATAAATCCTCACTCTGACAGTGTAACGAAGGATTAATCTGCATCAGGGGAGTAGGAAGTAAGGAGATAGTTTTATCTCTGGATATATCACTGATGAGACCAATCTTGTATGCTGTGTTCCTGTCCATGTTTTGGAAAAAAAAAATACTGAAAAATTACAGAGGAGGCAGATTAAGTGCTGAAAATGGGATCTGAGAATTGAAGAAAAATGCTGTTAAGTCAAACTTAAACAGCTCAATCTGTTTATCAGATCAAAAAGATTGACTTGATTACAGCATTTAAGTACCTCTATGGAGAAAAAATACAGGAGTCTGAAGGGCTCTTTAATCTAGTGGAGAATGGCATAACAAGAAGCTGCGATAGAAGCTGAAGTCAGATAAATTCAAATGAAGCACTCTATTTTTCTTCTTAAATTGACAGTATGTCACTGGAACAAGCTAACGAGGGCAACAAAAATTTTTTAATGTTTTTATGTCTTCCAACCAGGACAAGATGCCTTTCTGGAAGACAGGTTTTAGCCAAGTGCAGGTTACTGCCCTCAGTGCTTGTATGTTTATGAAATTTAATGACATAGGAGACAGAGGAGATTGGACCATATAACTAAGTGGTCCTTTGTGGTCTTCATTGTTTCTTGTTATACTAAGTAAATGTAAGAAGAGGTGGCTACCGGTGAGCGTCTGCTCAAGATGATATTCTTTATCAACTGACTGCAATCAGTCTGTGTGAAAAACAGTGTGTAGGATTTAAGATGATCACAGGACTTGAGGCATTCTTGGCAAGCAGAGTATGAAATATCAAAAGACAATCAACGTTAGTCACCTGTTTTCATTTGTCAGTGCACTAAGCTGACAAGGTTTCAATTCATCTGGGTCACAAAGGAGCTCAGAAGAGCTTAAGGAGAAGCTGAAGGGACAGAAGAATGAATCCATTAAAAACAGGCCGTCAGATTAAGATAGCATGACAATTAAACTGCAAGCTTTGAAACTCTGGCAGACAAACCAGACAACTAATTCTATATGCAATATTACACTAGTAAATATACATCAGTTTTAAATATTTATATGTTTCTTGCCCAGCTTGTGCATAAATGACTTGAGTTACTTCACCTGAAGCTATGATCCGCCATAATGAGCTGTGGTATGCAATGAAGACTAAAAGGTTTGACACTGACAAGTAATACCTAGCTCTCTGAAAGCAGCCAGGACCACACAACTGAATTGTGTTGCACATAAACTATTGAGAACTATGCTTAAACATTAATGAACTAACATTCTTCTTAAATTGTTGTATTTGCTAGGATGTGAACCTGCATCTTCTCTCTTCTGTTCACAAAGTTGATATGGCAACATTTACCTCAATGCCCTTTCTGTTCTCATCATCTTCCCCTCTCCCTGAAGTTTGTTACATGGAGACACAACCTTTTCATCAAGTACAGAACCTCCTCTAACCTACACAGAAAACTGAAAGCCCTGAACAGATAGTTAAAACAAAACAGTGGAACAACAATACATTCCTCACTGATGGAAGAAAGAATAAAGTGGGAGAGAGATAATTCATTTTGGACTTACCATGTACATTTTTTTTCAGTTCTGCTACCCTAAAATCCAAACCACAGTTTTTCCAAACAAGAAAACAATATTGTTCAAAAAGGTCTCAAAGATGTTTAAATGCCTAATTTTGGTATGCAAACCTTAGCACTCTATGGATATTTCCAATTTCTGTATATTATTCAGAAAAATGCAGGCCCTTTAGAAAGTGTTAAAGATAGAAGCTTTCAAAATAACCAGATGCTTTTGCAAGTCTAGCCTGGAAGCTACATAAAGTAGCATCTTACCTCTTTTTCTGTCTTTTCACCAGGAGAAAATGTGGACTCCATTTTTAGAATTACAAAGTATTCCCAACTCTAAATGAAGTAAACAAAAGCTGCAGGATCACTGAGCTTCCGAAAATCAGATCCTAGGGCATTAATAATTGAAGTGTCATGGCTACTTCTATTGGTATCCACATCACCTATGGAGCTCAAACATTAGTAGTCCGGTGCAGGTAACTGAGACGGGAAAGAAAAAGGATTAAGAGGTTGAAGGGCATTCATTACCTTTTCGATGCCTAGAGGCATAATGTTGCTGTGCTACTGGAGGCCAGCCGAAGGTGAAGACTGATCATTCTGTGCAGTAAAGTGAAGAAGTAGTTAGACTCTCAAGTTGCAGCATCTGATGCCTTAAAAGGAGCACTATTACATTAGCTGGCTGGCAAAACACATTGTTCAGAACAGCAAGACTTGAAACAACAAAACATCAATAGGTGAGGCTTGGACCCTAAAGGCATCAGCAAAGACAGCAGAGCCAGCAGTAGGAATAGTGAATTCAAGCAGCAAAATATCACTACAGGACACTTTCTGGAGATTTTACTTGGCATAGCAGAGGTGATCAAATGTCATTCCCTTGAGACACATAGGCCACATCGTCTTTCAGACGTAGCATGCATCTTCAGCTATCCAAAGGTCACACATACTATGAAGAGTCCAGGTGGAGGAAAGCACAGGGAACACTTCTTAAACAGCAATAGCCTCTACGTTCTCAGGAGGCAGGGCAAGGAGCTATCAAATGGCAGAACTAGCTGAGTGTCTCTGCAGTTGGTCCCAGGGGCAGGGTGAGTAAGAGACAATAGCAGCCTAAAAGAATCGGAGGCACTGAGAGGACAGCCCATCATTCCATCGCAGGCCTGGGCTGGACTATGGCAACCCCATGTCACCAGCTTTACCCTCACTTGCTGCTCAGCTGGAAGCTCACTCAAATTGGTGGAAGTCTTTTGTGGTTTCATAGACCCAGTTTAGATACCCATGTTGTGTATTTAAATTTAATAAATCACGTCTATATTTTCTTGGAAAAAAAAATGTAGTGAAATCTAAATGCGGCTATTTATAATCCTTGAACATGCAAACTTTCAGGTCTGGCTTTTGTTGATTCAACACAATAACGATTACAGATCTAACTGTTATTATTCCCATGTTTAATAAAAGAAGCCTTGCACCATACATTATTAAAGTGTAGGCTACCTAAGATGCTTGATCTTAAAATTGTAATACTATTTTTGAAGAACTTGTGCATCTTGTACATTCTCCTGTAATCAGTGATGGCAAACCAGGTCATCCCATATCCCTTTGCTAATGCTGACTTTGGTGGGAGACAAAGGAATGTAACACCTCATAGCAGGAGGAACCTTGCAGGACTTGGGAATCAACACAATGCTTCATCCACTGTGTTTTAATTAGATATTTTCCTGGGGTAGATATGTTCTCTAGCAAAGATCCTCATGATAAAATAATGCTTAACAAATCTCATTACTCAGGTTTATGAAGTCACTTGCCCCTTCTGTAATTCAGAGGGATTAAATCACTCCTGCAAATTAAAAATAGGACGATCAACCGATTAGAGCAGGGCTTCTGTGTGCTATTTGAATCAGGCAGACAAAAGAGTGAGCAGAAGCAATAAGGAAATCACGTTCAAGTATTGTAACAAATAAATGAGGTTATTTCAAATTTCAGGCTCTAATTTCATCTCAAGATCTCATTGATTACAAAGAAAAAGAACCTACAAGCTTCATTCTTATTGTTTATAGCACTATCAAAATCTTTGATAGCCATATAATTTGTATTTGCCTGTTTCATTGTGTTCCAGGCAGAGAAGCCTAGGGAAAAAAGACTAATAAAAGAAAGGTGTTTTCATCCTTATGTATTTGTACTTGATGTGTTTAATAAACAAAGGTACCAGAATACACATAGCTACCTTTTTTTTTTTTTTGACGTGCAAGTGTGTTAACATGCTTCTTCAAGCATCAAAAGAGAAACAGGATCAAAAAAGAGGGACAGAGAAAAATTAGGGAAACACCAGATACAGCTCTACTGCAGTCCCTGCAGCTAGTGTGGGCACGTATGAGCTATCTTTAAACTAGCGATCCTGGATATTGCTAATGGAGTAGCAAAAGTAGCACAATGCAAGCCGCAGACTCTTCCTCAAGGCTGGGTATTTTGCACACGGCCCACGTGGAGCTACACAGTGCTGTAGCCAGAGTGCTACCATACACAAGGCTGTCACGGGGTATTATATGTGCTGGCAGAACAGATCCTTGGTTTATCTTGGAAGTTAGCAGATAAAATCCATGTATGAAGATAACAAAAGTTGAAGGTGCAATTAGGAAAAATACAAGGTTTGACTCATGAGAGTCAGCTGCATCAGTTAGACTCTTCCATGGTGGCTCTTTTCCAAGATGTTTTATAAATATGTTTAAATCAAGCTTGATTCACTAGACACTCCTGAGAGAATGAACTCTGCAGAGTACAACAGTAGGGGAGATGAGGTGGAGAAGGGACAAACTCTCCACCCTTACATTTTGAAGTATCGGAAAACTTTTTTCTTCAAAATATCCTATATACTTGATTTTCCACATAAATTAGCTTGCATGTTTGTTACTTCAACAACAACAAAAACTCTTGTATTTTTCTAAAAGAACAACTAGGAAATTTTGAGCTAGGTTAAGTATATGCCATCCTGAAATACATCTGTGGCAAAAGCTGCCATTTTCACATTAGCAACGCATAAACTGAGAGGCATTAATATTGTTTCTATAATCAGGATGTATGTCCTTTGTAACCTGCAGCCACCAAAAAGTAATATAAGCTGAAGAAATGCACACCATCATGTCTAACACTCCATACAGTGCAGGGCACTGTGTGGAAACACTTGGAATTATATACAGATATCTTGAAGTATAAGTGGAACACGTCTACAACGCCTTCCAGAGCATGTAACCACATCTAGTAAGGAGGGCTAATGCATGAGTTTCCTGTCTCTGTAAACTTCAGAAAAAGAATGAAGCTTATATTGATTCCAGACAGATTTTACACAAATTACTTTTGTTTGCAAAACAAGAGTCACGGACCACATAAGATTGAGAAAGATGCAAAGCAGCAGGCAATTTCTGAACCATACTGAGCAGTGTTATTTAGAGGGGGAAAAAAAAAAAGAAGCCTGTGGGTTCTGCAAATGAAATGACTCCAACATTCACTTGTACACAGCAAATGTAGAATTCTACGTACAAACACCGAGCATCATGAAACTGCATTAGGAAAGAAAACAAATAAACAAACAAACAAACAAAAAAAAACCACTTCTTTGAACCATCCTAAGATCTGATGTTACCTGGTACAATTTCTTGTAATTGTACTAAGACTTGTTATGGCCAAAAGTCTAGGGTGGAAGGAAATCTGCTGTATGTAGGCACAGTAATAGTGGCTGGGATATAGAGACTAGGCAAAGGCAAGAAGGAAACAGATGTCGCCAGCCCACACGAAGAACAAAGTATTATATTTTTAATGGTAACATGTTTTAAATAATGCAAATATCACATGTAGATTAGAGAACTAGTTTCAGTCAGGTGGCTTAATACTTCTCTGTCTTTTAGCAGAAAAGAAGCAGCCATAAGGAGAGGACTAACTTCATCAGGACAGTGTTTGCTACATGAAACGAGAAGGCCCTTCTGGCCTGTGTCATCTCTCTCATGATAGCATAGTCAGGATTGAGGGAGTTAAATGGCCCTTTTGGCTCCCTGTATGCTGTTGGTTAAAAACCACAGCTATGCCAAAGACTGTTATTGTGTAATTGTAAAGAGTTTTAATATCTAGGGCTCCATGTAGAACATAAAGTAACCTGTTACTTTCAATGGACACACATTCAACTGCAATGAGAATCTGTCACGATCCATCAGGTTTTCATGTAGCTTTCAGAGCACTGAACTACATTACCATCTACAAATAGGCAACGTATACAACAAGCTGACCCTGTAAATTCAAGTTAAACGTCAAGAAACAGAGATGACTGGGAGTTGGGCACAATATGGTGCGTATCTGGAATGTCTGTAACTTCTTTTTTTCAGTTGTTTCCCTGAACAGCTATTTTCTAGTGAGGAAAAAAAAAATTAGGTTGTGACAAAGTACCTTTTCTAAGATCAAAGGGGATAAACAAGAAATATAAGTACCTCTCAGAACAAGAATTTTATGCTAAGCAGCTCACTCCTCTTAGCATATTTCCCTTTTAAATAACTTTTCAAAAGTCCCTGTTGTTAGATTAAAGACAACAGCTTGCATCCGGACAATATGGTGTACAGAAAGGTCAGGATACTTCCAATGACTTTCTGAAAGTAAGTTAGCTGGTACACTACTGAGAGAGCTTGGGTCTGTATTCTCATCTCCTGTGTCCTGTGTAGTGCCCTGCATCTGGAGTACATTTTGTTCTGAGACAGAGCCAGTGTTATAAAATTGTTACACACACACACACACAAAGTGGAAATCCCAGGCCTTGAGTAGGAGAAAAGCAAATTCTTTTTTAGTGAAAGACTGCAACTCCTGTTTCTGCTTCTTAAGGGCTAGAAAGACCACTTCCCCCAAAGAAGACACCCATTGAAAGCACCTGCTGTTTCTGCTGATAGGGCTGAAGCAAAGCTAGTTCAGGCTTACGTGAGAAAGGTGCTGATATAACATAAACAACAATTCACACCATATTTTTAAGACCTCTTTCTAGAAAGAAAATCAGAGAAAAAATTACAGTCAGCTGCAAAACAGAAGTTGCAGCTTGAAGAAATGGTTCCGAGTCCCGGATCTGTCAGTTATGTGGACCCTCTTTCATAGGGTGTGCTGGTCTCAGACAGCCCAAGCAGGAAGAAGGATTCATTATTTCCAAGATTATTTTTGTTTATTATTTCATCATTCAGAACTGACTTTCTTCATAGACATCCTCCATTCAAACCTTTCAGGCATTCTTTGCTAAGGCATCATTTCTCTTGAGCTCTCTTTGGATTGTACAGGTAAAGAAATGCAGACTGTGATCGCTCACTCAACCGGTTGTACTCAAAACAGTAGAGATGACAACACTGCGTAGTCTTCTGTGCTTGACAACACAGAAGGATACAGCTACAAAAATCTATTCTACAGCCATATCAGAAAGAGCAGAGCCAAATGAGTCACAAAGTACAAGCAGTGCAACTGAAAGAAATCAAAATGACCTTCCACCTTTGTTTTAGGAAGGAAGCCAGTACTGTTTTACAAATAAACTGAACTATAGGGAATATTTGACAAGTATATAACTCTAAAATGTATAAACATACATACTGATAAAAATTAAACAAAGAGCAAATGCATCATTTTAACACGTTTTTTTAGTTCCTACTTATGTAAAGTAATACAAAGTGGTATATAACACATTTAGGCATAAAGATGCCATTAAATTATATACTCCTCAACCAACTGTGTTCCATTAAAACCAGTTACATTCCCTCCTGAATCATAACTGCCTTCAAACATTTAATGTCAACAGCAACATAAAACCAAAACATGCCATTTTGCATCATCTGTGTTGCATCCTTCACACAAGCAATCCATCTCTAAAGGCTTGAATTTTAGTGTCAGTGTAGCAGTTGAGACATAGAAAAACTAACAAAATCGCTGAAACAGATTCTGTTACGACTGACATTTAGAAGTGCTAAATCAGTAGCTCAAATCAGCATGCTTAATTGCCTTTTAAGATAGGGCTACTTATATTGATATAGGTAATTCTTCTTAATCATGTAGCTATTTGATTCCTCTTCAAAGGTCAATCCCTGCAGTTCAGATTTTTTCAATTAATAGTTTTAGTCCACTAATATAAATTGACTCACTGCAGAAAAAATAGGTGTCTGAGACTACTTCCAATTATGCAAAATAACCTGCTAGGGCCTTTTTTTTTTTTTTTTTTTTTTTACAGTATCTGGACAATGGACACAATTATTATTATTTTTTACCCTTCTCTGTTAATCCATTAATATATTTTTCAGTCCTGGTCCCTTGTTACTCACTTCATTCACAGTGATGGAGTGGCAATAAGGGGTTTTGATCCTTTCTGGGTGCTTCAGTTTCATTTCAGATGTCTAACAAATTCCTGAATATCCTCGGTACTACAATGAATGGCACTAATTGTGCCATTATTTTTCAAGCAAAAACCTCTATCGATAGCAAACAGGAATGTTTACTTAACAGGTCTAGCTCTGGATATCTTCTACACTTTACTGCTCCCATTTTTTCAGAGGCTAGTGTTAAGAAATGGTGCAGTAATGGAACTTCACGTGTCCCAAAGTGTACACTCTTTTTGTTTCACAAAGAAAATGAAAGTTTATTGGAAGAAATACATTAAGTGTCTGACCAGGCACAGAATCATTAGAAAAATATCACATTTTTAATTTTGTTACTCTGAGGCTTTTTTCAGTATTCTAATACTCACAACAATAAAAGTCAGGCACTTATTAGTTTTATAATAAGGCAGGCTATCAAAAAAGGAGAGAGCTAATTAGTGTTTTCTCCCTTACCAGTCCAAAAATTCAATTCAATAAAAAGGTTACAGCAAAATGGTAAAAACATAACTGCATTCAGGGGGTTTCCAGAATCTACTTGGCACCAAAAAGAATATGGAACTCTTCTTACATTAAAGTATTAGAAACCAAGTATTTCCTACCTATTAGGAACAAGTCATCCATTTATATGTGAGATTTTAAACGGGTTGCAACTCAGAGTTCAGATTGATGGGTGATTTGTGTGCTGAAATGCCATAGACTCTTTCACAACCCCTTCTTCACGGCGTCCCACTCCAGAATGCTATATATAACTTCTTGGTGTAAAGAATGGACTGTCTTTCACTTGATTTCTCTTACATCTACCCATCTGCATGCTTTTGTTTTACTGAAAGGCCAGAAGCATATGGTCCTTAGTGGCCTTGAAACCCCACGAGGTAATTTAAGAGACATTGTCTATGATACAGAGTCTAAAAGTTAGCCTAGTTTGACAGCAGTCCCACCTAGAGGATTTGAATTTATAAAAAATGCACAGGAGAGGACAGGTTTTCTATCTGATCCTTGCTACTAGAGACAGCAACCATGAAAAAGAAGGTAGACACATATGGTGGCACAGAAGCAAGCCGACAGACCAGACTCTTGTGCTAATCTCTAATGAGCCCTTTCTCCTTCCTCTCAAAGCAAGGACTAACTGGAAAACACACTAACATAAAAAGTTAGCTTATTTTCAGATTTTTTTTTTTTCAGTCAGTCACGGTATGTCTCAATATCACTGTGTCCATAGCTGCTACTGCCAGACAACTTCATTACCTGTCTCAGAGGACAGAGGCCAGTGAGAAATCTGAACAGGCATGTAGGATAAATCCAAATCATGTTGCATCTTGCTCAGGCGTCAAGTTAAGCTTGTCTCCATGTATGGAACCCAAAAATTCTTTCAGGGGAGATTGGCAGAGAAGGCTTGGAAGGTTTTGGTCTGCATCAAAAGCAGGAGGGATTGCTTACTCTGCAGGACCTTCCAGATTTCTTTAGCAGACAAATTCCCTGATACTTTAGAGTCTGAACACACTTGTAATGCCCCCAGTCTCTTCTGCTCTCGTCCTGTGGCATGGTGTGCTTTTCTGTTTCAGGCTTTTGTATTATGTACTTTTATGTTACTACAGATCTGTCAGAAGTGTTCTGTGGCTCCTGGGATATACACAGAGTAGCATTTCTGTCGGTTTGTCTGTACTAAACATTTATCACAGGGCTGCCTGCTACTGCAAAGGACTAAATTTGATGGCTCGTGTGCTTCCATCCAGATCCCTGCTCCCTCCAGTTGGCCCTTCCAGTTTATGCATTAGCCAACTTCAAGGATAGCTCCCAGGAAATGTGCTCCAAATCTGTCCTGCCCAGCCACTGAAAGTAAAACTAGAACGTCTCCAGAGCCATCAACACAGCATAAGCACGATATTGCTGTTAAAATAAACAATAAAAGCAGAGATTTCTCAGTCTGACTGCAGCTGCTGCTGCTTCCACCATCTCCTTTCTCACCCCAGGGAATCAAACTTCACACTGCAGATGTTTTCACAAAACATCCCCCCGCCCAGTTGCCTGATATATTAACACCAGACTGAAAACAACACGGTTTTTCCATCTACCCTTTCCTCTAGCTGATCGTAGTCCTTGGTTTGCAGGTTTTAGTCCTTTCCCTCATGAAATTTCATCTCATTTCAGACATTTTAAGCCTCAAACAACCTACCGTCATTGCCACGTGTGCAATTCCAAAGACAATAGTAAAGAGTGGTATTGAGGATAAACGGCATAATCAATGTGCTACCTAGCTCCTGCCCTGAACTAGTTTAGGAATTATAAGGAAAAATGCTGTCCCATACAACTCAAGAAAACAAATCACTATTAACTTCAACAGAGTCGGATTTCCTGCTGTGGTGACTAAAGCTCTGAGTAAAGTACTTTATGCTGAAAGCTCCCTCTATGACCACAATCAGAGGACCTGAATCAATTAGTGAGGTATTTGGAGGAAAATATGAAGGCATAAGTAGATCCACATTTATACACATACTCACACGCACCCTTCTTTACACATTCACTTTCTCCAATCCATCAATATACCTGACCCACTTTCTAAATCCCCGTTGTTGCAGATGTTGCTGATGCAAAACCTATTTCAGCTTATCGAGAATATACATTCATCAGAAAAATAATGCAGTGCAGCAGTGTCTTCTTCTGTCAGGAGCAGCTGGAATTATTGCTTACTTGGTCACCCGAAGGCATTCATAATTGGGAGGCAGGAGAGTCGTGCGCCAAGATAGGTTGTAAAAGACTCGTTTTATGCCAAAAGCAGGTTGGGAATGTCTTTGTAAGTACAGCAAATGGTTTCATTTATACCTTAATGAAGGCAATTTTCTTGGATTTCATTTTTGTGGTTTGCATTGAAGCATTTGATCTGGTGCAATAAAGATTCAAGTAACATACATTTATGATGGCGCAGTACCAAAAACTGTTATTCCTGTCTGAAACAAAAATCATAATTCCATGCTAAGAAAAAAAAAAATCTCCACAAAAGCTCACATTTCTGAGTAGTCAGATATGAATCAGAGGATTTAACTTCACGATGAAGTAATGTTAGTTTAACCAAAACTGATTTTCAACTCATTTAAAGTCATTTAAAATTTAAGTTAATTTAAATTAATTCAAACACAGTGTGTTAGTTTAAATCCTGCTTACCAAGTTTCAAACAAAATCACATTATCTCCCAATGTGCCTGATAGTTTGCAACACCAAAGAAGGTGGGTTTCCATGAAGATGCCAGACTGTGAATGGGAATGCGTGAGGCATGAATACTCATTTCTTTCTGCCAGGTCTCCTACAGGAATAGTAACTGCTGGCAGAGGAAGGGTAGCAAACAGCAAAGGGACTGTAAGACTTTAAAACAATGCAGCTGTTTTCTTAGCAAATGCTTAGCTTGAACAGCAAACACAGAGTTCTAGCAGCTTCACCAAATGCATGATAAGTTGTTTTCTCCTGCCACATTCCTTTGCTTGGCCACAGTCTCAGTAGAGCTACCAGTGACGAAAGTAAATTAGCAGCCTAGCTCGAGATGAAGAAGGCTTGTAGGCAAGGTTGCCCCTCCTTACTCCTTCAGTGATGTTGCTCGCTGCATCCAGCCCAGGTTCACCACCAGGGCTGTGCTCTGCAGTTTCCTAGTGGAGCTCCTTCCTGTCCTCATCTGCCTTCATGGGGTGACTGAACAGATAGATGTTTCCATCGCTGAACAAGCCTGACAGGAGACTTCCCCTTGTCAGATGGAATTATTACTGATTGCTTACTACTTAATAATACTTAATACCAATTACTAAACTGTACAGGCTCTGTGCACGGACTCTCCCCTTGCCTCTGACAACACCATGGCCATTTCTGTGAACAACTGGCCTAGAAATCAAAAGTGTTAAAAGTCTTCAGTGTGGTGCACTGTAGACTACTGACTCCCAAACTTTTCAGACTACACCCCACTTCAGTGACCTAGTAACTGTCTTGCAGTTGATAATAACATGTGGCTCTTAGGCAGTATTGCTTGACAGAGGACTCTGCAGAGCACGGGGCTAGCATCTCCCCATCTACACATGTGAGTGCAGGCCAACGGTACCCCAGAGGTCCAGTGTTGAGTTTTACTGCATAATGCAGAAACATCCTCCAAGATCTCAAATGCCTCTGTAGAGCATTCAGAGAAGTCTCTCTGCAAAGATCAAGGTGCAGGACTGGGGCAAAGACAGTCATATGCAAAACTGCACCATAATAAGCTCTTTCCTCAAACCTTTTCCTAGATAAATGAAATCTATCTCCAAATGATCAAATGCTACTTCAAAAAATAATAATAACAATAATATTCAAGGACATTATCAACTTATCAGCTTATCAGAAAACATGCTAACTGGAATTTTCTAGGAAAAAAACGGGACCTGGAATTCCCAGAGGCCTTTATATTTTAACCAAGTGACTGGATTATCATTATTCTCCTAAAAGCAGAAAAAATAAATTAAGGTAATAGTCATGCCATAGGGGAAGAGAACACTGATCCATTTTGACACTTATGACTTTCAGATCATAGACCTATGAAAACAGTACTGTCCTGCCAAGCTATAAAAAATGAACTGGATGAAAATCACCTAGGGAATGCTAATTAGCGCTATGCTTCTCTGTCCACCTCTGACCTACCACGTGTTGAACTGCTGCTTCTTTTCACTGCAACAGAAAGTGAAAGAGTGAAATTTTCTGACATTTGTTGCTGTGTTGCATTGACCATTCCAACAACAGATGAGGTTATAGGAGATACATTTGTTAGGTCATCTTATAACTGAGCTGAAAAACACGCATTTTTAGGAATGAGAAAGAAGGCTTGTACCAAAGCACAGGATTATGGCTACATGATTGGAATTGTACAGGACAGAGTACCTCAAGGCAAAAGCCTGAAAATACTTGGCTCAGAGTAGCAACATGCAAGTGCACATTTTCCATAGGAAGAAACTATTTCAGTCCAAAAAGAAATTATTTAATATTCTAACTGGGGCAACACTTCCAAGTCAAAGGTGCCATCTGGTCTTTTTTTTAATTTAATTTTATTTTTTCCTTGAGGGAGCAAAGGTTTCTTACCCCACTTACACATTCATAGTCACAGAATATGAAATCCATCCAAAGTGAATGAAGTAAGGAGAGAAGGAGTATCATCACATCTTTTCTAAGTTTATTTAATTTTGATGGAAATTGTTAGCTATTAATAGCAGATGTTCTTTGCCTTGCTGGTCAGTGTTGTTGATAATCATTATCATTATGATCCTACCATCACAGTAATCATCGTCTAATGTGCAGCAGGGGAACTTAAAATACCAAGAAGTTCAATCTTAATCTGTGAGACTCACTCTGATTCAGTCAGTCTCCTCACCGAGACTGAAGCAATTTTAATAATTAGCTCTCCAGAGGAGGGCTACAAAGATGATCAGAGGGCTGGGGCACCTCTCCTATGAAGAATGGCTGAGAGAGCTGGGAATGTTCAGCCTGGAGAAGAGAAGGCTCTGGGAAGAGCTTATTGTGACCTTTCAATTCTTAAAGGGGTCTTATAAAAAGGATGGAGAAGGTTTCTTTACTCAAGTAGATAATGATAGTACAAGGGAGAATGGACTTAAACTAAAAGAGGATAGATTTAGGTTAGACATTAGGAGGAAATTCTTCACTCAGAGGGTGGTGAGGCACTGGAACAGGTTGCCCAGAGAAGCTGTGGATGCCCCATCCCTGGAGGTGTTCAGGGCCAGGCTGGATGGGGTCTTGGCCAACCTGATCTAGTGGGAGGTGTCCCCTAGGGGACACCCTATGGCAGGGGGGGTGAAGTTAGATAATCTTTAAGGTCCCTTCCAACCCAAGTCATTCTATGACTTTATGAATTAAAACTTGGTCAAGAGAAATTATTTTTAAAAGGTTCTCTGAAAGAAAATAGATATGTACGTAGGTGTGACAGAACGACAACTTTTTCCAACAATGAAAATCGTCTATCACTCAGGAAATCTGTAAAACTTTTACTGAGAGTTCACATCATCACAGATTAGATCACCAAATTACGTATGTGTTTTTTTTCAAGAGGAAGGGAAATGAAAATTAACTGTTCTATTTTGAAGTCGTTAATGACCTCAGGCCAAATTTTTCCACAATTTTTAATCTAACAAGGACCTTTTCACCTCCAGCAGTCTATACCCAAGTACAACAGGTGTACTTCTTTGTTTGGTTGGTTTTTAAACAATAATAAGACAATAATAGGGCAATTTTTTTTATTTTGATCTCCTTTGAGAAGTGTTCCCTATAATGATATTCTTAAAATACTATACCTGAATCAGCAATCTGCTAAACATTTTTAATTAGTTTAACATCATCATCAGGTAGATAAATTGCTATGAAGTGGACAAAGTGCATGAAATATGGAACAGAGACCAAGTGAAAAGCAAAAGTGTTAAGATAGGTACTTGGAAAAGGAAACAGAAAAAAAGAACATCAGGAGCAAGATTTCTCAGAAATCCCATTCCTCGCAATATCAGTGACCTGTGCAGATCCCAATCAGATCAGACTCTCTGCAGACTCAGAGGGCAAAGGATGAGAAAAGTCACAGAGTTCTCCCAAGCAACTGAGATGAAGACGGGTCTCAGGAAAGAAGAACATACCACTGCAAAGGCTAAAGGCCAAAGGAAGCAGGCAGAGGACCAAGCTCAGGTCTCTCTGCCAAGAGAATCCAAAAGAGCAAATTCCAACTTCTAGAAATATCAGACAAGAATCCCTAAACAGAGATAGCAATTGAGAGCATATAAGGACATGGTACCCATCGGGTATGTGCACACAGATGGAGAGGCCAAGACTGTTAAGTTCAGAATCAATTTCCCAGAAATCAATATTTAGGATATCAGTGCTCAGGCATAATGGAAAAGAAACTTGGTCATGAATCAAAGAGCCTGGATTTAAGTTCTGGCAGCTAATTGGAGGAACTTGGGGTGCCAGCAAATGTAGAGCTACAGACTCTGGACCTGAAAAAAAAAATCAAAACCTTTTTATTTTTTTTAAGTTTGTATGTCAGACAAGTATATGCAAGATTAATTTGCAGGTGGGAAATAAAAACTATATTCTATACAACACAGATACTAACAGGGATCTGCAGAGGGGACGTCAGTAATATTCTCAAATTCTGTGATTTACGCAGTGCCTGTATTCTATATATTGGTCTTTCAGATTCCTTAGAATAGCAAACATTTTGTTTGCTTGTAGCAATCATGAAGGAGATCATTTTGGCTTGTTTTGCTTTGTTTTTTCTTCCTGATATCAGTATTTGCAAGCTGTTTCTTTCCCAATATTCAAGTGCCAAAGCCTTCAGTGTGTGTTAGAGCAGTGGATCTGGCTCCTGCTGAAGAAGTTCAGGAAATCTCTTTCATATACTGGATCTCATGAGAAGGTGTATCTGTGCTTCATGGCAGCACTGTGGCCTTGACCCTTCACAGCCCATGCACCAGGTCCAACAACAGGCAGACTGCAGATCACATCAGTCATATACATCCTCCTCGACAAAGCAGGAGAAAGGGAAGGGTGTTATACAGTGGATGGCTAAGACAAAGGAATGGCAGGTGAAGAAACAGGATGGGACTCCATGGCAGGAACCTCTTGAGCAATCATGAGATTTGACAGATCTGTGATGTCCTTAATCTAAAATAAAAGAAATATGTTATCTTTTCTGGATTAAAAAAGCTTGGACCCCTTAATCCTAATGACAATCATCATAATAACATCCTAAAAATAATTCTAATATCAACCCATGATAACTGAAAGGTCAAACAAGAATTGCTATTAAATTTAGCTAAGGTAGTTCATTTATGATTTTAATGATATCCAACCACCTTAAAGGCTGTTCTTTGGGCCCTCTTGAGCATGTCTGAGGAAGGGGCGTCCTCATCCTAACCTGCAGGGAGGGAATTAGTGATAGTCACCATGGTGCCAAAGTGCAGACACCAACATAAATAGTCAGCCTGAGCTGCCTAAACTTGATTGCACCCTTCATGTATTTGCAGCTATGAATACTCAGGGAGCTCGTTCTCAGTTTCCTAGACCACTTGCCAAGCAGGAGACACTCACAATGAAGCAAACAAAGAGGGGAAAACAGGACAAGCAGCTTACTGGATGGAAAACATCTGATCAGATTTCTCCTGTATCGAAAGGATTAAACAAGCAGATCTTTCCGTATTCATCCTGTCAATAATTTACAATAAAATTAGCATATACTTAAAATCTCCTACACAGAGATGGACTAGAAAACTTCCACGAGGAAGAGCACATTACACAATCACGAGGGCAAGCAGATGTTAGATGCAGGAGAGCAGGGATCAAGAGCAGGAGCTGCAGCCAGTACAGACAGAAGAGTCTAATAACCAACTCACACTGACATTGACTGAAGATTCATCTAGCAGCAGAGAGCAGCATGAAGCCACCATTGAACAGCACTTGCTTTCTGATGTTCAGCTAAGATGGGAAGACAGCTGACAGGACTGAAATGGGCTCTGTCACAGTTAAAAGACCAACTTTATTCTCTCACTGGTGCTATAAATATTCCCTCGATTTAACTGGTTTCCAGCAGTAAGTGCACAGACACATCAGGAGAGCGACGTGTTTTTTGAGAAGGATTTCAAAATTGCTGTCTCAATGACTTGCTTTTAGGGGGCATGTACATGCCAATACAGATTGGAAAATTATTATTTTAAATGGCCTCCTTTGAAGCCCCACACTCGTGGGTAGCACATCTTGACAAGCAGAAGAGAATTATGGTATTTACCAATGTGTGAAAATGTGTTGTTGACTAGAAATAGGTACAATAACATTTTTGCTTCATAGTTTGTTGATAGAAAGTGGGGGAAAAAAGTACCTAAGTGCTCAGCTAGTCCTATGCAGTGTGAAATGCACTGGGCTCTGTTCTGCTTTCTTTTGCATCGTACGCTAACAGCTCCCCAGGCAAAGCACAGAGATGTTCTGCACTTCATGTGACATTCTCACCTGCCTTGTACATTTGAACATACATTGTACTGAGCCTGCTACAACTACCTAAGATTATAGTAAAGATCATGTAGATTTCCACAGTGACAAATCCGAAAATAAAACTGTTGCAAGGACTATACAAAGGAAAAGGAGTCAAAGTGGCCCACAAAAAAAAAAAAAATGTGTTCTGATATCCAAAGCAGTGTGCATGAGCTGGAGCTGTCTGAGTAAGTGCTGCTAGGTTTTTCAACAACTTTACTATAGCATTAAAACTTGCATATGAAAGCATCCCATAAAATGCATGTCAATCCAACACGTTTTCAAGCACCGCGCTGTTACAATCTGGAGTCTTGCTAATTAAGCCTTGCAGGTGAAAAAAAAAAAAGAATCCCCTGCAGGAAACATTCAGATTTTCTAAACTTTTCTCCATCTAGATTTCTTTGTGTAACTTTTGCAGCTGGCACCAAACATGCATTGCTGTGGTTTTCTTGGCATGATGTTGCTATGGCACAAATCCATGTTGTTCAAGTAATAAAGCTGCTAAGTACCAGATGCACAAAAAGGATAGGGCATCTACATTGCACTTGTCTCTGCATATACCACCCAACCCTGTAGCTCAGATACATAAAATTTCTGCTGGCTGCTTCCTTCCTCAGCTGGCACATAAATCCCCAAGTCCCTCAAGGGACTCAAGTGTAAACATGAGTGTTTCCCAAGTATCTAAAGTACTTCTGGCCATGGACACAGATACTTAAATCCTAACATGACTTGGCAATCAAGTGGCAAGCCCTGCTGGGTCCCACCAGTTGGTGTTCCAGCTGGTGGGTGATCCAGCTGGTGGTCTACCAGCATGTCTAAAGGAAGAGTGTCACTTCTGCCTTTTGAAGCACAGCTAACAGATGAAGTACTGCTCCCCCTTATCTACAACAATCTAGTGGTGAATTCAGCAAATGAGGCAACAGAAAACGCACATTCAAAGCCATGTTCTGCCTGGTGGCATGCAAATTTGCCTCTCCAGAAAACTGCTCTTATCATAAGGATCTGGCTATTTTATGAGGCAGACGTCTTCACCATCTCTCTGGCTGAGCCTGCTTCACTTTGTATAAAAAATTTAGAGTGCATTGGGTGAAGGAAAGAAACCTGACTCTGTCACCTAGTTGTCAGGATTCTCCCCAGGGAGTTCTCATTCCCAGGTCTATAGAAGTGACTACACATTTTGCAATAAAATGTTACAAAAAACAGTGAAAGCAATGATGGAGAAGGGGTGGTGTCCCAGGACCTTCCACAGGGGAATCACTGTTTACAAGGTATATCCTCCCCCCAGGTCTTTAATTATTTAAGCAAACCAGAATGAGAATGAGGAGGTGCAAAAGAAGTACCGTCCTTTACCCTCAGATCAGGGCAGTTTCATGAGGAAAGATGAGTTAAATCACTTCAGGCAGAGCACAGCGCTGTGTCCCAGTATGTCTGCATGCTGGTCCTAGCCCCTGAGCTGCTGTTCTGCTGCATCATTCTTTAAACAAAAAAGGACCAACATAAATTTAGGCTTAAGAAAAATGCATACTGCAAGCTAAAGGGTGACCGATAGATAACAAACCTCACACTCTTACAATATATAGATTTGTATTCGAGCACTTGTACCCAGGGACACCATGAGCCTCTGAATTCGGTTAGCTTGCCATCCAGCAACCATTTCACAGGTGAAAAGGACACCTGGAGAGTCACTGCAGTGCACTGTTTAGACAACCAGCTTCTGCTTGTTTTCTTTCACAGAGAGAAATCTCTGAGTCATCAACATCATTACCGCCTCCTTTTTGCTTACCTAGCCTCATTAAAAGGATTAGACTGATCAGCAAGGGGCAGCAATTTAACCGGTACATACTTTATAAACAAAGCTTCATCAATTTCCTTCCATTTCCTCTGAAATTTTTTGCCTTTGCTGCTACATGAAGAACACTGTGGCCTGATCTAGGCCACACAGGACTTCTGTTCTTAAAGTGGCAGTAGTTGTTATTTGCTATCTCAAATACAAAACACGTACACATTTTAATCCTTCCCATCAGCCTAACACCTCTATCCATAGTAGGTCTAAGATGCTTATCATTCTCTTGGCTGAGTGGCTGCCCCGTACATGGCAGAGAACATTAAATGCTCCTTAAATCCCATTACAGTTAGAGGAAGATGAGTCACTGAGTGCCAACTAAAAGAACAGTGGCACTGAAGTTGTTTTCGGTGACTATTGCACAAAGCCTATGGGAAAAGTCAGGATGAGTGACGCCAAACAAGAATCTATTGGCAAAATCTGTCTCTTTTGAAAGTAAGATATCAATGAGATCAATATTAAGAGATTAATGATCTAAAGATCACAAAGTATATATAGACTTAAACTGAAATAATCCACAAGCAATTCTGAAATGCAACAAAAGCCACGTTGAAAAGCTGTCATATGGCACAGAGCAATGTTAGGGGACAAAGGAGTCAACTTTTCTCATCCATCTGAAGGACAGATTTGGCCATGGGACATGAAGGGTGAGGCCTGTTCTACCTCAACAATAAAACTAATAAACGTAAACCATGCAATGGCTATGGGCAGTAACAGCCACTCCCTTTAGAAGGGAATTAGCCTAATTCTCTTTCCTACTCTCTAGGCCTTGTTTGGTGCTGATCTGCAATGGGGAGCACAACCTATTGCCATGAAAAGCCTTTCTTCATTTCAGGAGAAAATTTTCTTGCTAGTTTGCTATGTGAGCAGGCACCCTGCCTGGCCTGCCAATCTATGTGTAAATAGCTTGTAAGTCAGATGTGATACTACTGTTTTATAGTAGAGGACAGCAGCAGAGAATTCTTTATCTGTGTGCTTGACTATAGCTGGATACTTGCATCTCACAAATGAATGCCGAGTTCTTGTTCCCCTCATCTCAGTGGGATCTCTGCCAGAGAGGTATCAAGGCATAAGGATGCAGCTCTCAGGATTTCTGCTCTTATAAACAGCATCTTAAAATTCAACAGCTATTGTTAAAGAAAACCTGATGAATAAGATTTGGCATGAAGTAACAGGATAAGCTTTAGATCTTTGGTTTATTGCATTTCATTTACTGAATTTCTTTGCATGGGTTTTAAGATGCAGCTTTCTACAGCAGCAGCAAATATTTTGATTTCTAATAAAAAAAAATGTTGATTATGCAGGTCAATGGATCCACAGCAACCGTGACATTACTTGTGACAGGCGATGGGAACGGTGGATATTTTTCGCTAGAGATAGTAAACAGAGAGACAGCTGAAAATTGGAGCCAACACTGGAAGAGATTAATGAGAAACCAAATGATTTACAAGTACCATGTCCTCATTTGACTGGGAATTAGATAAATTAACCTAAAAAAAACCAATGCTCTAATGAAGCAGAAGAACAACTCCACAAACATATCACAAATGGACTTGGTGGGGGAGGGAAGGAAAAGAGAAGGGAGGAAGAAGTAAAAAAAGAAATGACAGGCTATGTTTAAAATGTGTTAGTCAACCAAATGGCAGTGGTAACAATTCAAGTAGAAGGCCTTAAAGTTGTTTCTTGAGGGTGAGAGGCCAGGAGGGTGTATCTGGTATATAGTAACCTTCATCTAAGATAGCTGGTACAACCTTTAAAAAGAGAATACCTTGTATGGGAGAGAGCCTTACAAGACAACTGGGAAATGCTACCCAAAATGCTAACAGAAGTTTAATTTTAAACATAATAGACTTGCCAGACAGAGGAGAGTTGTAAATGCTGGGGGCAGAGGCTGGGCAAGGGGGAAATTAGCCTGTATTAAGGAACAGATTTTTGGAGACCTTCCCAGAACAAAAGAAATGCAAAAGCTGTGCAATTTTTCCTACTTCAGCAAATTTTCAGAGACACAACATGAAAAGTATTAGTTCTACACCAAAGTTAAAAGTGTGTATGAAAAGGAATACTTCTTGGGAATTTGCAGAAAGTTACTATGTAATAGAAGTTGAACAAAGGAAATAGCACAGCTGGATTTCAATAA
Source organism: Cygnus atratus (assembly GCF_013377495.2). NCBI lineage: Eukaryota > Metazoa > Chordata > Aves > Anseriformes > Anatidae > Cygnus > Cygnus atratus. Next base: position 43,433,173 of record NC_066363.1, read on the forward strand.
TTATCTTCACCAGATCCATTTTGCAGGCACTGAGTTTTTTCTTCTTATTACCTAGTCAAAAAAGGGGCTAGAGCTGCAGCAGAGGAGAACCAGCCATTTAGATATTCGTAGTTCTCCCTCCAGCCTGTTGCTTTAATGTTAGAATTTTCACTGAACCCAGAGCTGAGGGCTACTCAGAGCTTGGTTTATCTTAATTATTTTAACATGCCCAGTTCTTGGTTAGTTTATTGTGCCCAGGTTCCTGGAAAACTGGAAATGATTTACCAAGTATTTTTTGCTGGACATTTCTGTTATCCCTACAATCTATTAAGGTGATTCAGCTATATCTTGTTAATGGAAAGTCTGTATGGTTGTACGTTGGTTTTTACCTTTGGTGGGAGTTTGCTGCTGAAATAGCTATGTCTGCATAATATACTCTATTTAAACTATTATATAACCTGCTCAAAGCTTCCTGCTCTAGCACTTACTAGTGCATATCATAGTTAATATGTACATTGCTAAAAGCATATTCTTCTGAAGCTCTTCTCAGTCTTGGGTCATGAATAAAATTCAAAAAAAATCAAGTTTTTTTCTGGTTCAGCCACCAAACCAAACAATGGATAAAAATACTGACTCAACATTTAACTATTTTTATTTCAATTTGAAAATTAATTTTAATATGGAGCATATTCAAATAATTGTTTAACAAGAGAAGAACAGTAAGAATCACTCTGGATGGACCCAGCCCTCTTGTAAAGAATGCTATCTGGCCTCGCTTTGCTGCTGTGATGTGTGTTTCTGTATTACTGCACAGAAAGATGATCCCACAGGAGGCAGCCAGCACACAGTGTCCTAGAGATGAGCAACAAAGGCTGTTCCAAGACATGAGAACCACTGTTGTGTTTTAGCTTTGGTTTGGATTTGAAACCTCCTTATCTAAACTCCAAGCAAGAACCACTGGAATATGGGATATTAATGGAGAAAAGAAAGGCACACACCTTCCCTCCCTCCACCCCCCCCCCCTTCTTTTTTGTTATTGCAAGTGGTATCCAATTTCCTTTCTGAATCAAATTTCTAATGCTGAAGTACTCATGTTTGGACAATATCAGAACCATTCTTGTCATTTCCACTATCTTTTTCATTTGTTTTCTTGCCTTAGCCAACATAATTGTGGAATTCCTCTCAAATTTAAGAATTGTTCTGACCAACCGAATATGGTCTATTTATTATTAAAGGAGGGAAGGAAGAAAGATGCAATTTTGTTCCAGGTTTTAGAGGTATTGTACATGTAGAACAGGTAAAAGAACTTAACAGGGACCATGAGATGAGCTGTCCCTTCAGTGTGACATATAGCCAATTTTAACAGCACTCTTAGAACTACTGGAGAATCAAATTCATCTCCGTATAGAAAATTGCACTTAAACCTTCAAAACAAGGCTCTAAGTGAGACATAAATGGCTGTCTGTACCTTTTCTTGACTCTTGGATGGAGCTGAATTTCCTCCCAAGCGGTTAGGATAAATATGAATACTCGTCTGAAAACCTGCAGAGATGTCACAGGTTAAGCAGAATAATATTTGTTTTAATAAAGACTTTTAAACAGAGGGGTGTTGTGAATTCCTCTTAAACCTGCCTATTTGCACAAGCGTTCTTAGGATTATTTCTGGTAAGGGTATTCATGCTGTGCCTCTTCACTCTTTGGTACAGCCACAGCCATAAAAGCAATGTGCATATTTTTTATGTGTTCCAGAGGATTTTGTTTTCAATTCTGTTTGACTGCTTAGGTGGAACAGAGCAGAAACATAGTATCCAAAAAACATGGAGTGCACCTGTGCTCCATAAAATGCCTGTAATTCAAGTGAGACTCATACTTTGCATTAATTTGAAAAGGTGTGCTAACCTTGCTGGACGTATGGCCGTCATTAATGCATTCAGTAGGGCATTTTTAAAAGAATCACAGATCTTCTTAAAGTGTGATCCAGTTTTTGGCCCAGTCAGCATGCAAGCACATTTTTCAAGGATTTGAATGTGAAAATAATGCTGTCATGGAGGAGCACAAAGTAATGTTAACCCTCCATTCTGTATAGCACCCATTAAAATCCAGTCTTGCTAAGCGCTGAGTAATCTGATGAGAGCTGAAGTTGCCTCTGTGCCTGGCACAAAGGCTCTCCGTCTATAGAAGCAGGATCAAATAGAAGAGAAAATAATCTGAAGATAAGAAAAAAAGAAGAAATGCATTTCCCTTCTGTTCTGCCTTAAAGATATTTGCTATCAATGTTGGTAATGCTGCAATGAAATTAAATCTATTCCACAATGTTGTATTCTCAAAACAAACACATACTGATTTATTTTCTTCATATAAAAAGTCTATGTCTATCTAGCAGAGAAAGTGTCATAAAACGAGTAACTTCCAAGGCACAGGGAACCTGTTATGTGCTTCCTAGCTCTCTCTGAACGTACACAATAATCTGAACTGTCAGTCTCAGTAGGCAGGCAATGAATGAGCTCTAAAGCCACTGCTCTACTGGCAAGGAAATGACTGATCTCTGCATGCAAGGCCAGCAGTGCTTCTTCACCTCTCTCTGAAGGACACCCCTCCTGCCAGGACAGGTCAGGTAGCGAGCAAGCTGCCCCAGCATAAAACACCACCAAGTGGTCCCGCCTGTTGAGGGAGGGCAGAGCATGTAAAGTGTTTGTGGGACTGCTGAGGGGAAGAAATATCCGCATGAAAATGTGAGTGTATTTGAAAACAAGGCAGGAGAAGGAAGAGGGGAAAGGATAAAAGCGTCTATGCAATCAGGGGTGCAAGAGGAGAGATGTTTGTAGCTCCACTTGGGGTACAATTGAGATTTTTCCTACCAAATTTAGTGGGACAAATTTTTTTCCAGGGTATTTTACAGATATTTTGGTATAAATCAGAAACCTTGAGCCCTCAACACTCTGATAGACCAGAAAACCCTAAAAGGAGGAAAATCAGTTTCCGAATGAATGAAAAGCTCCGTGTGCCCTGCCATAAATACACAAAATTAGCCATCGTTTCTCTTTATTGACCCTGGTAAAAGTGGCAGAGGTGCTGGCAGATTCAGAGGAGTTCCAGCCACATGTAATGTACAACTCAGACTCCTCATCCTGTAGGTGACTCAGGACTAATATCTGAGCTACCAGATAACACTGCCAGAACTTCATAAAACATTGCACCATGGGAAAGAAATTTTTTAAAACAAAAATGGAGATCAAGTGCAGAAAACCCTGAGGGCAAATTATTAGAAGTATTCCAGCACCCCACTGTATTCATTTCATTATGAAGATCACAAACAATATTTGATGGAGCAGCCAAATGTTCCAAAGTGTAAGAGATTCCCCTTGCTTTTAAAATTTAAATCTTTAATTATAAAAATATCTGACCAAATCTAACAGTAACCTGTACCTTTATGGTAATGAGAACAAGAAGCAAGGGGACTTAGAGCCTGAACTGCTCTTTCATTCCTTCAGATCAGCCCTTTGGATAAACGCAAAGGCATAAATCTTGTAATTAGGACAGAGTTTGAACAGCCAGTGTTTGAGCTAGATGAGCTAGATTTGTCTTGTGCATAAGCAGTAGCTTATAACCTTGATGTGGTAGTTAAGGCACATGCTCATTAATGTCTGTCTAGATCTATAATACTGCTCTTTCTTTATACATCTATGTCTTTCATTTTCCAGTCAGAGGCTTTGAAAACTAGCTTTTTTTTTTGGCTTGCCTTCTGCCTTCTCATCCATTCAGGAAGCCAGCTCACACTCTGTGGACCCAATGCCAACTTCATGTAGAGGGCTGGCACACTGTCTATGGACTGCTTGAAGCAGAAAGGAAACTCAGATGATATGCAGTCCTTGTACTAATCCTCCAGACACACACAATATCTATTCCTTGTGACTGCACCTGAGTGAACACTAAGGAAGAATCAACGTAGGTGGAATTCAGGAACGGGATAGCAGTCACAGCAGGTGTAACCAGACGTCCTTCCTGCCAGAATCTTCTCTCTGACAAGGGCCAGGATTGGGAGCTTTGGGAAAAAAACAAGAACAAAATTAACATGTAGAGACTGCCCCAAAGTACCATGACTGCCAACAGCAATTTGCAGCTTCTTGAACCATTAACAATGTACTTTTACTTCCAAGTCCATGAATTCGTACTATCACTTTTGGAACCTGGATAAAGTTGTCAGGTACAGAACTACAATTCCTTCTGGCAGGTTTAATTTTGCCTAACTTCTGCTGGCTAGATCTGAAAGGTCTATTTTAAGTAATTTCTCTGTTTCCTTCACTAGCTGGAAGTAAGGGAAATTCCACTCATCCTAAGATCAGGCATCATAGATGTGTGGGTGCATCCAAGAGATGCTTGTTTCTTCCTTCATTAACTTCAGAGGGAGCCTGATGAATGCCAAGTGTCTGACAGCTATAGTTAGGTGGCACAGATTCACTGGCAAAAACATGCCTCTGGAACGCAAAGATACCATTGCATAAATGCCTGATCCAGGAATCCAAGAAAATAAGGCTACAAGGGACCTTAAGATGAGTCTCTAACTATACAGAGATTCTCCAGCCTCTTACCCAAGTGATCCCATTGCCCTTTAGGATGGAGCTAGTAGCTGGAACAACCTACTTACAGTATGCAGTTTCTTAATAAAGTTCAGGGCTGTTACAAAGGAGGCTGAAATTAGTACAATATTTGACAACATACTTGACATTTCCAAGAGAATGCACTATCTAATAAAAGCAATAATAATAAAATGTTTCCAAAGAGCTGAACATGATTATGTGGTGAACTGTTAAACTAGACTGAACAGAACTTGTAAAGCAGAGAGATCATTAGGCAAATGTTCAAGAAATAGTCTCTTATGAACATCAAATGTCACAATTATCCATTTACTTGATAAAACAAATGCTCTTGATTGAACTTTATTGTCCTCGCTGCTCCCTTCTTTAAAGAATAAAACATCAGAATCGATTCTAAGACACTACATTTGTTAGAAAGTGGGGACAAAGTGCCTGTGCTAGGAGAAGTCCTCAGACATATTCAGAGCTACTTTGAAGGGTCTTTGAGGTTGCTGCCTGTCACAGGTCTTAGTTCTGCTGCTGGCACTGAAGGGTTGGGTACAGACCACAGCATGACTTTCATCAGACTTTCTTTTGGGAAATCTGGTCATTCTGTCCCCCCTGGCGAGCTATTCAATGCATGCAGTTCTCACTGGCTGCAGAAGTTGGCCACTGCACAGAGCAAGATGACGAAGACTTTATTACACTCTGCTTTTGTGCGGAACATGCTACGACATGGTTTTAAGCAAACATGCAATAAGGCATTAGTGTTTGCACTCCAATCTGATTCACCGCAGCATTTTTATCCCAGTGTAACTTTATCATGTGTCAGCAGAAACCTGGGGTGACACGGGAGCTGATCCAGTCCTGGCTATTTAGAGATCTCCAGAGACGAGCCGTGTGTGTTACAGTAGGACTGCTTATGTAAGAGGGGGACCTTGTGATTTGCAGCTTGTGCCAGGATTCGGAAGGGCCAGCTGGCCTGCTGCTTTCAGTCTGTGTTGCACTAGTGCTGGCTCTAACGTGAAACTGCCCCATTGGTTTTGGAAATCCTTCTGTTTCTACATGGAGCTATTGCCACCTCTTGCTAATCAAGTGCTCATTTCCATCAACAACAGTTACTGCCTCCGCCACCAAATCCAGCAAGCACTGACTCTAGTTTTCTGACCTGCTTATTCAGTGCCACCATTGAGCTATGCCCCATGTGATATGGAAAGTTGCTGCCTTGCTGCATTGTCTGCTAGCTTCTTAGCCCAAGCTTTCAGTGGACTAGGAGAAACCTTAAGCCTATCAAATATCTTCTTGCATCATCTCTACAGTGGGAAAGGAGAATGTGTGGAACAGAGACTGCAGCAATACTGGCTAAACAGCAGCAGCTGCATTGCTAATACCTGTGGGGATACTTGGAGAGAGAAAGGAAGTGTAAGGGGAGGAAGAAAGTAGGAGATCCTTCAATCACGTCTTCTTTTGATAGATACAGATGTACAGGAACAGGAGCCGAAGAATGCTCAGACTGACGCATTGGTATTATAAGCCATCTGCCAAAGGACAGTGAATACAATTACCTCTTTTCTTCTACACATTTTGTCCCTTGCAGCACAATTTAAAAATCCCTGACGACTTGGGCCAGAGTTTTCAGAAATAGAAGCCTAGAGTTAGAGCTACATTTAGACACTAGTATAAAATGGTTCGTGAAGGCTGCTGCATGCTCAGAAGCTTTCAAAGGTAGCCCACCTGTGTCTCAGCACAGACTTGGCTGCTCAGGTCTGCGCTTCTGTTTCAGAAACCCTTGTGTAGTGAACCCGCTTCCATCGTGTGCCAAATCCCAGTCCTGCCTGCTCATTAGTTTGTGATTCAGTAGCCAGCCAACTAGCCGTATGTCCAGATGAACGGCACACAAAACTTTTACAGCCAGTTCTCACCTTTCACTGTTTTCAACAGCTGGGTAGATTAACATTCAGAGGGCACAAACAGCTACATTTTGCTTCATTACTTTTAAGTAATAAATACAATGGATTCTGAGAGTTCTCCAACCTGTTCCTCACTTTGTTTTGATATACTGAACTTCGGTGTCCTAGCCAAGGTATATTTCTCTTGGATTCAGCTTGCTTCACCATGAAATGACTCAATTCAGCAAGTGGGCTTGAAATACACACCAAATGCACTGTAAAACAGCACCATTACCAAGTGTGGAAAAAGAAATGTAGTTCATAAACAGAATAGAAACTGTATTTAAAACGACATCTAATGAACTCAAGAGACAGCAGAGCTTGAACCAGGCAATATACCCCTCACTTCAGCATCAGCTTTCAAAAAATCACATTGTCCGTGGGTCATATATTTCATTAAGTCTCTGAAGAAATGTTAAATCGATAAAATACCTAAAGGTTGCCAACAAATCAGACAATGTTCTATAAAAAGCCAACCATTATTGCTGAGGGGCAACATAAGAGCAGAAGAAATATTTGCAAGTAAAAGGCCATCCCTCCCACTGGAGCCCATTCATATTCGGTCACCTGGCACGCGTCAGCGGCCACCAGCAAGCAGCAGCAGGAGCTGGGATCATACTGGCCTGCTCTCTTTGCTCCAGCAACTCTCCTTGATGATGTAGGATACCTCGCACGCTGACAAGTTGATTTCCAGGGCGCTTCCCTTCACAGAGTCTGGTTTTTAGCAACATAATGAAAACTCAAGCTCGCGCTGATGACGCATTCACCAATTAATGTCTGTGGCACATCAGCAGCCATTTTTCCAGATTGCACATTCTGCACTCAGCCTTCAAAAGGCCACGAAATTGTCCATACCTTGTAAGTGTGAAATCAGATCTAGGCACATTTAAAGACCCATTGTAGATCTTAGTTTTAGTTGTTTATGTACGTACCACAGGGTTGCAATCTTCTTGCTGAGGAAAATATACAGGGGAAAATAAAATACGCTGTGAAAGCAAGCTTTGATATTCTGCTCTGAATCCAGAAAATGAACTTATTGGTGTCATAAAAGACATTTACCTAGTGTTTCTTTCACATGCTGACATCCCTCTTGCTAGACACATTAAAGTCAGTGGACTCCTTAGAAAAATCAGACTACCATGCTCTTCTACCTCAGCTTTCACTGCAGCAAAAATAAATGTAGGTGTCTACTTCCTGAAGTCCTGCAAAGCTCTTTGATCTTTTCAGGCTGGCAATTTTAAAACAGGGCAAAGCAGTCAAAAAGCCAATCCAGTGTTGATGGTGAGGCTAAACCCTACTGGAATTAGACTCGTTTTTAATTTCTTGCAGAGGCTGAAACCAGAACCTTTATCTCCTGATGTTAACATTACACAAAACTCTTTTCAGTCACAGTAGCATACAACTGCAGTAGTTTCAGAAAATAATAATTAGTACCAGAAGAAATGTATATTACATATATTATGTCTTGGCAACAGAGTTTTCCATCCTTCTTTCCTGTTGCTAAAAATACAGATTGTTCACGACGGTGCTTTCAATATCCATTTAATTGTTTTGCAAACAGGGTGTCTTTGACAAACCGTGTTTTTGGCTAGGCTTCAATGAGCACTGTGTTCAGCTCCATTACCCACAACGTCAAAGCCCTCTGAAGATATATCCTCCCACCGTTGTCACCACCGCAGATACAAAAAATGAAATAAAAAGGGGGGGGAGGTATCTCCTCAAAGTCACTCTCCTGCAGGTTTGTAAAAGCCGATCTCACCTACGTTTCGTTCGTCACCTCACACAATTTGCCAGTTCAGCAGTGTCAAACAATCTGTGTGCTTTTTGTTCATCTTAAAAATGTAGTTCAAGTTTCACCCCAGATCTTTGCTTCTCTTCCCCTAAATACTTCCATGTTGGACTGACTTCTAATAAGAGCTTGTTTAGAAATATAGGCACTCAGTAATACCAAAGACACTGCTTTCAAGCAGATGACTTCGTGGGTGGCCAAATGCTCACCAGGCAGATACATCAAAATTGTTTCCATTAATTTACAGGAATGCAGCCCAGAAAGACTTATGGATTCCCAAATGTTTACCACCACATGTATTCCAACATTGTGCTTGCTGGCAGATGTTTATTAAAAGCTTACTTTCACCTACACCAGTCCTGTAGAGCACTTAGTTGCAATACATCAGATTTTTCTCTCTCCTCTGGTAAACCCGCTAGATCCTCAAAATTTATGGGTTACTAATCTCTTTGATTTCTTCATATCTTTCCTAAGTTAGACTTTGAGATACCGGGCGATGAGAAGCAGTGTTAGAAAGCATAGTGTTAATGCCTTTCCTTGTAAATACACCAGACATTTCCATTTAACATTGCAGTGATTTTTATTCCCTTGCAAGTATCCTTTCAGTTCCAATTGCATTCCATCATTTTGCCAAGTAGAGCATTTGTTTTATAAGCATTTTCAAACAACTTTCTGGAAAACAGTCATCATTTCAGCTCTAATATTAAAAAGGAAAAAAACAAATCCTCTGCAAGACAGTATTTTTGTCATTATCTTTTTTTTGTCATTATCCCTTTAGAACACTGATTTCTTCTTCATGTTCAAATCTGACATAAGAGGCACAAGAAGGATGATGAACCAAGATCAGTCCATGGATCTTTTCAACCACAGAGAGATTAATCCAATAACAAATTAGGCCTAAATAAGTAAGGCTGTACTGCAGGAATGACAAAACAGAGCATCTCAAATACCAAATGTGTTGTCTAGGAAGGAATATTTACAAAAGACCAACAGAGAGCCATTTTCCTTTTTACAAATTCCGATTTCTAGATTGACATTAACAGCAGCTGCTCACACAGTTTAACAAAAACTGATATTCTTATCTGATCCTCATCAAATGTAGTGTTATGTTATCATATGTAATGTTATATTCTGCACCCCTCAGGGTCATTCATGTTGACTCAATATCACAGTCTCAAGAAAACCATGATAGATTAGGTTGTCTTTCTTGTTTGGCATCTTACAGGTTCTAAACTGAGCTCTGATCATAACTGGAGTGCTCTCTTCTCCCACAAATTTCTGTGGAGTGAATCTTGTGGGTTTTGTTGTGGTTAAAGGAGAAAGCTATGGGTAACACCTTAACAATTTCCTTTTAGATGAGCAACATCTGTATGTACAAGCTCCTAGCATCAGAGTGAATTTTGCCAATAATTTCCAAAGCTGCCAGGCAATCCCTAAAATGTATGCTGAACAGACTCCCATTTCTTCCTTGTGAACCCTGACAATGCTGGACACGACATGACTCCTGCTCAAGTGTTAAATTGAAACTGGCAAAAGCAGCTGGCTCTTTGTTATCGGGATGCCAAGGGTACTACAGGGAAAAGACAGTTAAGCATCTAACTAAATCAACATTCCAGCAATAAAATAAAATAAAAATAAAAAAGAGAGACTGTGGTAAAATGTATGCCACTTTTATAGCATTATTTGTGTTTCTTCAGGCTTGGGAAATGGTACTGTAGTGATATCACCTCTCTTCCTGAAGTGTGTCAAATACAAATGTATAGGCATGTCTTTTCATTTTAAAAGAAACTGACCATTAAAAAAGATATATGAATGGTGAAATCTTTAAACAACTGGCTACTATACCTATAAGACCTTTTCAAATAAAATATTATGGAAAATATCTCCATCTTTCTCTCCCCATACTATTCGAAATTTTAAAATTGTCTCCATGTGATTATGATTTGAATCTGAGCTAATAATACAGAGTCAGATCAGCCATAGCTGCTTTAGCCAGCTTCTTAATAGGTGTAAACTACTGCAACTCTATTGTATTTTGGAGGCTGTTTGCTTTCTATCTCTAGAAGATGTTGCTCTTGCAGGTGAGGGCTTGGAAAGTTGCTCTGGTAGTTGGATCAAGGAAAATAAAACTAGGCAGAGCTCACAATTGCCAATTGCCAAGGATAGTCAAATTTTGGACTATACTCCAGGAATGAACTGCCTGAGCTCATACTGTGTTACTGGACAGGCCACTGCTGGACTCTCACCTTAGATCCTTCAGATGGGAGTGTGAAGAATTAAGTGCTCCAGAGCATTCAGTCAAGCAAGGTTAGAAAGAGGAAAATTCATGTCATGTTACACTTGGTCTTTTCTGCTAAGTCCAGTTCACAGTGTCATTCAGCTTCAGTTTCAAATGAAGTTGTGTCAGTAGGGTTCAGGTCATTGAACTCTACCAACCACTCTTCTTGTCTGATTAACTTTGCTTTACTTATTTGGCAGCTTTCAGGTGTGGTGGAGTCTGCTGAAAAACTCTGGTCACTGTAGTATAGAATAATGCATTGTGATTTTGTCATTTCATTTTAAATCTCAGCTGAAAACAGCTGTTCCTCGAGCCTATAACTTGCTGTGACTGTCTACTTCTGCTGTTATTTATCTCAGTAGCTGTATTATTTAACTTTGTGAAACATATTGGAATACAGTTTATCTGGAGAACACAGTTAAGTGCAGGATGAAGTGGTACTCTTAAATCAGATTTCACTGATTGCTTTGAAAAGCTTCTAAAAATTCTCACCTGGTGCTTCCCTTACAGTCATTCTTTACACGTCTCTTCCATAACACAACATGGAAGGAATTATAGGCTTCAACCTTTCTCCTTCCTGACTCTGGCAACTTCTGGAGATCTTTCAGATCAAAGAATACATGACAGTTTGTCATCTTTGTAATTATGCATTTTTAAAAGGTATAGCTAGTGCAAGAAGTTACATGTACTTTTTCTGCATCGGTGCACCTTTCCAATTAAGTAAGATTCCCTGTTGCTGCAGGCTCAGCTGGTCAGATAATGGACTGCAGTGAGATATGCCCTGAGCTGAAGGCTGCAACATGGTCAAAATTAATGCTGGGAGAAAATTGACATGAAAAGTAAAATTAAGTGGAATGACTGTAATGCAACAATGTAATGAACTTCTAAATTGTGAGAAAAATGAGAAAAGTATTAATCTTTTAATGTTTAATGGGCCAAATTAATTCCTAGTTTATATAGCTCCTGTTAGGAGCTAATAAAAGCATGGGGGACAGGGACAGGGCAGGGAGGGACAACTTAAAAGGCCATTTGAGCAAGCTGCAGAACTTGGTTGAAAATTATATCCTTACTCCAGAATACTACAGGATTTTATTTTTCCAGGGTATAAAGAAGGATACATTTTACAAAGGTAATCTGTTGTTGCAAGGCTTTCACACTTCAGGAATTCAAGCCAGTCCATTTCTGCCTGGTGGAGACAGGATCTCTGTTTGGTCCCTGACTGCCAGGTAACATACAACCAATTCTGTCACTCTTCTGTGATAGTTTCTCTTCCTATTCTTCAAGTGCCTGGTCTATTTAAATTGAAAGTTTCCTGAGCCCAGGACTGTCACTTACTGCGTGTATTTACATTAACTAGTCTACCAGTTTGCTCACTGTGACTTGATCCTTATTTGATTTTCAGCAAGAAAAATAAAACAGGAGAAGTAAAGGAAATGATATTGTTTTTTGTTGCCTTTTTCTTCAGCAATGTGTGTGCATGATGAGGAACTAGACTTTAGGCAAGGAGACCCTTTTCAACATGTAGTATAACCTGTGACCCTAAACAATCCCAGTATCTCACCTTTGGCCTTTCCTAGCAAAGAGCAACCAACCCTTTGACAAACAGAGAACAGCCCAGTGACCTGGACTTGCAGCAACTGAACAACCAGTTCAGTTCTCTACCTTCAGCGGTCTGCTCTTGAGATCTCTGAGACGTTTGTTTCCGACCATGACAGGTCTTTTAAACAAACAATCCATAGGCTGGTTACCAACTATGACACCAAAAGAGTCAGGCTGTCCAAAAATCTGGTTAGTTTTTGAGTTGAAGAAGTTCAAATCACAATACACACGCACACTACCAGATTAAAGCACCTTGTGATCAGCAGCTTCTATGATATGTAGCTAGACACAGATTTCGAGATCTTAAAAGGAGCAAAGGGTCTTAAACATTCTTTGTGGGAAAGAAAAATGCAAATGCATGAGTCATGGCTTCAATTAACTTCAAGTGCACTCTAACAGCCAGCTTCATTCTGATTCATCATTTAAAGATACACGTACTACTCCAGAATTAGTAACTAGGAATACACTAGCACCATCGTTCAACTTGCAGAGTTCCTATGTTGCTTTAGTACATGAAAGCACTCTCAGCCCATGGCTGTCCTGACACACAAAGATTTGGGGGTTGTGGATACACGAAGCAGCAAGCACACAGCTTCCCCAAACAGGCTTGTCCAAAAAGATGTGGCGATGGGGGGTATTTGATGACACTAGTTCTGTTTCGAGCAAATAGGACACTTTGCAAGATGCATAAAACAACAAAAAGCCATACATAGAAAGAATGTGATCTACATGGAGAAATTCTCACTTCAGAAAAATAGCATATAATTAATTAATATAGCTCTGATTCCATAATTCCCTTGATATTTCTTAGTAAGGTTTTGGCATGAAAAGGCGAGGACTGTGCATTGACACTCTTATTAGACTATTTCCTCTTAACAATGGACTGATTTCACACTAATAGTTAATGAACTTCAAAATATTACAAGCCATAACACTTCCCTTATTAATTCCTGCTTCAAGTCCAACAATTTTGTGCAACTGAACCAGAACAAATCTTTCAGAAGAAAACATCAAATCATGATTAAAAAAAATAGCTATCGTCAAGGAGCCACCACTATTCTACGTAAATGTTTTCCAATGATGAATTATCTTCTTTGTTAGAAATGTGTACTTTATTTCTAGCACATTTTAGCTTAATTTTTGAATCCCAGTGTCCACCAGCATGGATAATCGCTACAAAATTTTTAATTTTTTTTGAGTCCTTCTGTGTGTAAACAGAGATCTATAAAAGGAAAACTGATGTCAGGAAGGGGACAAAATAGATCCCGTCGCAGCTTGTACCCTCTATTTATGTCCAATGGACAAATTGGAGACTAGAGGTTTCCATCTCATTAAAGATGTGAATATGAAATCAGTTGCTACAAGCTTTTTCACTCAGAAAGAAAGGAAGATATTTTTCTGCCCTAAGCAGCAAAGCAGAGTGGCTGATGCTTGATGCTTTTTTGGTTTTATTTTTAACTAACAATTGTTCACTAAAATGAGACAAAGCTGAACATAGCATGTGAATACCAGGCAGCGCTACCAAGTAAAAAGTCACAGACCCTCAATAAGTAAAAGGTCTGAATCAGCCATAGGGGCAGATCTGAATGGACTTTGAGGTGGTTGCCATTTTATGAGCTAAAACACACACTAAGAAATGACATATTTTGTATTACATCACAGTAGCTTACAGAAATATTCAGCCAAATTATCTGCTGATTTTAATTCACAGCATAGACTGCAATGAAGATATGCAAGGTTCCACCAGCAGATACCATAGCTTATCTCCTAAAACCAATCAGAATTGAAAATGTTTCCAGGTGCCACATTAGCACTAAAAGTGATCATCCTACCTTTTACCAGCCTTAAAATTTGTGAGCATTATAGCATTATCTGTCTGTCTGCAAGTGAACTTGGCAAAGCCAAAGACTTTCCTTAGAAGTGAAGCACATCCATGGGGAAAGACCAATTTTGAGAAGAAGAATCAAGGATGAGACAAAATCTAGCCAGTTCATTCTAGGGCAATTCTGTAAGTGACAGGGAACAGCGAATGGACTGGAAAACTGCAGGGCTAACTTTCCCTTTGCTGAGCCTCTTTCTACTCAGTGACCACCTAAATGGATACCGTCATTACTTCGTTAGCACTGCTGACAATAAGCCTCAGCTTTGGGCCAGGGGACGGAGCTGTACACGGTTGTGCTAATTTAGATCAGCGTGCCAAGTCAGGTTAGTTATAAAAATCATTGATTTTATCTCAGGCAGGCAAACTATTTCCAACAGACTCCAACATTCATATTTATTCTGCCAGTCTCCTCATAGATTTCTCAGGTATTCACATGGCATGAAGACATCAAGTAGTCACAGTGAAATTTACTTTTAAACCAAACAGTTACTCCCCCTCAACTTCTTACCACCTTTCACCATTATTTACCCTGCTCAAACAGGCAGAATTTACAGCAATCTGTTTAAACAAACAGATCAATTCCTTCCTTTCACCTTAGGAAAAGATGAGGTGGTGTGTGCAATCCAAGCAGTCTTCATTTACCAGGAGCAATAAAGCCAATCTACCTAGGTTTTCATTGCTTTTATGAGGTCCGGAGGGATTGTACCTTGTTTTCTTCTACCTTTTGCATGGAAATTCCTATGAATTCTCAATGTTAATAACAAATGAGACCTGGACAGCAAGAAATTGTTTGTGGCTCAATCCTGCTAAGATCTCTGCTGCTAGGCAACCTGCCTTAAGCACGGCATGAATAGGGTGACTTAATCAAGTTTATAGTTCAATAGGATACATTTTCTGTGAGCAAGATAGGGTAACAGACTTGATCTCACTCAACTCCAAGTTTCCTCTTACTCTGCATATCTCCCTCTCCGTGCTTGCTTGGGTTTTTATCAGCCCTGAAATACTGCATGTCCTTACATAGGCTGATGCTCTGACCAGTGCAGCCATCATGGGAGAGCTGGATTACTGCATTCATTATGGATTGCTTCACATGAATTACTTCAGCCTGGCAACCTGCTGAATGTTCTGCCCCTCACCATCAGCATACTGAAAACATACACTGCGAACCTTTGGCAGACTGGGACAGAGAAGGCCAAATATGCCGAATACAAATTTACCGCTAGTAAATCACTCATGGGCCAAAGGACAAATCATTTCATAGCAACTTCATATTATGGACTTGATTTCACCCCAGCTAACTTCAGGTGCTCAGCTGAAGCATCTAATGCCCTTCGGCGGGCATTTCTGATAGTCTCTGGAGGGAAGTAAGCTGTACTGCCGCAAGCACACATGCTTCAACTGAGTGCCTCCAATGCAGGGAAGCGTGGAGCCCTTTATTCATAACTAATGGACTGACAACACTGCAGGGGTTGCGCTACAGTTCCCTGCAGCCTGATTCAGCAGTGACATGATGTCCTCTAACTCCTGTTCACAGCAGTTGTTAAAGTCTGTTTGAATTGCTGGAACAATTAAGGACCCTGAATTCCATTGTATTAGGATAAATAAATAAATAAATAAATAAATAAATTTAAGTGACAATTTTCAGTTCATGCATCTGATTTTCCAAAGTACAATTGTCCTGCAGCCATGGATGATTAGCAAAAATGGATTACCTGTCAAAACTACCAGAACACTTCTTTGCTTTGAATTTGGATCTAGATATATATAAGTAATGAATACACAACATATGAACATATATGGCCAAATTCTAATTCTAATCGTTACTACTGTGTGGCAAAATTGATCAAGAAGGCTTTTGATCTAACTTAAAAATAATGCAAGCAGTGAACAGTGTCTATGCATTTTAAATAGGCTGAATGCATAATAATGTAATTTTTTTTCATTATTTCTCATATGCACCACAGGTGAGTTGAGCACATTCAGAATATACTAGTTTTTTTGCCTGATCTCACAGATCATTTTCACATTGTACTATGCTATGATTACGTTTGAAGTTTTGCTGAGATTTCTGTTTCTTTTCCCAACTTCCAAAAGAATTTGGCCATGAAATCTGGATACGAATACACTAGCCATCCCCTTTAAAGCTGTACCTGGTAGACTTCCATGTGAGAAGTGCTTCCTGAGGAGCAATGCACAGAACACAGATGACAGCGAATGTAGTTTGCAAGACGAGAACAATTGCAAGAATTAATGTACATGAAGTCCTCCTACTTTGATGGCTACAATAGTCACAGCTACAGTTTGGGTACTGGAAAGTCTTAAGAAGTCAAACAAAATACTTTTAGCCAGCAATAGTATGGTATCCAACCTACACCGTTACAGGGTGGAAGGTTGTTTTTTACTACCAGATGATTGCTGGTCCAATTGCACTAGCCTGGATATGTGCTGACATCTAGTGGTCCGTTAGAGAATAAATACAGTCCAAACGTTTATTAATTCGCGATAAACAAACTCAGATTCGAAAAAAGTATTTTTCCTCCTTCTCCCCCTTCGTCCCCACAGTGCATTTACTAGTGGTTTTAGATAACCGAATTCCAATGATTGCTGTCCTTTTCTATATTTGTTCAAGCTGAGGTTTTCTAAAGCACTGTTCCCATTGACATCATGCTGAGTCCTTTGGGAAAATCCACCTGAAGGCATTTCTTGACTCACAATTACCATGGTATTTAGGCAGAGACTGTAAAATTGAAAAAGAGATAGATAGGAGTAGAGTTCTGAATATATGAAGCCACAGTATGTATGGTCCATATTACTCCTGATTTCATCAGAGACCCCTAAAGCTATTCCTATTAAATTCAGATCAAAATTTGGCCTTAAACCATCATTTATGTACTTCTGTAAGAAAACTGCAGCAAATAGCCTTTAAATTATAAAAATCTTTCTTTTTGATTTATACTAATGTAGTTTAGTATTACAGTCAGATATATAAGATATCTAGCTGCATTTTAAACCCCATCTAATATTTATAAAATGACAGTCAAAACTTTACTCAGAAACCGTTTCCACAGCATTTACTCCATTTTCATTTGGCACATATTTGTGTTCTTTTGCAAAGCCATGCATGCAATCCACCCTTACTCAGGATAACCAGGAAGGAAGTACCAGATCTTCTTCAGTCACTAATTCAAAGTCATCAGAACAAAGAAATAATAATAATAATTAAAAAAAAAAAAAAAGCTGCTTTTAGGAAGAAGTAATTAGGGAGACCAAAAATTCTAGTCTCCTGCTTAGATTTACTTTGATTTTGGATTCTCCACCTCTGAGAAAGACTTTTATTACTTGACAGATAAGGTAATTGGAGGTCCTACAGTGATGTGTCTGGTAGGGCTGCTCAGTGAACCCAGGTCTCCAATACAGCATATTCAAACCCAGAAAGGAAGGCCTGTATCACCTCTAAGAGGTCCCTGAGGCCAACTTTCACCCTCCTTTGATTCGCAAGAGACAGAGAATAGTCCTTCAGGCTAAAGGAACATGCTGCTGCAGAATACCCCAGGTCAGAGAGAAGGGACAGGAATGATATGCTGAACCAGCATTAAAGAGCCTTATTTTGAAGAAAATGAAAACCGATCAGAAAATGGCCTGATAGCTTGTGTCCATTCTTTACCATTGCTTCACACAAAGAACATCAGTGAACCTTTAGTTTTCCCCTGATGTATATCCACCAGTGTCCCTAACAACCTGGTATGCTCAATTCCTCGTGAATATGTCACTATTTGCTATCTTTGGCTTTGGATATTTGTTTTGTTTGGAGGGGCATTATCATCCAAAGGCCTGCTCAGCTGGTATCCTATAAAGAGTCTTTCCACAAAACGTTATTTTTCATTTTTTGTCTTGATGCAAGACCCGCTCATGATTTATTGGCTGTAGCAATGCACAAAGCCATAATTTTCTTTTATTGAACCCACTCTGGGTAGCTATCACTCTGCAGAAATGCAGATGGTCATCTTATTCTTATTCTTTGTGACAGGATGAATGCCACAACTCTGCTGACAAAGACAGCAAGCAGTCATTTATAATAGCAAGAGCAGTGTTCAGTTTAACATATGTTAACTACACATGTTTAGGCATTTTGGATAGAGCTTTAATAGGATCCCTCTCTGCTAATTCTGTTGGACTTCACAGTATTAAGGTAGTTTTGCATAGCATCTATACTGGCAACCAGACTTAATTTCTGTGCTTGTAGCAAATGAAACAGAACTATACTGTGCAGAAAAAGTTGGCCCCCAATTGAACTCTGACCACTGCCGGTTTTTATTGTGCATATTTGAGATACTGCAGTTTAATAATTCATCTACCTCTTCCCTTAGTTCACGCTTCAATTTTCAGGGGCATCCATACTGCAATCAAATTCTGGATCAGAACATACGAGCTTGAGTGAATGACTATTTCTTTAACTAGTTCATTGCCAATGGAATTAGGGAAATGGCTCAGAAAATGTGGATTTAAGGAAGTGCGAGGGCCAGCATGATACACAACACGTACTTTGTGTTCTGAGGTGAGAAGAGTGGCAGTGAATAATTCACAGCACCTAGTGGAGTGCCCAGAGACATGCCCCATTATGACCAGTGAGTTTGTGGAGAAAGAAAATGTGGTGTTGAACATTAAACAGAAAGAATCAGATGTTTTTAATAAGACCCCGTCTGATCTTGCCAAAGGGCCCCCTTACAGACTTTAACAGCTGAATCTGGAATGTGCTTCATTTCATCACAGAACTGGGTATTGCTACAGCAACAGCACTTAAAGAATAATTCAAAGAAACAAAAAACACAGATGCAAATCAAATCCCAGGGATTAAAGTATGTAAGCGTTTAGAATAAAGGGAGTTTTACCTAGCACATTCAGAGAATGGATTCAGAGGAAAACTACATCCAGCATCTGCTAATTCCACGTTTTAGTATTGCCTCTTCAATCAGAGTAAATTATATAGCTTAAGTGTTCATACCACCAATTAATCTCTCCTGATTCAGATCTGCATATTGGTTGCTTGAAATAGGCTTAATATAGTCATAATTGTACAAAACATGAATACCATTTTTCATAATAGTTAGGTAGCCATGTTGTCTTTTCTCTCAATTTGTCTAAGTGTTCATATGTACATTAGAAGTTAGCAATTATATTTTATCCATACATCTCTCAATTACTCCAGTGGTCTGTCTAGGACATCTCCTGCTCAAGGCACCAAACCTGTATAGCTATTCAATACACAGTGTATTAATTTCCTTAAGCATGCTTTCAAAATGATTGGAACTCAGTCCCAGCAAGTCCGTGGTGGGGAAGCCCATATGATATTTCCCTCTCACTTTGGAGAAGACTTAGTGAGAGGAACCAGACACACAGAGCATCAGACCCTTTCTTTGCAAAATGGAGAGCAAGCCAAGAGCTTGCTGTGTAAGGCCCATGGAGCTTTGCAAGGGAACTGCACTGTGCCGAAACTACCCAAGCATTGTAATATGCTTCCATAGCACGTTGTAGCAAATGAGGCGATCAAACTAAGACCCCTAAAGTGACAAGGAGATAATTACCCTGACCTCTGGTTTTCTAAAGTTGATGGAGAGAGAGTTGATAGCAGTACCATGAACCGTCCTCATTCTTCATTTAGTGATGTGCTGTAAACCTTTGACTTGCTGCCAAATTTTAAGGTTGCCTTATGAGATAATCCCGGCTAAGAAGTTCAGTTTATACACATCTTCCTGCCCTTCTGTTGGAGACAGGGGCATGACGCAGTTAGCTAAGAAAAGAAAGACAAGAACTCCTGGGCTATGAATAATGATTTTGAATCAGTTCCTGATTTGCAAAATGATGATAATGCTATTTACTTTTGTATTTAATTTATAAAATACTTCTCCCCTGCTGGAGACTAAATCCCTGATTAGACCACCAACAATTCCCTTATACATTTCCTGCTGGCCTTAATCGCCTATTCCCATCTTTTCAAGGATATTTTCCTTAATAAAAAAATGTTAGAAACTCTGTATTCAGAAACAAAACAGTTACAGCAGCACTTGGAAGGATATGAGAGTTGGCTTCCAATAACAGCTTTAAAGATACTGTAAATGCTTTATTAATCCATGCTGTTGACAGCTTTGAATGCCAGATTATCAACATTGCACTGAGCCATGAAACTATCCCATGAGGTACTAAGTCCACCTTGAGACAGCAGTGAAGCCAAAGCTTTGATCCTCAAGGCTGACTTGAGTAAATTGTTATTTCTGAACTCTTTAATCCCTCATGCATTCATAACACATAATTTTAGTAATGCATTTGACTTAAATTTCTTATTACTTTAGAATTCAATCCAACTTCTACTGCAAATAAAGTCATAGTTCCCAGGGGCCCCAGACAGCGGAACTAGTCCTGTTCTATTGCAGGTACCCACTGAATTGATGAGAAGGCAGAAATAGTATGTCATCACGAATCGCAAATTTTATTCTTTGGATACTTTTTTTTTTTTTCTTTATCTTTTACTGTATTACAGTGTAGCATTTTCTGAAGATGAGGAGCACAAGGACTTGGAGTCCAGAAGTTTCAGTTCCTGCTCCCGCATCAGATATTTCAGCTTGAATCTTAAAGATTCATTTCAGAAGCAGCATGAGCATGGCATGCCCCTCTTGACCTATCCACCTTTGTTTGACTGCTAGAAAATGACTACAGATGACAAACTCCACCGTACCAGGCAGTGTCTTACACCATCTCAGATATACTAAGTTGAGGATTCAGACTGCATTTATGTTGCTAAGCGAAGCTCAAAGGCTCTGACTTGTGTTGCCTGGCCATTTTACGTAACATTTGGCCCAGGGCTTCCCTTTAGTTCAATGTATTTGCTCTGTAGCCTGAATGCATAAGTATTATTATTATGATGTATTATTTCTCTGCACATTTTTCTCAGTTCAGAGCATTTTGAATAATGTGATGGCTATGTCACAACTCAAAGTAACATTTATCAGCATGAAATTGTGTCTATAGGTTGCATGCTCTGTGGTGTAGCAGAAGCCTTAAAGGTGCAAAGCATCCTAGGATATTTTTGGAGAGGGGGGAAAACAAACTTGGTCCTCACAACCTAAAACAGTGCCAGGGTGCAAAACAAATATCTACTATGAGGGAAAATCAGCAGCCTTAGGATTTCATTCCCTCACCATGGTCTGTTCTGCAGTACAGACACAGCCATGGAGTGCTACATGCTCCAGCTGCACCAGTCCCTACTACAGGCTCTCAGCCTCTGCAGACTGTACTGTGCTGGCTCGGGCTGCTCCTCCGTGTAGACGTACTTCTTGTGCAGACAAATGCAAACTCTGTGTAACACTGGGATAATAACATTTGCCCTATTTCTTCTCTCTTTCTTCTATTTTTCTTTGCCCTATTTCTTCCTGTGAAGGTCACCTTACTGATGCTAATACACCACTCACTGTATTAAAGATATATATAAATATATACATATAAAGATATATATATATAGTGAATATATATCCTGAATAAAAAGAGTAGTCAGAATTTTATACCACTTCAATTGTCAGCTGCACCTGTGAGTCAGGCACTCATTTGCCAAGTGCTGTAAAACACACACAGTCCTGAAACTGCCCCATCTATTAATTGTTTATACAAAAAATCAAAGGCCAAATAAGCCCCTTCTGGAAAAAAAATAAAATTTGAAATAAAAAAATCAGCACTTGAGTATTGCTGCAGCATTCTGCTCTCTGCAGTTCTTGGAAGAACAGGTCTAAGAAGAAGCCAGGGATGCTCAGCTGCAGGATTCACCACACAGATGCTGCCTACAGAAAGTATCGTGAGCATAGCTGAAAGGAGCTGTATGTGACTGATCAGAAAACCTGCATACTTCTTGCTCGGCTGATCTAAATTGCTGTTGATCTTCATGGTGCTACCGTAACTCAAATATCATTCCGGCTGAAGGAAGCTTATTTTGTACGATATGCAGTGTCCTGGAAGAAAGCCTGTCACTACTGTCTCAAGCTTACATTGCTACCAAGAGTCAATGAATCTGTGAATTTGACAGTGTCTTTTGAAAACAAATCTCTTACTGCTCAGAAAAATGTCACATGCCTAGTATGAAAGGGATTGATAAAACAATCCCTTGCTTTGTCTGCTCTGCTCTTTTCAACTCAAAGTCTTCAAAAATCTCCTTGCTGGAGAAAATAAACTGAAGTAGGGATGATGCATTTGTGTTTGCCAGAGGTATATTCAGCGCATATGTGCTAGTGAACCTGGTTTCTAAATAGCATTACAAAAAAAAAAAAATCATCTAAGCCTTTCAGATATTTTTCTATCTTTAAGGGAAGATAGATGAAAAGACAAAGGTAGGCAGAAGGAAAAAAAAAAAGTCAAATTTGACAGCACAGAGCATCATCATTCATCAGCAAACTCTCTTTCTATCTAGTACTACACACATGACAAACGCAACGAGTCCACTCAGACCAAGCAAGGGAAAGCTGTGAACAAGTGCTTCCATCCACCCTGGAAAAAAAGAAGAATGCTGACTTTCTGGATTATGTCTAGCAAATATAATTCTCTTACAACAAACTTGTTTACATAAGCTGCAAAAAATGACAGTTTTCCTCACCACCACCAGTGAAAAAAACAACCTACAATGGACATTTCCAAGCTACAGCCCATGGCTCTACTTTGACCACAGAATTCTGCATGACTCAAGGAGAAGAAATCTTCTGGTGCACAAAGTTCTTGGTGAGCACTTTGGTGTGCTCACTTTTAGATGTTTCTGATGCTGTGCATCTTCCAGTCTACATGGAAGATGAACCTGATTTCAACTTTAGGAGCCCAAAAAGAGACAGTCGGGTATAATAAGACACACGAGATTTCATGGGCTGCATGTCAGTTGGTCCTTCTGTCCTGCTGACATTATCTTTTCCTACAGAAAATGTAGAAATTAGCACTAATAATTCTGAGAGCAACATCATTTCAGTACATTTCAGACCTTCCTGCTTAGACATCTGTAGCTTAGCAGCACCGTGCAGAGTAGCTTTGCAACAGGGGATTAACAATATGACCCCTGAATCACATTTACCTGACTAACATAGCAAGGTCTGAGAGGGAGACAAGAATGAGAGCTCTCCAGAAGTCTGATGTGATAAATTTCCATATTGCTGTTATTGAGGACAAGGGAAAAAAAAAAAATGAGAGAGAAGGAAATGCAATGAAACTGTCCTTTCACAGTTAAAATGAGCCATAAAATAATTGCTAATGAAGAAGTTCACATACTATGAATACGGAATTAGCAACTGTAACTCCTATAAGAGAATCAATTAGGATCAGCATAATGGTAGCAATATATAAGTTGATATGACATAAAAAATTATCTTCAACAGTTCATTAGCATTCAAACTAATGTGTCATTAATATTACTTTAGAAAATATTCTTGAAGTGTTTGTAGGTATATAATTTTATGTTATCTGGGTATTTTTAAGTCCTTATCACTGTAGAATATGAATACCTTACAGCTTCCTTTGGAAGTTCATTGGTTTTCGTTTATTTATTTTTTTCCTAGAATAGAAGAATATGAAGATAATGAAAAACAGCCAAAATGCTCTACATTTTTTCTCTAGTTCTGAATATTGGCAGTATAGTTAAACATCACTCAAGTCTTCCTGGTGTAATAATATTGATCAAAAGCTTGACTATTTTGCCAGAAAGAAAAAAAAAAAAACAAAAAACACTATAGCTGCACAAAGAACACTTGTTGAAGTCAATTGAGAGAAACAAATGTGGCTCTAGATTCTATTTCCGCTTACAGATACTCCCACAAATATGGTGAAGAGCAAGCTCAATGGGGCTCAGAAAGCATCATTCCATTTGTAAAAGGAGGTACCCACCTGTCAAGACACAGTAAAAGCTTCATCCTACCGCTTTCTGTGCAGAAAGGGAGGCTGCAACCTCCACCTAATGTAATGCCTAGAAACCTGAGGCAGCTATAGGATTTGGGGAAAACAGTGAGGTTGTATAAGCCAGTTTATTAGGAAGGACAAAGAAAGGGGTCTGTGCAGTTATCATAACAGTCAGACAAGCTACAGGTACATAGACATATGAAGCCTAATTGTAGCCACATGCTGAACAGAGAGAACTGGGAGAGACGTCTTCCATTATTGGGCAAAAATAAATGCATCAATGACTATTGAAGAGGACTAAAGGAACAGAAGAGGTAGATTCCATCTCAGGAAGACTATACCGGAGAGAAATGACAAGATTTCATAATAATAAGGTGTGAGCATGGGCAGCAGGTGAAGAAATGGCATAAAATTTCTGCATAAAACTTCATTCAGTTTTGCCTGTTTGAGATACTCTCTCCATCCAGCCTTTTTCCTTCACCATTCCTTCTCCTAACAATCCCCTCCATTTTTTTTGTTTGTTTGTTTGTTTTTGAAGTCTACAGAATCCAGCCTGAACTAAAAAAAATAAACACAAGCACTTTGCAGATCAAACGATAAGTGGGAAGCCAGAAACAGAATGGTTTAACTAATGGAAAACATGCCGGCCATGTAGCACTAGGAAAGTGGGTGAGCATACCCTTCTCCTAAAAATACATGCACTTCCCAGCATCCTCTTCAATTCACACTGCCTCTAATGTCTACTCTTTCCATCCAATAAATTATAGTCTCACTCTACAAAATGCTATCATTATCACTCCTATGAACCTTCTCAAATCCACAGTAGCTTCTGCAGTCTTTGTAGTATACTGCTTAGAAAACAAATGAATACTTCATGTCACTTGGGAGATCAGAAAGGCAGGGTAAACAGGGACATTCTCTGCATTAATATTTGGTCAGATGAAGCTAAAAACTGTACGTGCAGAAAGAAAAAAATGAAACACTGATCTGTGAATTTGAAACCATTACAGAAAGGAATATGGAATTTTACATTTTCTCCACTGACTTGAGTAAATAGATACATAAAAGTTCCTTAGGCTGCTGTAAATTACAGTCTCAAATTCTTAAGTCTTATATCTTGACTCCCTTCCCCAACCCATGCATCTCAAACAGACCACAGGATTTCACAATCTGGTAAGATTTATCACTTGTATTTAAAAGACTTGTTAGGATAAACTGGGCTTTCTGTCTAATTACAGCGTAGTACAGAATCATTTTCTATACCATGCAAGTACAAGGAAGTGCAAGTATAGTGGCTTTGACTGTAAAGGAGTGGTGCAATGGAGGATAATCAAGTCTGTAGTTCATTACTGGATGGGCAGAAAGAAAATATGTAATCTTTTGACGTACAGGAGGTCCATGTACTGCAGGCACTCAGAAGGCATTCTGTAGTCTACACTAGAACTGTATCTGATACAACATGAATATACATGAAATTTGAAGTCTACTGGTTGTGCTAGGCAAGTGTGTATAGAAGCAAAGTAAAGACAGGTTTTGAATGGTTTAGTGGCATCCTGGAATCTTGTTCTGTGAATTACACATTTGAACTTGAAAAATCTAATACAGTATTGGAGTACTTCTGGTTTCAAAGCAAGACATGACCTGTAAATGATGACTTGCAGAAGACACTTATACACCCACTTGCAAGATGCACAGATAAAACTTACACAGATAGAATATAGTGTTTAAAGATTCTAATGCCTACATATCTCAAAAGTGAGTGTTGTAGAAGAGAGACATATGGATGAGAATTTCTTTCAAATGCCATAAATTCTCATATTGGAATGAAAATATTGCATGCTGTCTATGAAAGATACTAAATTCAGACTATTTTATATACACAAATATTGCATTACTTCTATTAATTTAGAAGATCCCTGCCTTTTCACATTTCCCAATTATTCAAGTGAATTAATTACTTACAAAAGGTTACAGGTTGCCAGTATATCTTACATTGGACCAAGAACAGTCCTCTTTACCTCATTAAGCATCAGCATTCTTTATTTGGACTTGGGCGACCCAAAAATTACAATCACTGGGGCTAGATCCGAGTTAAGGAACCTCTTCACAAGCCAGCATGTCCCTGGGGTGCCTTCTGGCATTAAGTCACAGCGTGAGTATACTGGGAGGACATACATACTTTGCCCCTTTCTTTCCCATGGAGATAGCTGCAGCAGTTCAGATTCCAGCCCTGGGCTGGTACAGATGTCTGACCAACAGATCAAAATGGGGTGCCCAAATATCTATTCCCCACCACTTGTCGGGGAAACGGACAGCCTAATGGGAACATCCCACAGCTTCCATCTACTCCACAAATCCACCAGCCAAACAGTTATGCTGCTTTTCGACTGGCAGCACCTGAGCATGTGTACAATTTTAAGCATGTGGACTAATGAGACCTATTTACAGTGCTCTATGTGAGATACTACAAAGGTATTTAGAGCATATTGAAAATTTCCCAAAGTAACTCATCTGCTTGACAATTTTGATGCAGGCTAACATTAAGAGAACTATTCAAGCTCCAGCTGTAGTTATCCTTTGGCTGTTTTGCTTAAGAGTCCACCAACACTGACAGTGTTACTAGCAAATTTTTTTCATTAGTAAATAGACTGACACCATACCAGTCACCGTATCAGCTACCAGAGTAACGAGCTCCATTTCTGCAGGAATGGGTCACATTTTAACTGGGTTTTGATATGAACGTCTCAGGTTATTTTATGCAATAGCGCGTATACAAACCACATCTTCATTAGATCCCACGCTGTGCACCAAAGCTGCATGCAGGATCCCAGACAAAATGCAGTCACTTCAGAAACAGAAGCTACATTGCCATGGTAGGAAATACAATAGAGCCAATGCTGAGAGAAGGAGAAAAAGAAGTCAGGAGGGTTAAATTAAAAATTCAGTCCAAATGCTTAGCAGTGTGAATGCACTTGTCTGTCAGACAAAGAGCATAGTTTCCAAAACTGTCAGTCATCTACCACAGAAAACTACAAAGTAGCTTTTTGAACTGGTCAGAGCCCAGGAGACTTCACATGAAATGAAAAGCGGAATGAAGAAATGCCAAGGAGGCAGCGAACTGTTTAAAGATCTTTCTGTTATAAGGATGAGGAAGAGAGAAAGAGAAAGAGAAAGAGAAAGAGAAAGAGAGAGAGAGAGAGAGAGAGAGAGAGAGAGAGAGAGTTCTTTTAAGCTAAAAAAAATAGAAAAGAATATAATTTTAAAGAATTTCTGATGTGTAAACACTCCAATTGATACTTACCAAGCACAAGATAATCTCCTAACTACTGTCAAATAGATCTCACATAGTGAAAGTGCTTACCCAAGTTTTATTGCAATTTCTTAACTTTTATGGAGGCAGTTAAAAGGGATGTGAAGCAAAGAAGGTATTCTCTTAGCCTTTTATGACAGGTCTCACAAATTGTTTTATACTAAGGAAATAGCTCTACCTATTTTCCACTGTATACAATAATGATGCCTAGGAAATGGTTACTTCAGTAAAATCAATTGTGGAACAGGATTCTTTTTATTTTGTATCTGAATTGGTCTCTGAAGATATTGCCAACATTAAATCCTTGACATTTTTTGGCCATGTAGAAAACTAGCAATGGCTAGTCATATCAGACTGCTGTACCTCTAAGAATTTACTACAAGAGACTTAGTGGGACTTGTAGAAAAAAAGGCTATTTAATCCAGAAACATATTCAGAGGGAGAGCTCAGTTTTTGGAGAAGTGATTTAAGATTAGTCTTTCCTCTATATTTAGCTAGTCAATTGAGAGTAAAGTGTTTCTGGACTATCTTTTCAGAACATAAAATCAAAGCAAAGGTGAATAGCTAATCCAAACAAAAGGAGAAAGTGTTTGCTATTCAGATCTTTATCTCTGTGAGGAAGAGATATTCATTATTTCAGGATGTGTGTGCCAGGTGAATGTTAATCTTTGCCTTGTTAAGATATCTGGCCAAGGTTTCCTACAGGTGTCCCAAATAATACGATTCTAATTTGTAGAAATAGCACCATACACATGCATTCAGGTGAGAATTTCCAGAAGGTCAGACAAAGAAGATGCCAAATTCTCCTGGATCTCATCAAGAAGTGGATGCCTAACTCAACTAGGTGCCTTGTCAGAGCCGGCCTGTGGACACAGACAACCCTGACTGGTGATATTTCAGTTGTATATGACAATAAACCATTTGAAAGGGCATGTTTGAAAAGATACCTGTACAGTTATTAGCATTAGCCTTTCAAAGTTTTGCCATTATCTCCTTTAAAATCATAAAACAGCTATCTAAGTTATAATAAGCTATTAAAAAAAAAAAAAAGGACTCAATATTCACAAGGGTATTTTCTTTAGAAAGTGAAATTTGTATCACAATAGGGCTTTTCAACTGAAAAAAAAAATGAATAAAAGGTAAAATTCTCAGCTGCAGCAGTGACATGGATTCTGTAACACAAGAACAGAAAAAACAGCCACGCCATGCTGGATCTCAGCTGTACCATCATCTCTACCACCAGCCAGTACCACTCTGCCTAGAGCAGAGTGGCAGAACAATAAAATGTTCACCCACAATACTGCCTCACCTTCCTGCAGTTTACTGAGGCAGAGGTAAGAGCTTTCTGTTGAGCAGCCCTGAGATTTTCTTCCATGAATCTGTCAACTGCTTTGTGAACCCAGAAAAAAATTCAGCACCTTGTGATGATAAGCTTCTTGACTGAGCTACACATTATGCACAGGAGTGCCTATTTTTGCTTTGAAACACCTAGTTTCCTTTGAGGTTTCTTATGTTTTACACTGGAAAGAACAATAAACAGTTTCTCAACCCACCTTGCTCATGTCAGGCCTTATGGACTTCAGCATGTTGTCCCTTAATTAACTTTTATCCAGGCTAAGCAGTGGTAGCACACAACTTCTTATTATGGAAGTTGATTATACCCATGATTATCTTTGTTACTTATCTCTAAGTTATATTTTATTTGAGAAGAAACAAGAAACAATATTCAAGATCAAACCTAGTGTGGATTTATACAGTGGCCTAACAATGTTTCCTCAGAATTACATGGACAGCTTGCTTTCACCATGTAAAAACACGGAAATAATGCATCAGGACTTGGATTTCAGTATCTGTAAGTGGATTTAGATAATATTTTAAAATATTCTTGCTGTCTTAAGGGCAATCTGATTTTCATATATATATATCCAAGAGGTCTTGTAAATCTCTACAACCCAATACCTAACAAAGATTGACCTGTGTTACTTCCAGTTTTATTCATAAAGCAGAATCACAGTCCTTCAGCTAACATGCGTATGGCACTTGTTACTAATTGTGTCATAAATTAATTGACATGATAACACTGATCAGCACATTAAAAGAACACAGATGAGATCAGGCAGAAGGCTGTAACAACTTTAAAAAATCATTCACCCTTTACCTGTCCCATGGTGAGGCCAAGCATGGGACTAGCAAGTACAAGTGCTTTTCTCCTTTTAAAGAAAAAAGAGTTGCTCAAGCTGATCCTGCTTACAAGATCCACCAACAAATTTCTCTTGGACTGAAGCCCAGCATTACACACATGGTAAAACACATGTAAAGTTGTTAAACTTGTTCTTTCATATATTTGCATAACAAAAACAAATGTTATACAACTGGTACAGCCCCTGCTTCCTAGCAACTCCTGGCTAATAGCAGAGAGGGTTATGCTCCATGCTTAGACGGTTTGGCTGTGAAATTCCCCATGACGACCCAATGAAAGTTCTTATTTCTCTTCTACCAAGTCTGGTGGCAGAAAACTACATCATCCTCTTTGAATGTTGTGAAAGTGTTATCAGGTTGAGTGGGATATTTTAGAAGCAAAAGATGTGTAAGTGAGGTGATACACTGAGGCAGACTGTGGCTTCTCTTTCTGGATCCCTTCCTCACAGCCAAGTGTCTGCTGAGTTGTGTGTTGACAGGTCTCTTCACACTGAAGCAGGAACAAGACAAAGTTGTTCCCTCTTCTTTAACATCTTCCTTTAGTTATCAAGCCCTTGGCAAACCTCAGCAGAAATAATCAAGGGACTTTAGGCTTTATGCTGGAGGGAAAAGACAAGAGAGTTGCACTAATATACAGATACAGAAGGTGTTCACACATTTACAACACATCCAAACTTAGGCTGTCAACTGGTCTGCAAGAAATAACACCAGACCATGATGTTCTAGGTTGCAATGTCAGCCAACAAATACCCTGGGAACTACTCCTCAACAATGCAGAAAATCAAAGGGAAAATTAACTAGCATTTTCTAAGCCTCTGTGAGCTGTTCAAAATTGTTTTATGTAGGAACGTACATCATTCTTTCTTGTAAAGAATATCTATGGTGCCAATTTCCTCCCAACACTATACAAACTGAGACAAGAAGCAAGTACCTGGAACTGGATATATATTACTTGGCTGAGCAGACTAAACGCAATAAAACTGAACTGACTCCCAAGAGTATTTTAGTTATTGTATATACCACCTTTAAGTACTTCTTGGTCTTTCTTCCAAGAATTTAATATAAGTTCAAATCTTTATGGATCTTGAAAAAAAAAAAGTTAAGATGAAGATTAGCACTAAGAGAATATCTTCTAGGGTAAGGAATGTCAAGCTATATTGCAGGATGTTCTCACTCAGACGTCTAACAAATAAGAGCTTATTTTTTGATAGACAAAGCACTGCACTGGAACTGAGGATGTTTATGTTCAGTCAGCAGCACTGCCACCAGCTTCCTACATGACCTAAAGCTAGTCAGTCATCTACTTTTATTCAGTTCTTGTCAGTGAGGACAATAACAGTTAATTTTTCCCACTTATGCTTATTTAGACAGGAAGCTGTTCAAGGCACAGAATCTTTCTACTCTCACGTATATAAAGCACATGGAAAAGAACCCTGATCTTGTGTTATTGTGATAAGAGTAAGTGTACATATTTCCTGTAGCTACTCCCCTCTTCTTTGAGAGTAAACTCCCAGATCTGCAGGACAGCTATGCTGTCACCACTAGAGGCAGGGTAAAACTGTGTACAAAAAAAGATGCCCTGAGGTAGTATCAGTAAAAAGATATTTATATGTTCATGTTGTATATGACTGAAACAAGTCTTGGCAAGACATTCCAGTCCATTTAAGCACAGAATTAGCTCTGATTAACAGCCAACTTGTGTTAACAAATACCACCTGCTTAATTAAGTTATCCTGTAAATTACCTGTAATAAAAACTGCTATAGCTAAGACAAGATGTAGCAACAGCAGAGAAAGACTGTCTTATTGTGTAAAGAAACAATATGCAAAGGTTTCACAGTTATTTAAAAAAAAAAAAAAGGAATCCTATATCTCATTACAATGTGTTAAAAAGGGAAATCAACCCCTAAGGATTTGTCCTCTGGTTAAAGTATAGTCTTTGCCTTATCATCTTATCATATTTGCCCTTTTCTAAAGTATAGTCAGCCAGTACTCTTCTTGAACATAAACAAAATTATATTTTGAATGGTAATTATTACCAAATAAACGCTTACCAACCAACACAACAGAACAGTGAGCAGCAATCAAGAGACTGTCACTGTCTCCTATATGCCCGTATGTAGAGAATGAAACAAATCAGATAAAGTACCTTAGATAAGACTGAAGGAGGAGAGGAAAAAAAAAAAAAAAAGGAATACTGGATTCTTAAAATATATTAATATGACTAAGTATGACTCAGCTGCCTTTACATTTATTTCCTCTATGGAAGGCAAATTTCTTTCAAATCTCTGAAAAGAGAGATGGTAAAGTAGTATAAAATCCTGTCATCTATATTCATCTATATTTAGAGTACTCAGAAAATTGCCTGTATAGACGTTCTCTTGTCATCAGCACAAACATGCAGGGCTCTTGAATTTATCTGAAACATCAGTCAAAACTAAAAGAAAACAGGGAGGTAAGATAAGAAGAAAAGTAACAGACAAAAATTATTTTAAAACTGTTTACTATATTACATGGTGTAATAACATCAATGAGCTGCAAGAGTTTCGTGAGCATTTCCACTTTGAAAAGTCACAGTATTTTGGCCAACGCAGAAGACTGGAATAAAAATGCTCAAAATCAGATGTCAGGGAATTCATGTTTGTGAAGTATAAGATATATTACTGAAAACTGACTTATATGTTTATATTTTTAATGATCTTTAGTTCTGCTAATTCACTTCAGAAACTTAGTATATACTGTACTTGGAGAAAATCTTTTCCATGTGAATTATCACTACCTAATACCAATATCTGGAAGCTGAGTTTTGTCCCATCACTTCAGCTGCTTTGCAACTTCTGTGATTGACTCTTTCATCAGAATTTATATAAGCTTCAAATTGGATCTAAAAAGCATAAGATCACACCATATTTTCTGAAACTATTCCTTAAATAACCCTTCACTAGGATTTTCTATGTGATGTGAGTTTACGATACTATTTTAGATTGTAAGTTGTGAAGTGAACTTCAGTGTTCAAGCGCCATTTCTATATCCTATAAAGGGCAGCGTTTGGAATATGAACAGAATTGTGGTCTGTCACTACAAAATGACATTGTGTTACCAAGTAATATCTGGCAAGATGAAGCAGTTGGATTTGGTTCTAAACACTTTTGATATTCATCCAAAGTGAAGAAAATCATATCTGCTCTGACTCATTGTAAATTGTTTTGAGCAATTTATCAGACTACTGATGCCAAAGTTAGTGTTGTAAAGTACAGATTGAAACAGTAATTTTGGTTTGGAAGACAAACTTTAATTCCAGTATTAAGAAAACATAGTATTAGCATACATTGTTGCAATTCAGACAGCTGTCAAATTAGTTGTGCCATGAAATGAGCTTTGAGAGATATTAAAGTGCCAAGATGCTTTATTAATTACTTCACTAGAAGGTGATGCACCAAGTATGCCTAGCAATGAAAGCATCCGCTATGGAAAGCTGTACCTTTATGTAAACTAGCACTGTTTGCTTCATCTGAATGGCCCTCTCACTGGAAATAGCTGACATACACATTCAAAATTTATCCAGCTGATCACAGACTTATTTTTGGACAAAGTTGTGTGATATCTTCTGGGTAAACAAGGTGGCACTACATAATGGAGACCTGATGCTGAACAGAAAAGAAGAATTGCCTGACCCCAAAGGAGTAACACTATTAAACCTAGAAAATACCAATTTTTACACTTTCTCCTAGACGAGTCATAGATATATACAAAGAGACCTGGGTTTAAAACAGAAGATTTACTGTTACATGCTCAATAGGAGAAACTAAATTAGGTTCATGTGATCATGACAACCACAGGCTATATCACATCTCCCACATAATAACATTTCCTACCCTCTCCTTTAACCACATACCAAGTGTTTGTTTTTTTTTTTCTGTTCCTAGTGCTGTTGAAGCAAGTTCTCTGCTTTTCTCTATAGGTGTGCTCATAACTCTCCAGCTCGTCAAACACAGTGCCATCCCACAACTGGTTAAAATTCCATGACTTCATTCCCAGCCTGTTTCAGGTTGCTTTGCCTGCCTGTGCCATGTTCCTCACTACAACACCTTTCCAAGTTTCTTTCAATTTAATGCATTTACATGTAGCTTCAGGACTTTTTTTTTTTTTCCACTTTTGTTGTTCTCCATGAACCCTCAAGCTCTGGGCTTTTTCCATACTCCTTCCCATACCTAGAATGTTATAGCACTACCATCATACCAAACAGCCCTATTTCGTTCTTCCCAACCCCATTGCAAATATGTATTCTCCTGCCATTACCTGGCTACTTAGTCTGCCCTTCTCTCTCTTCACTACTTATAATAGCACTCATACATGAAGACAAGAAAACTAAATACCACCTGGAAATTAACGATGTGTTCATTCACCTGCACCATTTACTCTGATGTCCCTTCAGTCCCACCCTCCAAAGCTGTTTTTTATTATCTATTTCTGTACTGTTACACAAAGATGCAAAGATTTATTTACTCAGCCGGAATTCCTCTCTGCTACTGCTGGTAACTCATTTTCAACATACTAATTCATATTGCTAGACTTAAAACTCATTGAAGCAAGGACTGCTCTTTTTAAAAATGTCTTTTTAAAGCCTCTTGGGCTCACTTCCCCTCCCACACCCTGATTCTCTACCCTCTGTAACATCCTGCAGCTCTTCTCTTTCACCTGTGAAAGAGAACGCAACCCAACCCTCAGTCTTCCTGTTCGTTTAGTCTATATGCAAAAGTAGAAAGAGAATGTCTAAAATCAGTGTTGGGAGGAAAGATATTAAAACTAAAAGACCAAAAGGAAAGGGTAGGCATCTCATTTTAAAAGTAGTGTTCCTTTAATGCACTGTAGGCCTCATCTAGAACCCTGTAAAAGTCTTCAAATGACTAGTATGCCTAAAAGGAGACAGGGGCCTAAAGAGTTGGGGAAGAAATCCCTCATTTTTAAAAGAAATTGAAGAAGTCAAAGGTGCTTGCTTATTGGCTTTATCCACCCAGTAAGACAGTGGATGAGCATTATAACATATAACAGCTGCAAAATTTGATTTACGTAAAACAACTACCATGCACTGTCGATCCATTTGTGACCCAAAGATTCAAGATTTCCCACACCTTACCCAAGGTTGGTCAAATCTATTACATTAACCAAGGTTGGTTTGGATGAAACACTAGTCAACAGAAATACATGAACTTAAACCAGAGTTGGAGGTTTGGTTTACTTCCATCATTAATGAACAATGAGATGATGTGAAATAAATTAAAAATGAGCTTGCATTCAAACCATCTACAAGTTTCTACCAACTTCTTGTCTTCTTAATATTCTTCTTCCGTTGTCACATTAGAGAGAAAAAAGCTAAGATTTCTGATCATACTTGTGCTAGTAAGGTGCGTAACACAACTTTCAAAGTTAAGAAAGAAGGTGACTGACACCATTTTTGTCCCTATTAGTCCCACAATCATTCAACATCTGTTTTCTCTCAGAGATGATTCTTCCATGGCCACACATACTGGCCAAACCCACCATGGCCTACCTGCCTGTGGCACATCTGGAGAAGATGTTCTTTTCATGAGAATGTTTTTCCCTTTCCTGATAGATGTCAATATAATTATAAAAACATGCAAAGACATACAAAGAAGGAGCAAACAGAGCACAGCGCACAGAGAAATTTACTGCACTAAATGTCTCCTAAATTTGAGTTATACTTTTAAGCTTGACATCTTACAATATCTGCTGGCACGCTCTTACCACGCACACGGAGTGGGATCAGGTTCCTCCATGTTTGAACCAGCTTCTTAGGAATTATTTTTGAAAATAATTTGGAACATATTTTTTCTTCAATCTAGCCCACAAGGTCTTTTAACTTTTAAGATGAGGCAGTATTAAATAAACTTTATTCAACCTGAAAGTCAATTGAGTTCTACCGAGCCTGCTGAGCATATGAGATCTATAACTTTAACTTGTTTTAATCTCAGTTTCTAATCTATAAAATACTGCCTCCACAAATTCTTATTAAGTGCTAACAATGTATTGTGGTTTTGTTTTTGTTTTGTTTTCTAAAGGAGTTTATTTTCAGCATCCCTTTAATGGTAGTGCTCACATGCACTGCAAGGACATTGAACACCCTGAAATCCCCAATTGCTTTTTTCTTTTCTAGGCCAGTCCTGTAGTGATGTTCTCTAGAAAAGTGGAAGAGTGGTTTAAAAGAGAAAGTTTTTTCCTCTGTAGTTCAGGCTTTGATTTTTGTCTGCTCAGTAGAGTCACTCTGTGTACATGCTTTGTTTCATGAATGTTTTGAGGAGCTGAACGTCAGAGTTCAGAGTCCAAGCACAGAAGATTAACACAGCCTATTTCTATTGAATCTTTTCTGTGCCTGGTGCCTACAGAAGCACAGCAGGATATTTTGCTCTCAGTTTTCACAGCCTGTTTAGAGGCATACATCTATACATATATTTCAAAATAGCTAATGTTTTCAGGTGTTTTACCAACCCCATGTATTTCAGGGGGGGACTATCTTTTTCCTTTCCCCTCCAGAAGAAAAGTCCAATAAATAATACTGCTATGTATATTTAAATACTTGCTGCAAAAGGACAACAGGGTCTTGCATGAAAA
The DNA here is from genome assembly GCF_013377495.2 of Cygnus atratus. Classification (NCBI taxonomy): domain Eukaryota; kingdom Metazoa; phylum Chordata; class Aves; order Anseriformes; family Anatidae; genus Cygnus; species Cygnus atratus. The sequence continues at coordinate 43,469,273 of NC_066363.1, forward strand.
TGTATTTGTAGTGAATCTTCATTCTTATACCTTAGGCTTTCTGTCTGTCTTGTGCAATACACATAACAACACAGTGATGTTAAGGGACAACTGATTAACCCTCACCGGATCTAGAGGATCTAGTAATGCATATATGCTTCTATTCTTCCTCTCGAGGGGGGCACAGGAGTGCACTTGTTGCATTGGAGAAGATCTACAGAGCAGCTCCTCAGACTAAAGCAGGATATTTATTTATTTATTTTCATCTTCTGCTCACTATTTAGCCTGACACTGGACCCAAATCTTTAAGATAGATAACTATTTTTAGCAAAGAATGCTCAGATCACTAGGTTCAAAGTAGATTATAGACTAGCAATCAGAGATCAGAAGGAAGAAAGCAGTAAAATAGTTTACTGCTCTGCACTGTTTTCCAGTTTAAATCTGCAGATGAATACAGTTAATTTATTAGAGCATGGAGGGTTGTGACAGATGGCAAAATGCCATCAACTATAGACTCTGTAGACAGATTCATTGCTGGGAATTCATAGAAAAATGAGGTCTGAGAAACAGCAGGAAAATCAAGCACCAGGGACTGGATTCCTGTCACATGAGAGACACTGAAGAAAAGTGTCACAAAGGGGTGAAAAAAGGGAGATAACAGACCTTGTATCTTGCATAACAAAGTCCTATTTTTTCCCTAAAAGAACTGTGCCATTCAAAGCTCACTCACCACTGCCATAGTAAGCCAAATATAGGACTTTCTTATATGGAGGTAATATTGATAAGAAATGGAAAGCTACAAATGTATATATTACAGGATATCTCTTCTGATCAAAATCAGTAGAGGGAAGCATAGATGTATTAGCAAAATAAAACATTGAGAGGAATCAGTACAAGTCTGTAAAACTTCCTTTCCACATTCTAAAAACACAGGAGTCAAGGACTGGTGGGATGTTGTGAAAGTCAGTGAAAGAGAAAAACCCTAGCATCATTGCTAGCTCTCCCCTGGCCCATCTCGTACTTGGGCAGCTATTTGCAGTCCTGCTGCATTCATCAAAACAGCTGATCTCCTACCAGGAGCATTCTGGTGACAAAGCCAGGACCTCTACCTGAATGCCATGAAGAACAGGAAAAGTTTTATTTTACAGTTTAAGATAGTTCATCCAGGAAAATATCTATTGATTCCACCAATATGAGCAATTAGTTCTCTCCCAGTCCCTCAGAAAAGGCTCTCTCTGAAACAAATTGACAGTAGGTCACTTCAGGAGCCACTCTGTGTATGTAATGCTGACATGGATTTAGCCTCCTCCACCGTGGCATAACGTACCGAGGACAAGCAACATATGTTCTTTGGGCCACATTATAAATTGAGAACTGTAACACAGCCCTTATCCTATTTCATGGAAACTGAAGGGAGGGGTGGCAAAATCAGGGCAACACCTGGAATCCAGCAGACACCAATGCTGAGCGTCCAGTAGGATGGACTAAGCCTTAGGGAAGCACACTCAAGGTACTCTGTATGATAGGGTAGTCCACTTAAAATGCTAAAGGAGGACAGGTCAAACCACCCCACTTGTTTTTTTGTAAGAGACACAGCACATGCATATCAAACCCTGAAAGGCCAGAGCAGACTGTGCTCTCCAGGCCACTGCCTGTTCCTGTCAAATCCTCTCTTAGTGCTCATATAACTCACAGCATTTCAGTACTCCAGGTAGCATCTGGTTGTAATACAAACAGGATTTAGGAAGCAGAAAGACTACCTGGATGTTCCATGTTGTCATTATACATCTCTACAAGGTCAGGCAAACACAGTATGACCTAGAGACATTAGATTTGTGCCAGCTGTTCTCTTATTCCAGGAGAATAATCTTGCTTTAATCTTATTTGCAAGAGTCTGATAAAAGAGAACCATTTATCATCCACTTTAAATGAATAAATCTCATTTAAAAATCACTGTGATGCTGCTTATACGTGATCTATATTGTTAACTTATCAGTGCAAAAGCTGACAGGCCTAAAATTAGATCATCCAGCTGCATATGGATATGGAGAAGCAAGACTGAACACCACAGGGTCCCTCTGCTTCATGCTGCCCTATGGTGGTGAAGAGGAGCCAGCTCAGAAACAAGAGCAGCAGAGAGCAGGATCTTTGTCTATTTTTTCACTTGGAAATATGTATCAGATCTCAGATCCCACCCCAAACAAGGAAAAATGCTGCAAAATATCACTGAAGTGATATCGCTGAAGTAGGGTGTGTTCGTGCAGGCGTGATGGTGATGTTGAGTTGTCTGAGAAGCTAAATTGTTACCTGTGTAACAGCCTTGTTCCATTTGTGTGTACAGACCAGGCACTTTAAGAGCAATGGGGTAAAAGTTCTTTAAAGAAGTATCAATGAAGTTTTAAGATTGCTTTTATTTTGGATGCGTCAACCATGAAAATATCCCTGTAAAGTGGCATGTGAAATGAACTATGTGACAGGACCTCACGACTATTAAATTCATGGCCTGTTGAACATAATGGTGTTTTCAGACAGAAGAATGTGAATTCTCTGATAAGCAGACACTTCATTGACATCACACATCACATTTTCAGTCTTGGGTAAAAATAATATAATAAAATACATTCCATGACCCCCCAGAGACCTTTCCTGAGAAAATAATTGTAGAAACTAAAGTTACTTGGCTTCTTAGTGACTTGTGTTCTATGTGGTCTCTCTCTCCCTTTTTTAGGCTTGTATGCACATACCAGCATAGAGTGGTTAAAGTTGGCAGGTGGGCACAGGTACCTTACACCATGAAGAGTGTGTTTACAAGCACTAACTGAGGTAGGATGGAACTTTAAGTGTCCATAAAAGTATAATTAATCCCTGTTTTAAGCACTGCGCAAGACTGAAAATAATCTAATGTACAGAAACATCCAAGAAAGATTACACACCAAAGAATTATTCTTGGATTCCTCAGATGATCAACTTTTTGCAGTGTTTCAAAATGAATAGGAAAACAACCACTGCTCTGTGAAAGCCCTCTGTGTCTTTGTGCGTCTCTTTACTGCGAAAGCTAATGGAGGATGCTTAATGCAATACTTATCTGTCCGTAAGATGGGAATTCTGAGTGGTAGAAGGTTAACAAAGAAATCAAGTGGTAAATGAAGGAGGTCTGTAATATTGGAAGCCTTGGGGAGATGAACAGGAAGCTTTAGGAAGGAGATAAGGAACATTCTTTATAGCAACAATGCTGGTTTAGCTCCAGAAACAAATGAGGTTAAAGATTAGCTAAGCTGAAGAGATTCGGTGGCCCTGGAGACCAGTCATGAGCTACAAGAAAGCAATTCCAGACCATCCCACAGGGACTGACCTGAGAGCCCAAAGGGTAGTTAAGAGTAGTAATAAAACTTAGGCATTTATTGTTTTGGATTTGTTGTTTTGCCACCCCCTTTTTTGTCCATGCAGCTGAGTACTGGCACTTCTGAAAGGCACGTGCATATGCCTGCATCCATAGCACTTCAGGTTCCCTGAAGAGTTAAACTGCAGACCAAGGTGTACATGTGGTTGATATTCTCAGAAATGCTGCCAAAGGCACACATTTGGAGATGTTAGGGACAGATTTAAACCTAGACTAGCAAGGCATCAGAAACAGCACCACAGTCTATTGGTATACACAGGGAAATTTAGAGCAGATGAGCTCAGCTAATTAGAACCCAACACATCAGTCTGCTGAGTGTCAATACTGTAAGAGCTTTATCAAATGTATGACAAATCATTAGGCACATCTTTTTGAAATCAGCAAGTTCTGGATTATGCATTTAAATACAGTTAACCAGATACTGAAATAATCTTGATTAATTTTCAGGCATATGCAATATGTGCAAGTCACTCACCAATCATCCCATTCCATTTTTACATTGCTTTTTTTGTGCTATAAGAATATTAGGTACACAAAATTACTCAAATTTATCTGTCTGTGCCTTTCTTTGAGGTATCTGTGCTATTTCTACCATACAGCTGGTTTCCATACAGTTTCCTATTTGGGCAAGTATTACCCATTCTGCTGTCTGCTCTCCTCAAATTGTTTTGCTGTTCAGCAAGTGTCTGTGCTGCCCTGTAAGTGCACTGTATAACACTGCATCCTACAAAAGTAGCTAGGGTACCAAATCAATCAATGGTAACCCTTCACTCCAGCCATTCAAATTTTACACACAAATACGGCGTGCAATACAGATATACCCTCAGCTCCATTTTCTTGGGTGTTTAGCCTTCCTCTGGTGCCAGCAATGACTCAGTTTCTGACTGAAATCACAGCAAATAAAAAGTGCTTGACAGTAAAAGCAAGGCTTTCCTGAGTGCATGCAGTGCAAGGTGTACAAACTCTCAGCACTGTAGCCATTCAATTTTAATTTTCTTTGCAGATACTCTGCACATGTCAGGAGGTACACTTCATCTCATGTGCACTCAGATGTGCTGTTAGTGCATTCTGCAAGTGTCTCAGAGACAGTGTAGCATACCTATTGCATTTAATAGTCATAACCTAAACAATAATGTATCATGTAGAGAAGGTCTAAGAGACATCAAGTGTGGACTAGGAATAAGATAAAAAACATGACAACAAATCATGGACCTGTTCCTTTCAAGACCGAAAATAGAGAGATACTGTGTAACTCCTAATTTACTTATACTAATTTAAATGGTTGTCAGCAGATTTCTAGATAGAAGGTGATCAAAAATTTTCAAAAATTGCAGGTTAGGGACTTGTCAATACCCCGTATACATACATCAAAAAATAGTCTATGGATTCAAGGAATGAGACAAAAAAACACCAGTAAGTCTTCCTTTGGCTTTGATATGGGAAGAATGTTACTTGCTTTTTTAGTCTCATTGTTTGAATTGAGGATCAAAAATAACATTTCTGGGTCTAGGTCAAGATCATCCTCCATCTTGTTAAAGAGGAAAATACATTGGGTTGCAAGCTGAGTCTTGTTGAGATTTTACTATCTCATTGTAAGGACCCTTTTACCACAGATTTCTTTATGAAGCATTACTTCTGGTAGTGCAACGCTTCATAAAGAAACTACTGAAGTGACTGCACACATAAATCGATAATATTTCTTTCACCAGCGATATAGATGATCAAAGTATACTTCATTGAATTAATTTGATTGAAGGGAAAGTGAGGAAGTAAAGACTGGAAAGAAGGAAAAACTTAATGAAGTGCCAAAATCAGGAATGTGTAAGTGAGAATAGCATTAACTATTGTATACAGAAAAAAGGGGGGGAAAAAAAAAGAGGAAGCTCAGACTAATCAAGAACCAAGGTCATGAAAGCAAAAAAAAAAAAAAAAAAAAAAACAAGAACCATCATCAGGCACTCCAGCCTACTGGACAAGGTGTAAACACATAGTACAAAATATTTCCTGTTATTAAAAGTACAGGCAAAATTAGTGGCTTTTTACTGTTACCATCCAAAAAACAGTTGAAACTGGCGCAGGTAGAAGTTTAAAATCCTGAAAGGCTTAGAAAAATAAGAGGGAAATAATCTCTTCAAGAAAAAATATTCAAGTGATCTTTTAATGATACATTAGCTTTCCACATACTGCTGAAATATAGCAATTAGGCAATTTAAGAAATGAATGGATAAAAATGGAATTGTCATGATGCCAAGCAACATTGACAATGAGGACACATATCAGCATAAGAGGCTTTTCGGTACTGTTACTCTCATTAATATTCCTGTATATTAGTCTGTCTGGTCTATTGCACCTAGGCACACAGGTCAATTTTACATGACCACGTATAAAATAAAAATAGTTGTAAGTGAGAGACAAAGTACTTGGCTGTACAAAGACAAGTGCTTGGCTGAAAGGCAGCCATGTTTTTCTGATCAAGACCACTGAAATGAGCTCCAGACTTTTCTATAAATATAAGCTCCTCTGCTCCCAAATTCGTAGCTTTACTAAGTCTATACTCTCTGAGGAAGCAAGTATCCACGTGAAAAAAGAAATTCCTTAGGAGCTCTAGCCCATTGCTTCAGTTTAGGGACCATTATTAGTTGATTAATATTTGGGCTGTTGTGCCTTGGGGCTGCACTACAACTACTGGGTTGTTGTGGAAATTAGGTACTAGAAGCATGCAGTAGTCCTCTGATCATGCTTTCTTATTCGAGTGGCCAAGTTTTCCTCTGCTGAATGGAAAGATTTTCTCTTACGCTAGGATTATTTAATTCAGATGCCAGATGGTTCATATAGCCACACATCAAGGGAAACATCAAGGTATTGGTGGGGACAGGTCAGCACCGAGGCGTGATACAGCAGCCGTCCAAGAAGACTGCCAGCTGCTGGACTAAACAATATCCCAATTAATATAGACAGAGGTGAAAACTAGATAAAATCCAGGTACCACTTAGCCCTAAGGCAACATCTTCAGAAAAAAAAAAAATCTCCTCTTAAAAAGAAAGTGTAGGAAACAACATGCAGTTTGAAACTGCCATAGAAAAATCAGGTGGAAGAAAGAAGCTGCATATAGTCAAAGAATAATTGATAGGACCAGAATAATTTGGGCTCCAAATGTGCCCTTTATTCCTTGTGCTGAAGCCTATAACTGACAAAATTCCTTGAAAAGAAACGGCACTCCAAAGGCAGGCATCTACCCATGTGACTAAAACTGAAGAGAGATAGGGTAAAATGCAAGTGATCCAAATTGTTTGCTTTCACTGCGTCAAATCTCTTTTGAGGGGAAGGAGGACCTGTTTGTTTTCTTGCCAGCTCACACGGTTTAAAGAATTATCAGTGACTAAGGAACCTGATGCAATTAGGGAGCTGAATAACATAATAGCAAATGCATCTTAAATGCAGAGTAATGGAAGGAACAAGGTGAACGCCTTGCATACTCTGATGGTCTGTACCCCATAACGATTTGGAAAAAGAATTAGACATCGTTCTGAGAAGTACAATGCCCACTGGCAGTATAAAAACATTGAATATCTTTTTAGCCTTCATTAAAGGAAGAGATAACAAGCAATCTGGAAAAATATAGTGCCATTATATATTAAAAAAAATGGTACAGCCATATATCAATTCTGGTCATCCAATTTAACACACAAAAAAGCATAAATAGAAAGAGACAGGGAAGGGCAATAAAAATTATTAGATGCACAGAAATATTTCTATATTGGGAGAGATTAAAAAGAAAGAGATTATTATTCTTGTTTGAAAAGAAAAAACCTTGGGAATATGACAGATCTATAAAATAATGCATAGAAAACAGAATGATGGTCTCCTAGGTAAGAATGAAACACATTTGAGCAGAAGGGATTTTTAAAACCGAAGATATAATACATGAAACTGTTCCACAATATATTGCTGAAAGAGAGTTTGGTAGGATTAAAGAACGATATAGCTGCAGGAACAAGTCTCTATGTGAAAATACTTAAAGTAAAAATAGTTAAGTAACACCTACCTGCTTGCTTTCAGATATTGTTGTGTATACAAATATTACTGAAAAATTGTCCATGAAAAATAAAATTTCTCTCTAGAACACATGGTATTGGCTACTGCCGGTCTCTGAAATACAGGTCTAAATGATCTTGGATATGATCAATTACAGTAACCCATGTTATTATGAAATAGAACACCACCACCAATGTCTTCATTAATAAATTAGCAAATAAACAGTCAACAAGTTAACCATCTACTTCACACCAAAAGAAAGCTAGATGCAAAGTTAAAATCCCCGGGAGTTATTTGTACTAGACAGAAATAATACCAAAAACCCATACTGAGAGCATGATACACAATGTAGGTTTTTTGCTTTGAATTGCTTAGCACAAATAGCTTCTACCAATCAGTTCAAGAGCTGCAAATGCTGAAAGCTTCTGACAAATATGACATTGCAACTACTTCTGGAACCAGTACTTTAGATAAATATTACAAAGGCTAATTGTCTCTCATGCTTCCCCAGCCAAAGTTAGCAGTTGATCTCACCCATAATAGAACTACTGCTTCACAAAGTGAAGTGCACTCTGAAGGTATTCAACTTTTTATGAAGCATCAGGACAAGGTTTAATGACTCCAGTTTCCCTCCACCCTTCCAAACCCCCTCACTTCTTTGTTGATTGGTACTAGTTCTTACAGAATATAGTTGAAGTAAATATGATATTAAAGCCTATAAGTCAAGGTACATATAACCAAAATCCAACTACTGTTCACTTCAGCATCCTGCTAGGACATCATCTAAGTCTGAAAAGCAACACCATTCTAACTGATTTGTTTCCCTGCCCTTTATTTACATGTTACTAGCACTATTGAAGTATGTCTCCTTTGATTATTCCACAAACACCACCTGATAGAGAGGTTTGAGCTTTCCAAGTTCATTTGAAAGAGGTTCACAGATCAGACTCAAAACAAGGTCCCTGAGATAAAATGTACTTATTTATCCACTAAAGCCTTCTACTGGAAAATCAATATCTTAGAAGTAATGAATTGTAAGACAAGTAAATTAGAGTACAGATTACTCTGTCAATAGGAACACAACTTTCCTCTGTAATTAAACGTTTCATATGTGGTACATCGCATTTGGCACTGGTTGCTTTGTCTAATTACCCTACTTTTTATTTTAAATTAACAAGAAACTTCCTAAAATACCTTGGCTTCCACTTGCAAAGGTGCATGAGCCAAAACAGGTTCCAGAGTAGCCAGAAAAGTTTCCAGTGCTAGCAGGAGCTGGCATTGGAAGTGAAGTGTACTATATAATTAATATGCCTGTCCTTTCCCACTTCAGCCCTGCTACTGATATGAAAACAGTTACTTTAGCTCTAATCACACTGTTCCTGTGACCGGGATAAGTGAGGGGGGTGGAAGGCAGTATGAAAAATTGTAGCTCAAATCTGTAACTCAAGAAAATATTTCTATTTAAAAATACAACTTAGAAGAACAAAATTACTTCATATCATTCTTGAAATATACGTAGAACAAATGTACAGACCTTGCTCAAGTTTTCAGGTGGTTGAGGCAGTTCAGGACATGAAAAGGCAACAACAAAAATTAGGGAAGAGTATTGGAGTAGGATGGGATCCTGGACAACCTCAGAATATTCCAAGTGCCTGAGAAGCCCATACCATACACCAGAGCACCAACACTGCTGAAGACAAAGGAATAGTTTGTCCATATTATAACTGTAGTTTGAAGGACCAGCAATAATCTGAGGCAGATCTCTCATAGTGTGCAAACCTTTGCTCTCAAGAAGGAGATACCAGAAAGTATACAGCATCTGCATCCCAAGAGCATGCCTGCATACCTATAGTTACAAGTTATAGTTATACCAGGACTCTTATACTTGAGAGAAGTCTGAAAATTTAAATCCTGTTAGAGCTAGTTGAACTGATCCAAAACACAGAAGGCTGATAAATATTAAGTTTGAGTGTGAATAGATCTGAGAAAAAAAAATATCAAAGCTTTACACCCTTTTTTGGAAGAAAAAAAAAAAGGGGGGGGGGGAGGGTGACAAGGTGACTGCACATGCATAGCTGTGGAGGATGATATAGCAGAAGTATCCACCAGAAGTCAAATACCACCATGTATGAATTGATTTAAGACATTTTGTATTATTCTGTAAATTGCAGGTACTGCATATAGAAAGGTTTTGCTCACTTTAAAAAAAAAAAAAAAAGAGGACCATGTTGTCTGTAGTTCTAAAGAACATCTTTGTGGGCAGAGATAAAAAGTTAACTTGATGCTGTTTTGTTTTGTTTTTCTCCTGCTCCTTCCATTTCACTGCTGCACTGATTCACTGCCCAAAGAAATCAAAAGAAATTTTTTCTGATCAGTACTCCCCTGTTGGTATCAGTTACAATCAAAGACTGGGAGTTTATTATATTACCAAGTGTTGTGATTTACTGACAGATCAAATCAAATCAACCAGGGAAATGACCACAGATCAACATTTAAATTACATTGCAATTTTCTCGGGTAAAGCATGACCTCTTGTCAAGGAAGTAAGCTTTTTATATTTTGATATTCTGTCCTTTCAGACAAAGTTACACTGAAAACAGATAAAACAGAAAATAGTTGTTTGGACTGTCTGTTAAGTGGGAATCATTATGATAACCTATTTGTTTAACATGCACTGCATAGAAGATACTTTCCTGTCAATGAACCAAAAATCATTCCACACCAAAGCCCTTCTGTACTACCAGTAATACAGAAGAGAATTTAGGTATGTAGGTATCACCTGTAATTATCTCAGTTCTAAGCTCATTTTGCATTACCCGAGTGATGTAAAGAGGTCATGGTGTTACTGAAGATAAGGCCATTCTCATCTTCAAAAACCTCTACTGAAACATATCTAGACAACAAGTAGGTAGCTCAAGTATATCCTTCAGGCCTATCTACACCATGCTGCAAAGAAACACACAACAGTCAGTAAACCTAAATGGCACAACACAGAGCTCAATTACTAGCTCAGATCAAGAAGCTGTGCCTGGTTTACATGTTATGTCTGGCATCTCACTGGAAAAATATGCCCATACTGCTTTGGAGCTTGACTGGCTGAGATACCCCTGACATAACCCGTTCTCCCCAAAAAATTTTCATGAGGAAGGCATCTTTCTTACTTTTGCAAACCTCCCTTACAATCAAAAGTAATCCATTTCTAGTAGTAGAAATCTAAGGAAAGAAAAGTCTAGAAAGCTAGGACAGTTTTTGTGAATCACAGCTTAACAGATCTAAAAAAAAAAAAAAAAAAACAGTAGAGCAGTTGTGTATTTTAATTCAGCTGACAGGAATCACGACTTCTTCACATGACAAGTCACATCAAAATCAGAATGATCACAAGGACTTCATAGGCACTGATATTGCAAATGACAGCACACAGCCAAACTGCTAAGACTACGAGCTGTCCCACTAAGGAAAAAAAAGAAGTGGAGATTTCAGTCCTGATGCTACTAATTACTAAATTTGAGCTCCAATTCGTAGTCTTGTAATCAGACATTCAAATAGGGGCAAATGCATGTAGAAATAAAAGAACTTATTTATGATGTTTTGTTGTTTGTTTTTTTTAAACACTGCCTACAATATTCTGCAGTCCTCGGCTCTAGTCAGTAAACTGAGTTACATAAATGGTTTCCCACAATAAGCATGCTTGAAATGCACTGTTAGCTCTTGAGCAGAGTATATATAATTTTAACCTTGATGCCCAATACATGTGACTCCTTTTTAAAGTAAGGCAACTAGCTTTAGGTGACTGACCTGAGAAAAAAGGCGATGCAGTGGAAGCAGCACTGTTCAGCACTGTCATAGCTAAGCAAAGTCCTAGTACTTTGTCTCCATCAGGATCAGACCAACAAAAAGTGGAAAAACCATGCTGCTTAGAGTGAAACTGCAGGAGACAAAGGTTCTGCCACTCTCAAAAATAAGCCGTGGAGCTGGGTACATCGAGAGAGCCATCCACCGCCTGAAAGACTAGACACAGAGAGGAGCTTCAAAAATTTCCCAGTCATTCAGCACTCAGCAGGGCTTAAGGTACAGCTCACCTGCTAACCTTAAATAGCAGAAAATCACATTATGAAGCAGATCATAATTTAAGAGAATACAGGTCCTAGAACAACAATGATGCGTGCAGTTCAGCCTGCCTGCCCTTACCCTAGTCTTCCGCCCAGTTTGCTGCTAAGATTAGATGCCTTTGTCACCTTGTTTGTAGGTATTAAAGGTGTAAACATTGAAAACACGGAAGATGCACAGTCTGAACTGTTTCAGTTTAGCACATAAAACTAAATAAAGTTCCATTCATTTTACTCCTAGCAATCACAGACAGTTTTTCCCTTAGTACCATACAGAACTTATTTCCCAAATACATTTAATCATAGGCTCCAATCTTGAGCATCAGGTTCAACCATGCCCTAAAGCAAGCAATGTTGAAGCTATTTGTTTTAATGCAAAGGAACCAGGTACAGGAAGATATTCAGGAAAAGTGATCCAAATTCACTTTTTAAGAAGATTAGTTAAACTGCATTAAACTGGCAAGTGGATACTTTTACTCAGAATGAAAACGGTCTTAACATGGCTTAGTTTAATTCGCTTTGGAAGAGGATCAGGAATTAATGCTATTTAACTAATACACTTTAATTACATTAATTACTTCCAATTCTTGAGTTTTCCAGTACACACAAACCTACTTTCATCTTAATTGTCAGAATCTGAGCTTGCAGATCCAGATCTAGTCTAAAGTGCACATTCCAGATACAGGTTAGCATCTCCATGGCTAAACTTCATTAAATCACTATGTCATCTTACCCAATGAAGTTCCATTGCAGAACAAAAGAGATTAATAATAATTACCTTCAGTGATCTACAGAGTAGGCTGTGTGTCCACTACAGTATACTAATTCAGGGCAGGCTTGACAGATATTCTGTTGCTCAAGTCTTTTAGCTGATACTGGTTGTAGTCAGTTTATGAGTTACAAGACACAAAAACAATGTGACCCATAACCAGCGTGGTTATCAGCTGAACAGGCATATTGAAAATAGATCACAAATGGAAGAAAATACAGAAACTTCCTCTCTGTCATTACATTAGCTATGATCTACGCAGATATTTTTTTTAAAGGAGTTCCTCCTAGAGTGGAAAAGACAAACACAGGGCAAGTGCCCCAAGGCAAAAATTTTCAGGTGGCTCTAGGGCACTGATCTATGATCTAGAGATGAGCCTGGTATAAGTCCTGTTCAGAGTTTTCAAAGACCTTCCATCTATCACCTAAAGGGAGTTCAAATATATCGATTATTTTGCAGGGCTTCTCAGAACAGAAATCACTATCACATTAGGCAAAATCTGAATAAATGACAGAGTAGTAAATCACTCCAGGAAAGGAGCAGGGTGGGTATGGTGGTTTTACTCAGCTGGGCAGCTGAGCTCCACCACAACTGCTCTCTCACTCCCCCTTCTCACAGGGAAAGGGGGGAAAGTACAATGTAAAGGGCTCAAGAGCTGAGGTACGGACAGGGAGATCACTCAACAATTTTCATGACAGGCAAAACAGACTCAGTGTAGGGAGATTAGAAAAAATGTATTGCCTATTACTAGCAACCTAGAGAAGTGAGAAACAAAGAAAACAAACTAGAAACACCTTCCCCCATCCACCCTCTTCCACCTCCTCTCCCCAAGCAGCGCAGGGGAATGGGGGTTGCGGTCAGTCCCTAACACTTCTCTTCCACCACTTCTTCATGGTCACTCTGTGCCCCTGCTCCACGTGGGGTCCCTCCCACGGGATGCCGTCCTTCCCGAACTGATCCTGTGGGGGCTGCCCACAGGCAGCAGCTCTTCAAGAACTGCTCCCACACTGCTCCGTACCATGGGGTCCATCCCCCAGGAGCAAACTGCTCCAGCACGGGTCCCCCATGGGCGGCAGCTCCTTCCAGACCCCCTGCTCCTGCGTGGGCTCCTCTCCACGGGCTGCAGCTCCGGCCCAGGGCCTGCTCCTGCGGGGGCTCTCCATGGGCCGCAGCCTCCTCCAGGCCACATCCACCTGCTGCACCGGGGGCAGCTCCTGCTGCTCCACGGGCTGCAGCGTGGAGATCTGCTCCATGTGGGACCCATGGGCTGCAGGGGGACAGCCTGCTCCACCAGGGCCCTCTCCACAGGCTGCAGGGGAACTGCTGCTGCATGCCTGGAGCACCTCCTGCTGCACTGACCTTGGGGGCTGCAGGGCTGCTTCTCACTCCTCTCTCCCAGCTGCTGTTGAGAAGCAGTTTTTTTCCCTTTCTTAGTTCTGCTCTCTCAGAGCCACAAACAACACCACTTATTGGCTTGGCTCTGGCCAGTAGCAGGTCCCTGTGGAGTTGGCTGAAATTGGCCCTTAGCTAAAATGGGGCAACTTCTGGATTCCTCTCACAGAGGCCACCCCTGCAGCCCCCTGCTACCAAAACCTTGCCACATAAACCCACTACAGTGGGGAAGGTCTTAAGCCTGCTGCAGTTGTTCATTGAGGGTTTCTGACACTTGTCAGTTATGTATTACAACCTTGCTTCAGGGAACAGGTGGAAAACAGCCCTACTGTTTCCAACCCAGCACAAATATTGCCTACAGTTTTCAATGCATATGTTATTTTGGAAAGAGAGAGCTGATTACAATTCAGGAACTCATGCCACCACACTTCTCACTATCCTGGCTCTCTCATGGAAGAGATGCTACTCTCCCACCCTTGCAACTACACTGACACTGGTAAGCAGGACTCAGCACAACTGGGGTCACTCTTCACAGGAGATATTTAACCCAGGTAGAAAACAGCAGCTTGAGACAGAATACACTGAATGCATCCTAATCCTCCTTCTGGCCTCCAAGAAGGAGGGCTGGGAGGTGCAGAATCTAATACAAAACCTCAGGAAGACATGAGGAAATGGTACAGAGGCCATTTTGCTCTAAGAAGACAAATATCTCCATGCAGCCCTGCATATAATTGCTATCTGGCTGTGGGAGAAGACAAGAAGGGGATAAAGCCTCCAACCCTACAGTGTACTGTGAACCCCTTCAAGGCTTTGGTGATCCCTCATCACTGGTTAGCTAAACCCACACAGTGTTTTTCACTGTTGCAACTGGCTCACATTTTGTCTAACCCCTTTTGATTAAATCCAGTTGCAATAGTAATAAAGCCATGATGACCTGGCAGAGAAGCAGTTGTGTAGTTAGCTTTCCCCAAGACTGTTAAGCTTCTAGAACAGCCAAGCAGGTAAGAACAAGCTAAATTTAGCACTGAAAAGACTTCCTTTCTATTTTGAGGAATATTTATGACAATAAAAATTACTATCTTCCATGCATGCAATTTTTTTTTTATTATTGATTTAGAAACAGATACATTTTCTGCTAGCCAGATATTACAGCAACAAAACAAAAACCTCAGACACTCTGTAAACAAAATATATTGATCATAAAAGCCAAACTCCATGATGGGTATAAAAATAAAATCTTATGTCTTAATCATAACGCTACCTGGGTATCATATATAGCAAACGTATATATACATATTCATGGTCTACAGCAGAATATTGCTGTAGTTAGCTATAAGTGAATGATGGAGATGGTCTATTATCTATATATTGTGCCTTGCCACTCTCCAGCTTACCTACTTTGTTTATGGATGGAGGGGAAAAAAGAAGCCATGATGAATGACATTTTCTAAATATTCTGTTTTAGATATATTTAGCTTCTCCACAGGAAGAAATAAAAGAATAAGATTAAGGGGAGAACCTCTTTGAAGTGCTGTTACAGATACATAATTCACAAAGTATTTCCCTCTCCCGTGATTGTTATTTCAGACAACGTAACACAACCTGAGAATTCACACAGTCTTACAAGATCAAGTTAAGCAAAAAAGAGACAGAGATAGGAAATTCCTACATTAAGCAACTCAAAAGCTATGTCTTTTCACAGATTTTAATAGAATATAGACCCAAAAAAACAAAGGGAAGAGGATTTCCTTGCTGCTTCTCTTTATGTCATGCTTGAAAGACTACAGAGCCTGCAGTTACAGGGGCACAGGCTTAGCAATGCAAAGAAAGGGCTTCACTCAAATTGTTCATGCACTGCTTCAAGGTAAGAACAGAAACAAAGAAACTACTGCCCTAAAACCTGTTGCTGGCATGGCTGTGAACCCATAACACAGCTGGTGAGATAAGTTAACAAGAACTAAATCTTGAATCAAGTTCGGGATGACACAGAAGCTACTTTGTGTAAAGGTCTTTCCCAGTCAGCTTCTTCCTTCTTAAGAGTTGTTCTTCTCTTCCTCCTCTGATCTGCCCTACCACCTTTTACTGTAAAGTAAGGAGAACAGCTCCCTGGAGCAGCCCACCAGTCTGCTTCCTGTCTGGGCCTTCAGGGAATTCCCTGGAGTTTCTGAGCCTCTTCTTTCATTACCTTTCCCCATCCTCATATTTGCAAGTCATCAACATCACTTCTGAGCAGCTCTTATCCAGACTCACTCTCTTCCCAGCCATCACAAATCCCACCACTCTCAGACCTTCTCACGTACTCCTTTTCTTACCAGCAATCTTTTTTCAGCATCTCTTACCTCCATGTTTCCTTTACCCTCACCTTTTCCATGTTTCTTTAATGATGCTACCCACCTCCTGCCCCTCCTTTTTCTTTCTTGTCTCTTTTTATTACTTATATTTTCTTTCCTTTCTGCTCACAGACTCTTCAATATGCCCTTTCCTCACCTCTTCCACAAAACGTGTATGCTTCTGTTCTGCACTCAGCCTACCCTTTCATTCTTTCATTTGATTTTGAAGTTGCATTGAACAAAATCAAAACAAAAAGCAGAAAAGAGATAAAGCACTACTATTGACTTGATCATAGCTCCATACATCCTCCAGCAAAGCCTAGTTCCAGTAGCCTTGCTAACAGTATAAGAAGGGACAATAGATTTCATTCAGGTAACACACCTGGAGTAGGAAAAGATTTTGCTCAGCTGTCGTGACCCTATCTCAAATCATTAGCACAGAGATGTTGCTGTGCTCCATGAAGCCAGGCCTTGCTCTCAGTGTATAATATAAAAACTGCATAAGCAACCAAAACTTAAGACAGGACAAAGCTACTTACTTCTTGTTAGTAAAGCATTCTGGAAAATAAATTCCTAGGGGATTGTTGTGTGGCCTTTCAGTAAGCGAGCTGAGGCAGACAATAACCACTCTGAAAGACATTGCTGCCCATGGTGAATTATTGCTTAATTAGATGGAGCCAGGATGTTCCACCACATGTGCAATGCTTTATGAATAAAATCAAGTGCATCCTGCTTTCTAAGCATTCATCTCACCACAGTGCAAAACTTAGGAAGTGACAGCTTGCTACCAGGAGGAATGCTGCCCAACAGAGATATCTGTTACATTTCAGAAAAGGAATACAACTATGAACAGTTCAAACAACTCAACAGTCTGCAGTGCTGCCAGTCATAAACGCTTATCTGGTGGAAGAGCAAAGAAAGGCTCCAGTCAATATCAGGACTCCACTGGGACAAGGTGCATCATCGTCATCTGCCATCATCGCGGGACCTCTCTCAATTATTTTTCAACTACCTTGGGAATCTGGAGAGGTCCCATTGGACTGGAAGCTGGCAAATGTTGTGCCAATTTTCAAGAAGGGTAAGAAAGAAGACCCTAGCAATTACAGGCCTGTCAGTCTCACGTCAGTGTCTGGTAAAATTATGGAGAGGATGATCCTTGAAGTTAATGAAGCGCACCTGGGGGACAATGCAGTCATTGGTCCCAGCCAACATGGGTTCATGAGGGGTAGGTCCTCCCTAACAAATTTGATTTCTTTTTATGATAAGGTCACCCGTCTAGTCGATCAAGGGAAACCAGCTGATGTGATCTTTTTGGACTTCAGCAAAGCTTTTGACATGGTTTCCCATAGGATCCTACTGGACAAAATGTCCAGCATACAGCTAAACAAAAACATCATACAATGGGTGAGCAATTGGCTGATGGGCAGGGCTCAAAGGATTGTGGTAAATGGGGCCACATCTGGCTGGCGGATGGTCACTAGTGCGGTCCCTCAAGGCTCCATTTTAGGGCCAGTCCTCTTCAATGTTTTTATAAATGATTTGGATGTAGGACTAGAAGGCATTTTGAGCAAATTTGCTAATTACAACAAACTTGGAGGAGCTGTGGACTCGGATGAGGGTGGAAAGGCCTTGCAGAGAGATCTGGACAGATTGGAGAGCTGGGCGATCACCAACCACGTGAAGTTTAACAAGAGCAAGTGCCGGGTCCTGCACCTGGGACAAGGCAACCCTGGCTATACGTACAGACTGGGCGACGAGACGCTGGAGAGCAGCCCCACAGAGAGGGATCTGGGGGTTGTGGTTGACAGCAAGTTGAATATGAGCCAGCAGTGTGCCCTGGCGGCCAGGAGGGCCAACCGTACCCTGGGATGCATCAAGCACGGCATCGCTAGTCGGTTGAGGGAAGGGATTGTCCCGCTCTACTCTGCGCTGGTGCGGCCTCGCCTCGAGTACTGTGTGCAGTTCTGGGCACCACAGTACAAAAAGGACATCAAACTGTTGGAGAGTGTCCAGAGGAGGGCGACGAAGATGGTGAAGAGCCTAGAGGGTAAGACATATGAGGAGCGGCTGAGGTCACTTGGCCTGTTCAGCCTGGAGAAGAGGAGGCTGAGGAGGGACCTCATCGCAGTCTACAACTTCCTCATGAGGGGGAGTGGAGAAGCAGGTGACCTATTCCCTGTTATCACCAGTGACAGGACCCACAGGAACGGTGTTAAGCTGAGGCAGGGGAAGTTTAGGTTAGACATCAGGAAGAGGTTCTTCACCGAGAGGGTGGTCGCACACTGGAACAGGCTCCCCAGTGAAGTAGTCACTGCACCAAGCCTGTCTGAATTTAAGAAGCGATTGGACTGTGCACTTAGTCACATGGTCTAAACTTTTGGGTAGACCTGTGCAGTGCCAGGAGTTGGACTTGATGATCCTTATGTGTCCCTTCCAACTCAGGATATTCTATGATTCTGTGATTCTATGATTCTATGATAATGTGCAAAAACAGCCTGGCGAGAGTTTCTCCACAATAACAGCTCCGTGGTCACTCTCCTTTTATACACAGTTTAATTCCCCACTAAGGAGGCCTAGATAGAGTTTACACTAATCTGCTTCCGAACCAGTATGAGGTATTTTCAGAAAGATCCTCTGTTGCGATTAAGAGTGGCCACATAGAGAGTTTGTGTGGAAATAACTAGCTTCCTACATCCTATATTCACATCCTATATTGTTTGAAAGAGTTTTCATGTACAAGTATACACCTTAAACACAAAATCTCTGCCTTGAAGGGTTTATTATCAAAATTATTATTTTACAAAAGCTTATATGGCTTCTTAGTTTGTAGTACACTAACTCCTTCCAGTGTGTTTTAAGACATGAAATGTTAGGGATAGCCTTTAATTTCTGAGTTAATTCGAGGTGCTCCCTCTCATGTCAAACCCTTAACAACAGGTCAGTAAATTCAGTGGGAGATGTTTTCAAACAATATTTAAATTCCAGTTTGTAAGAGAAGACTCTGAAAACCACATCTACCTGAGTGAATGTTACACTTTTCAATATGCTAAAATCACTTATACATCCCACATTTCAAATATTTTGTTAGATTTAATGCTATACAGACAAATATTAAGACTTTACTTATTTGCTTAATGCATTACTGAGGGCTTTCTATACAAAATCGGCACAAAATTAATTCCCTGATTGATTTAATTACTAAAAAGGTAGTGCTAAGACTGTACAGAAGGATGAAACAATTTCATACTACTGCTAAAAAAGTTTTGTAATTTGTATAGCAAAGGGAAAGTCTCAACAAACAAGTTCTAAAAAGACATTGTATGGTATATACTCAGGGGTGGAAGTCCAGGGGAATGATAGTAGCCCAAAGATTCAGAAATTACATAATTAAATAAATAGAGATACCAGTAGTGAACTGTGATTCCAACCTGTGTTCAGTACTGGGTTAAGGGCAGTAACAGTCAGGTCTCAGAAACAGGCAACACTGTACGCAGAAGAGTGTAACCCAATCGGGAGCAAAGGTGGTGTTCTCAATGCCATTGAGGTCCTCTACTGATAGGTCTCTGCAGAAGGACATGGGTAGATGAAGCTGCTGTTCTCTGAAGGAAGATCTGAGGAAATTTAATCAGAGGATCTAACTAATGAGTAGAAGAAGATGGACTGTGTTATGCTTAGGCCACTAACACTAATGGCAAATGTGGGTGGTGTATGTTGGACAAGGTACCTTTCTGTAGTAACTATCATTAATGTGTCAAGTGTAATCTCCTTTGAAAGCTGGTAATATACTAAAGACCATGAACTTAGAGAATGTATGTGTAATTCATCTCTTCCATATCATTAAATATATGACATTAATAGCTCCAGCAGGATATTAAGACAAATTCTCAAGATCAGACTGGACAAGATTAGTTAGCCAGCAGGCTGGCCCTCAAAGCCTGCCACCAAAAATAAATAAATAAATAAATAAATAGATTTAAAAAAAAAATCAATTTTTATTCCAAACCCCAAATCTCAAAGACATGGACCATGGGTGAGCAAAGACACTGCTGAAGTTTTCCGAAAAGAAAGAGAGAGGAGTTCAGTTCCTAAAGAGAAGAAGGAGAGTGCTATTGGCTACTCACTGTAAATGTTGAACCTGAAATAATGAAAATAAATGGGAAATGACACTGATGGGAGGCTGCCC
This sequence comes from Cygnus atratus, assembly GCF_013377495.2. Classification (NCBI taxonomy): domain Eukaryota; kingdom Metazoa; phylum Chordata; class Aves; order Anseriformes; family Anatidae; genus Cygnus; species Cygnus atratus. The sequence continues at coordinate 43,489,467 of NC_066363.1, forward strand.
AGAACAGAGATACATTTAGGCTCTTGTTGAAAAAGAACAAGCATGGCTGTCTACTCATTAAGTTTAAATGAACTGGATTTATTTTCTGTTGTATTTGTAATATTTTCTTCCATCTTGGCAGGTAACAGTATGGCCTTAAACCTTGCTGAATAACACATGTCCTCATTTGGCCAGTTAAGTTTGTCTGAAGTTGTTCACGAGGTGGCTTGGGGGATACTGCTGAACTGAGGAGATAGTAAAAATTCCAGTGTGACAATGATCCCTGTGGACCTGCAGGCATGTTTAGGAGACCCACTGCTGAAGGGTATTTCTTGCTACACTGCTAATGACCCTTATTTGCAGTTGTTATCACTGGTGCCAAGCCTTGGAAAATGGTTCCCCACGGCAAACACGAAACAACATTTCTCTTGCAAAGAGCAGATGGATGAGTAGTACCCTGGGGCTCTAGGCAAAAACTAAGGCATCACACTCAGGATTTTCAGTTATCTTTCTTTTCCCTGTTTCCACAATTTCAGGAGAGGTTATAGAAGAAGCCAGGCAAACACTGTCATAACCTAAGCAGCATTTCTGAAGTCATATGATTGCACTGTTTGACTTGTTACACTATAAGCTGGTATTTTTGTTAATCAAGGCAAATCTCTTGTTTCATTTCACTGGTGGTAAATGCCTTAGGTTCCTGACATCCCAATTCAGAATAAATACTTGAGAGTGTTGCCGATAAATCAGCTAGGGTAGGAAGAAGAAAGAGGGGTAAGAGCTGTTTTTTTAGAAGCTGTTAGATTTAGTGTACTACTCTCTTTCTTGATTTACGTTGAGTAATGTTGCAACATTCATATAGTGGGAGACTCCCTGAACCAGCTGGTTGTGAAAGTAATTTGGGTTTGTGTCTCACAGGCTGCAACTGCCTGGCTTGCATAGATAGCAACCATTCTCCAAGTGAGCCTTACCTTAAAATGAGCTTTTGTTATTCATCATACATCATTTGTCATCAACTACAGCCTTGGTTTCTTTGGATTATGACAGTTTTGCCAGGCATGTGCTTTTCATGTGTACTTAGTGCCAGCAGCCCCACAGAAACTGTCTGCATGAAAAATTAATTTACGTCAAATCACTGCAGCATCAATTTTATCAAAGCAAGTGCTTCTAAACCTAACTTGTATAAGCCACAGACGGGAGGTTTTAGGCAACCAGCTGCAAGATTAGGGGGAAAAAATGAATATATAGCCTGCTCATATATTTCTGAAGTGAAAAAAAATAAATATCTAGTAGCACAGGAACAGTCGGCAGCAGGTCACTGCTGTCCATCAAATATTTTATCAACTTCAGTAATGGAACATGGATATTTATCTGGGATGAAAACACACCGCTGTATAGTCTGTTTTGATTAACTCATCATATAAATCCTCCTTTACAGGAATTTTCAGAAGGTATTGAAATTATTATTAGAAATGTCAAGGAGAGAACTGTCAGGAGCTACAGTGTGGAGGAGCTGAATTGAACAAGACAGCATGTAACAAGAAGAAAGCGCTTTGAATTAAAAATACTTGATTAAATTACATTTCTTACATGAAATGAAGAAGTTTGTTTTCCAGTCCTTCCTTTGTTGGTTGGAAAATGATCTCCACTTTAGAACATTATTCTGATTTAGTTTTCTGAGATGATTTCCCTAAGCATCCTTGCCAATGGGATGTATTAATTCAGGTGAACATTCATGAATGAACAGACTTCTAGGTTTTAAGTTTTGCATAGTTTTAATGTTGCCTCAATAATTATGGATCCCATATATATTTTGAAATAAATACAATATTTCAAAGAGGTGATATCAGACAAAGAAGATCCAGACAAAGTTCAAGTCATTAAAGAGCTATGGATGTTGACAAGACATCTTACAGACAAGAATGAACAATACTGTTTCGGAGTTCCTAAGAAACCTGCAAAGCCTGTAGAAGCATCAGGAAAAGTCATTAGACCTTTTCAAGGCGCCTCAAATAAATATGAATAAAACAAGAAATAAAGTTTTGATAAGACTCTGTCAAGTTTTATTCCAAATCTCTTCCAATCCTAAATGTAGTTTTTGTGAAGCCAATCTATTTTTAGCAGTCACATAGCCTTTTTACAAAACAATTTTGTGTCTTAGAAAAGATTTACTTAATGGGCAAAATAAAACAATTATCACAAAGCTGGGAAGTTGTCCTTTTCTTGTTTACATATGAAAAAAAAAAGCATTTTATTTGCATATTTTATTACAATGACTCATGGAAGTCATAGACTGATTGCTAAATACTCCCATTCTTTCCTGCACATTATGCTCTCTAGCAGGATTGTATCTTCCATCATTAAAGACCTTCTCTCACAGGGGATGAGGCTGTCATAGTCCCCTAGTTATGAAGGAAGAAAATTATAAGCCAACATGGAAACATTTTTGAATCAAAAATATTTGAATTAAATTTGAATTAAATATTCTATTTTCTTTTTTTTTTTTTAAGACAACAAAAGCAAACTGAAGTATTCATACAGCATTATTTTAAAGTTTTGCCTGTAGTGAGGAACCATCAGACACCACAGTGATTGTCCAAAACAATGATTTACCTAAGTGTAAGAAAGCTAGAAGTCCCCACATTTAGGCACAATAAACCCAGAGTAATTTCACTGATGACAGAAATACTATTGAAATTATAACTATCAGAGAATCATTTAAGTGGAAAATCTAAATTGTTGAAGGTCATATTTAATTTATTCATGCAGGATTTCTTCTTCCCATCAGATCATCTGTGAGAGGGGTTGTTGGAAAAATAGACAAGAATCCCGTGCTTTATTCTGATTTCTTTTACTAAACCAAATGTGTTTACCTCAACTAGGTAATTTTCAGCATAGTAAATCCAGAGGGACACGGCAGCCCAGGACTGCTAAATTCTTTGCCCTTCCCAGAAGGAGAGCAGACAGGATCTATGAGAAACAGAACATGAATGCCTGAGATTCTCCATTATAAAGCAAGCATGTCCTCTAAACCTGTCCCACATGTTAACTGCTTTCTTCATCATAGCAGTAAAAGTGAGAAAAGGTATGATATTGCAAAGAGGTTGGAGAATGGTAAATTTGAAGGAATAGCATCATAATAATACAAATAAAATTATTTGCCTGTGTTAGTGTTACAAACGTGTTCTTAAGATACATTTTTATCTGTTGTATTTCTTAACATTCATACTGCTCCTTTCTCTCTTCCCACACACTTTGACAGGTAGTGTCTTTCTCTTGTTTTGTTCCTCTGTCATCTGTTGCTTTTCAGGAACAAGAAATGTGTATGTGTTCTGAGTTTAGATCACTGTTAAAATCGTAATGAATTTAAAGTCATAATCTCATGTAAAGACATGCAAATCACTACAAATAATAATAGGTATATAAAAATTGTCCTAGACTGCAGAGTTCTAAGTGCAAGAAATATGATTCAGGATTAAGTTGCAGTGGCATTTTGGCTGTCTCAATATAGACTAAGCAGAGATAGAATGCCTGTTCTGATCTTCATAAACTGAAGTTCAGCTCCTGTGTAGACTTTGAATTCCCATTTGCATATGCAAGTGACACTGTTGTTTATGTAAATTGGGCATTTATTCGTATAGCAGCATAGAAAATGTGCAATATGCCTACCCACAATTAGTGCAAGCAACTGTGCTATCCATGTACACAAAAGAAACCCTAATTACAAGAAGCAGCTACAGAGTAACTTCCAGGTCCATGCTACACGGATATATCAGATACTTTCAGAAATTCCCAATAATCCAATAAGGGAAAGAAATTAATTTTTAGATGTAATAACAGTGGAGAGATTTCTTACTGAGATAGGAGGAAAAGCAAAGATTGTTTAAGTCAGTATTCCTGAAAATAGTTCCAAAAGCACTTGCACTCCAGCAGACCAGAGCTGCCATCATTTTACCACCACAGACAATTCACTGCTCTCTAGCTACAGCAAAAACTTCTTCAACATCTGCACATGTATATGGTTGCAAACAGATAGATAAGCCAATGAAACATACTGAAATTGCTCTGAAGTAATTCATCCTTCTGCTTCAGTTATTCATCCAAAAATGATTAATATAGACAAACTTTGAACACATTATGCAGGACAGGTTTGGTAGGAAGGCTTTGATAAGTCTGATAACTATGAAGAAAATCTTTTTTAAAGGAATAAAAGTTACCTCGCAATGACTTTGAAAGTCTTTCTCATATCATCTTGTGATGAGATGCATTTCTTTATTCCCAATTTATTTCTCTGTGGGAGGTCCAGTCTTGAAGTATAAGCAAAATGGTAGCCCCACCGAGAGAAAGGGAAGGAGGGAGGGAAGAAACTGTCTTATTCTTGGAACAGAGATATCTAAACAATGACCAGAGTATCTGTGAATGAACACTGAAAGCACACTTTTGATCTATGTTATTTAGTCTTATTTAAGAAAGATTGATACAGCTATCAAAGTTATCATGTATAATTGCCACTATTTTCATTGAAATAAAGAGAGTGTTCATGGAGTCATTTGACTCCGCTAGTCCTTCACTTACAGTGAAATGGAGTAAGAACACGGTTTTAAGCTGAATAGAAGCTCCCCTGAAACTGTTCTTCTTGAGCACCCCTACAGGTCTATATACACTTTAGTCTTCACACTTTAGCAATAACACAGCTGTTCCTCAAACGTGTTCAACAACTGTTCTGTAATGCCATAAGTTTCATAGTGTAAATGTGTCCTAAAATAGCTGGAACATTATGTCCTTTACCATTATACCTTCCCGCCTGGCTGACAGATTGTTCTCTATTCTTTTTTTGATGGATTAAGAAGAACCACAGCAATTCGTTGATTTGAAAACTAAGCAGTCTCTTTAAACTGTCTTTCTGCTCATTTACTCCTGTCACTGACTCTACCTGAATTCATTTTGGAACCTGCAGTGCAAAAGCTTTACTCATGAGGAATTTGCATATGCAAGCAGTGCTGATTAAGCCAATAACATAGACTCATTTCATATCTAGAGACATTTTTAAAGATTTTTCTGCTCAATTGCTGATACTAGCTCCCTTCACTTCTCTCCTGGCCTGTCTCCTCCAGAGCACAGGTTGACTCTGCCAACATTTTACTTGCAAAGATGTCATTTCACAGATGCCCCTCTTGCTGGACTCCACAGAAATGTTAGCAATTACAGCACTCTTCCAAGTTTTGTCAGTGGCAATAGGGCTTGATTCAAGTATCAGTGCAATTTTTCTTGAAACAAGCAAAGAAAATAGGCCCAAATCCTTTACCAGAAGCCAGGAAGAAATAAGTTTACAAGAGACTTGACATGAGAAATATATTATTCTCTGTGAGTTAAGAACTCCCTTCTTCTCCATTGAGAGGTGTGCAGGACCACTGACCACCTATTAAGGTTTACCTACAACAGCTCTTCACTCAGAGGACATAACTTCACTCCTGTTGCTCTTCATCCCAGAGCAAGAAGAAGGAAAAAAGAAAAAAGAAAAATTTGCTATCCCAAAAACTCAAAATGGAGCAAAAGCTTGCGCTGGTACAGTACGAACACTGGTAAGGTCACCTTGCTCTGTCTTTTCCCCGATTTCACCAATAGATGGTGGCAAAGACCCCCTCCGAAGCTACCACTGGCCTTGCACGGTTAACGTTTTTAATCCCTCCAGTAGCATGTAAAACCGGGAAGGCAGATGCATCTTTCCACTCCTTTCCACTCATCACCTATAAACAAGTTAATATTTTTTTTTTATTTCTAACATACATATACATATTTATATACATACATTTACATACATAATTAATTTGTTAATGCTAGCTCTTTTCTTCAGATATGAATGCATTTGTTTCCTCTTCTGTGAGGTAAGAAGAGTGTTTTTCTGTAATTTCATGCAACAGAGCATAAAGAGGAACATCAAAGCGAGCTCTTCTAAAATAGGTTAAGAAATGATACTTGTTCCTAAGAACTCAGCACATCTCTGCCTGAAAGGGAGGAGGGACAGCAGAAGACGCAACAGAAGTGATTTTAAGCTCTTGCTACAGTATCTAACGTTCTGAAATGCAGGCTGCTCTCTTCTGAATTGCCGACAGTCAGGGCAATTTCATGTCATTTCAAGAGACTCCACATAGCCATGCCTCTCTTGGTTGGCTGTGTCAGGCACAGGGGAGTTTTGAGACTCAGGGGAGGCAAACATCAGAGCCTTAGTATTTGGTGGTAAAAACAGCAAAGATGATTTTAGTTTGATTCAAATGCTTTTTAAGTGCCATTTTTGTGCTTCAGGAAGCCGTGCGAGACACCTACTTCTGCCCAGCTAGGAACAGAGCAGCATGGGTAGAGCACTAAGGGCTGCTGGAAAGTCACTAGCACAGGTGATATGTAAAACAAAAGCTCTGAATGTTTGCCAAGAACCCATCACAGTAACCCATCACATCTGGCTGAAATAAGCCAGACATGCTGGCCAAATTATATAGCATAAAATAACATCCTGCTTGTCTTGATACAACATTGTTTTCAGATCATGATGATATTCTCTCTCTCATTTCATGATCCTGTGTAATGTTGCCAGCCAACAACTGTGCCATTCCACACTAGCTTCTGGGAGATGGCCAAGCTTTATTAATCTTTTATTCGAGAACAAAGAGCTTTGGGGTTCTTGGGTTCAAACTAGTTTTAAAAAAATAAATAAAATTTAAAATAAAATTTTTAAAAAGTAACTTTAGTCTGTTCACTATCAGGTTCACCTCTGAACACAACTGTGCTAGTTTCTTTTACCACATGCCTTTATAGAGCATTTTGCAAGGATTTTCTGTATTTACAGATTTTGCTTATGTGCTTTTTAGTTCTTTGTTTATTTGCAGTAACCCATATCCACACTGGGGATCTACGGTCAGCTTATTTGTTTAAGTACCAGTCTGTCAGTATAAATAACTCATTGTGTATCACGCTTTCCAACTTGAAAATAAGAACAAAAAAGATACTCTTAACTGCCTTTTCCCTAGCAAGCATAAGGATCACTTCCCCCACTATTTTGCACAGAGAATAATCTTTTACATTTTTGTGTGAGGACTCTAAACTATTTTTTCTAAATCATACACCTTATTTTTCATGCTGGAAAATGAGAATTTGTTCCTTTCCATACACCTTTTTTTCATTCTGGATTTGAGTGTCCAGAAAGACATTCCTGTTAATCCATGGGACTTTCTTTCCTACAGAGAGTCAGAGAAGGCAGCTCTGGACCAAATATCTCCGGTATTAGACCAGGTGAGCTCCAGAGGTCCATTACAACCTAAACTATTCTACGAATCTATGATTCTATAGTTCATTCTCCAACTGGTTTGCTTCATTGGGTTATTTATGACAGAGTTTGGTTTCTAAGAAAGAGGTAAGTTCAAAACAGAGAAGATGGATAAGTAGTTCAGTTTCCGTTCCTATCCAGTCCTGAACTGATATCCACATAAACACTGATAAAATACTCAGGCTCCCAAAAGGCAGTATAGCAGGGACAGCAATACTTCAGTGAGAGATCATATCACAGACAATAACTAAACCTCATAACACTCAAAGTTTAGGTAGCTCCTTTTCACCTCAGTCAGATATCCCTATCTTACTCAGTCACATTCTTTTTAGTGTGAGCTGTTCATATTCCACATGAGGTGAGGTGGGATCTTCACTAAATTACAAAGTGGATGTTAAACTGTGGGATCTGCCCAGTACCATAATATGAGCCTTCCAGAATCAGCATACACTTTTCAATTTCACCTATGCAATTAGCTGAGAGAAGAGGATGGTAACAATTGGAACAAGGTTTTTCTATTAATATTATTGTTGTTGCTGCTGTTGTTGTTGTCATAGCAGGATGGAGGGAATCCAGTTATGTTCTCAGCCACCATCTTATTTATTATCCAGTAGCTTTTACAGAATTCTGGATTGGTCTCTCTCATAATAAAACATACAAACATACTCCTAAGGGTTTCAGTACTGTGCAAGTTTTTTTACAAAGCAAATTGGATGACAGTAACAATAATAATAATAATAATAATAATAATAATAATAAAAAAAAAAAAAAACCTACAGGAGCCCTACCATAATGGGACAGAATCAAGTAATGGTTCAAACAGTTAAGGAAAAAAAAAAAAAAAAAAAGCTAGGTGAGGGTGTACTGCCCTGGACTGAATAGTGGTCACACTCCTTGCCAGTTTACTTACCACAAAAAAGATTCCTTAGGAAGAGTGGATTACCTTGTTCCTTCTGCCAAATAACATAACAGCATGAGGGCAAGAAGAGAAAACACACCTTCAGAAGTCAAAAGATTTACAAACCCACCTGTTGTGCCCTGGCCATCCAGCAAAGACTATATGCAAAAAAGATACATTTTAAATGTCGTTTTCCCATCCACCTGTACTTGCTGGGTCTAGATCACTGCTCTGATCTAAAAAACTTCAACATCTGCAAGGCAAAAATTGGAAGTGGTTGCAGGCGCGATACTGCTTCAGTTAGTGTGAGTTGGAAAAGGGGGGTTTTTGCTCGCAGTCAGGGCACATAATGGAGGGAGTAGCATTCAGCCTGAAGCAACATATCAGAAATTCCAGCATACTGAGTATAATTATTCCTAAAAGCTCAGCACTTGATCCAATGCCTATTTAAGTCATTGGGCGTTTTTCATTGACTTTGGGTGATAGATAAAATGGGCCATTAGTGCACTTTTAAAAGCTCCTCTGAAAAAAACGCATCACTAGGTGGTTCAGGTCTTTTTTGTAATGCCTTCTCTCTCAAATACTGCATTTATCTCTACTCTTGTCCTTTACTGCAGCTTGTATTGTAACGCTTTCAACTTCATCCAGTGAGGAGAAAAATACTCTGCCTCTTTTCTTCTTAGCCAGTAACAGAGAATCTGCTCCATTAGTGTCCTGAGACCACTGTAGGTTAGGAAACTTCATCAGGATTTATAAAGATAAGTTTGGCAACTTAATGCTGTGTGCTCAAGCTTTAAAAAAATCTTTGCCTTTTTTCCTTTAAAGTTCTAATTAAACTATTTTGTTAAACAATTTCAAATCTCCCACTTTGAAGTATAACAAAATGAAACAACTGGGCAAAAAGCATGGATTCATCAAATGAAAAGTACTTTGATTTTATCTACTTATGCTGGACATTTCTCAGGGGAGTAAAGTGAGAAAAAGAAAACAACTTTAGAAGAGTCATCGGCATTACACCAAATTGCCATTCCATTCTGCCTTCTAAAAAGGTCCTGTTAACGGATGGAAGTGCAATTTAATATCTAAGATTAGGTAAAAGTAGGTACCATGGAGAAAACACATAGCGCACAGCAGTAATAAAATACAGCAGCAAGCTCTCATTTGCTGCCCACATACTGTAAACTTGTGGGTAACTCCATATGTGCTAAGCACCCTGTATTCAGCTCACAGAGAAACAGAGCCAGAAAAAGCCACCAACTCTAGCTGTCTGGGCCAGTAACACCTCCCACCTGCAATGGCTCTTAGTTGCGTGCTTCTTTTTTTTTTTTTTTTAATTTCTGTTTAATTGAAATGCAGTACACCCAATCCTGACATCATTGTCCATATCAGGGAGAAAAGCATGGGCAGAAGGGCTGATGATACCTTTCACTGCCCATCTAGACTACCAAATAGGGATGCTTCCCTGCTGTTTTACCCTCTATTGCACTCCTAAATGGAAGAGCTCAAAACTAAGCAGTTCTTCTGCAGCATGATGCCCCTAAACAGCTGGAATTCGTACACAGACAACATGGCTAGTTCTTACTAGTAAGCAAAAGTGGTAGGTCAATGTTTCCAGAAGCATCTCAGTTGCTTAAAGGCCTGCATGCTGGTGAGTGCCATTTTTTATTTGAACTGCAACAAGCAGTGTTCAAAAGAAAACCCTTTGAACCAAAGGATAACATCACTTCCAGAAACATTGGAAATGTTGCTGAAAGTGAAATCTTGGAAATGAAACATTTTCAGATAGTACTGCATCTCAGCTCCCCTATGCTTTATGAGACAACAGTGAGTTAAAGTGTTAATGACCTCAGGGACGGCCAACTCCGCTGACATAGTGATATCATAATTCAAAAATATGCAGTACCACATAATTAAAAAACGAGTAGGTACTACCATGATATCATGTTAACAACAGAGTGCCCTGCACCTTGTGCTCAGTGCTACCTGGATCTCTGCCCCTGTGAGCCTGGGGCAGTACTTGCCCCTCAGCTTCCTACTCCAGCAGCTTGCAGGTGGAGGAGCTGGGGGGGTCTCTGCCTTTCCATCAACAAGCAGCTCTCCTCCCTCCGCCCAGACGAGATGCCAGAGTGCTGCCACCCTTGTGAGGCTACAAGGACCTAAAGGTCTGAAAAGGTGAGGAGAGGAGAGGAGAGGAGAGGAGAGGAGAGGAGAGGAGAGGAGAGGAGAGGAGAGGAGAGGAGAGGAGAGGAGAGGAGAGGAGAGGAGAGGAGAGGAGAGGAGAGGAGAGGAGAGGAGAGGAGAGGAGAGGAGAGGTCTTATACTTTTGCACACTGTACTGTGGGCTAGGATATGAAGCTCTTATATTGACAAGTCCCAGCTCCCAAGTCTTTCTCCCCAAGACAACTAATTCCTAGCCTGAAATAAACTGCATTGCACAACTTTGTGGCAGAATAATTTTTTATTATTTTATTATCAGTATCTTTATAGATTCATTATGAACTGTCCCTCATTGATCCACTTGTGTACCTTCTATACTAGTAGCAAAAGAACAAAAATGGAGAGTATAGGACTCAGCTTCAGGAAGAGGGGGGGAGGGGGACACCACAAAATACCTTTTTGTTATTCATGAAAGGGAGCACTATTTCATTTTAAATTAAATCATGAGGCTTTCTATTTGTCTGAATCATAGCTTCTTGCTGATACCCTCACTACTCACCATGTCTCGAGTTTCTGATTTTCCATCTGGGTATTTAACAAACAACATAATTTGCCTCATAAATCTTTGTTAAGATTGTTTGAATGCTGGTTACATCTCCACACACAGGCACACAAATACCTTCCCGTTTCCACAGGAGAGCACCGCAGAAGAATCAAGGAAAAGAAAAAAAAAAAAAAAAAAGAAAACAGCTGTGGTAGAGTCCTGAAAAAATTATTGTTAGCAAAGCTGATACAGATCCAACCTTCACTTGAACTTTGTGTCTTCTCTGAATAAACCCAATTTTACCTCCCTTGTCAAGGTACAAGGAGAACTTGCTGTTTTGAACTTTCCAAAACCTTTTTTTGGTATAGAAAGATGGATGAGCAAGGGAGGACGAAAGAAAGGGACTGTCAACTCAAAGTGTCAAGAGGAAATAAAAGTAATACCCACTTTTATTCACAAGCTACTGCAAACTATTCCACAACTGCACGTGTTTGTTGTCCTCTCCCAGTCCCACTCCCAAGCTTTCATGCCACCACTTGTGAAACAAATCACAACATACTGTCTTACCGCAAAAGTTAAAACTCTGACCTTCATGTTCTTCCCCAGCAAGGACAAGCAGCAGCAGCTTTTTAGGCAAAACTGTCAGTGTACACTTATTACAGTAAATAAACACAGGATTAAAAGCTCCTAATGAGGTCTTTGAGGCTTTACAGATCAGGCTTCTCAAACTGCAGTTCTCTGAACAAAGGAGCCTTGCTAATCATAGGATTTGTGCTTTACAATTTTGAGAAGCTTGCAGTGTTGTTCAAATGATGTGATTTGCCTCTAGACTTGCCTCTTGAGGAGCTTACTAGAACAAGGTATCCCTTCTCTTGGCCTTCCTTCAGGAAAGTATTTGGTCACATACTTAAGTCAGCTCTCATTCAGAAAGTCACCTAGGCATGAGCTTAAAAGCATTACACATAAATCCCAACAACTCCAATGGAGCTTAAGTACACAGTACCTGAAAGGTAAATTTCCCTGACCCTTCAAGAATGGATTCAACAACTGAAATAACGTTTTGTAGGATATGGAGAACTGTGCCCGCTGGACAAGCGTATAAGTAGATGATCTTTCAAAGGTTTTTTTTCTTTCCTTGTGTTATGGTTCCTTCCTCAAGTTCAAATATGCTGAGCTGGCAGGTCTCTAAGATGCTGGCTAGAGAGTTACAGATTTCTCTTTTTCTCGTTGTGCTTTGACCCCATCTGATTTCATTTACATATTCTGCCACTTTTCAAATTTGCCCTCTCAAATGTGCTTGACATATGCCTAACTCTCTTCCAGCCCTCTCTGCCAAGGGTTTCCTCCCTCCTGTTTACTTCAGTGCTCCTACTTCTCAACAACAGCTTAGTTCTTATACACAAAAAGGCAGTTCTTTCCTTGGTCCTTCTCTCCAGCCCAGCCGTCCTCCATACAAGTGGGTGCTCCTGATTGCACGAGACTTCTGCTTTGCCTACAGGAGGCTCTTTTTACACCAACAAATGCCACAAAGAGTGAATCAAACTCAAAGGGTGTTTGACTGAGCATTTAGAAAGTTAAACTGCTGAAATAAGTAGTTTATAATTAAAGTACTGAGAAAACCTTAACCAAAGAATCACTAGAGCAACACTATAATTATGCTGTCCTTCATATCCTGCCATTAGCATTTCTATAAGTGACATAATAATAATGTGGCTTTTTTCTCTTTAGGAACTGTCAGCTCTCTTTACAGAATTCAAGTAAGTTTATAAAGAATATCAAGTTCTTAAATGGAAAATGCAAATGATGATTTTTCTGTAAGAGACATGACAGTCACATTAGTAAGCTCATGAAATTCATGGCCATATATGTTTCAAGCCAGTATAAGTAGAACACCTTTTTCCTTTTTTCTTTTTTTTTTCTCTCTCTATTCAGGGTTCAAGAAAAAAAGACCTAACAATCACTCTTTTGAACTCTCCTGTTAACTGATCGAGAAATCTAGTATTTTTACGGAAGCACAGACATCCCTGTGCTTCCAGGAGCACACAGAGAGCCCATCTCACTCAATTAGACAGAAGGTTCAGATCCCAGATACCACAAAGACTTTATGCAGATATCAACCAAAGTTGCAATATGACATACATCTGGGGGGATGTCCCAGGGACATCTTTTAGGCTGATGCTGCCAGCAGAAAATGTTCCTTCTGCCCCACTAGCAAGGGAAATGCAGCAGTACCAGTTGTGGCTGTTGAGTGTGTGGGAGCCTGTTTGGCCTATTTGCGCTGACCAGTGCACCCCTCACGAGAGGTAATTTGATTTGCATCCTGACACATCCTCACACATCCAGAAGAGGTAAAAGAAAGTACATATGCCCATGTAACTACCTTGGGAATACTAGTGGTACTTACTGCTGATTCTGAAGGAGGGTAAATACACTTTCAAAGCACAAGCCGTAAGAGTCATGGCTCCCAACTGGATGTGAGGCTTTGACAACCGGTTCTGTTCTGTTGATTCTGAGTCAGTCATAAGTGTTGATAAAAGGAAAGCGTGTTTAGGAAAAATGCATTTTCTGTCGAACAAGCAGCGCAAGTATAATGGAGTCAAAATGAGATACTGCAATGTTTTGAATCTTTTGTGGAGTGTGAAAGTGAAATAAGTACTAAAACAAATCTAAATGTTTTCTCTAATAGATTCTAATTATTGACTGCTTGAAAATAAATTATAACATTCAAAAAACTATGTGATGTTGATTAAATTGCATGAAATTATATGGCTAGTATATTTCATAGTGCCTGTGGTGTAATTTACTGACCTTTTAAGACCATAAAATGTTAGATTGAGGGCAAATAGATCTCATTTTAACAATTTCTGGGGCAGACAAGTATCTCACATCTGACACAGGCAGATAGCAGTTACCTGTTATATATATGTGTATATAAGATACTGATGTACTACAGACAGACAAGAATGACAGTGAGATCCTGGGAAGGTGTGAATGACATCTGAACTAAATCTGCATTTACCAAGTTAGTGCAATACCAAACCCATCTCATAAACTGTACAAAAGTCAGCATGTAGTTGTTTGAGTCTAGCATGACCTGTATGTGCCTATACTTCTTTCAGAGATCCATTTCCACTATCTCAGAGCAGCAATATAAATAACTCACAGCTGCCAAAACATGCCAGGAAAATTGTTGCTGGTGAAACCTTGAACCTTCATTCCTTTTAGAAGCCTGGTCCAGAACCTGTGTAATGCAAAGTGACCAGGGGTCCTCACTCCCTGTCACATTTCTCTTTCCATAACTAGGATCACAATGTAATCCCTGTGTAAGTCTCTTTCAGGTTGTATTTAATGTAAGAGAAAATCTGTCTTTACAGCAAAATTAAATCAAATTGTGGTGCAAAAATCTCATTTTCCTGTACACAACCCAAACCTCCCTTTTACCTTATATATGACAAAGGTTTACAGCTCAAGCTGATTGGCCTGCAAGATGAAGGAACTAGATCATATCAGCACAACTCAGTTGTCCACCCAACCATTCTGTGTAGCATATTTTGGTGTGGCTAAGGGCTGGTCTACATCAGATCAGAGGAGAAAGGGAGATATCTGAGATGTTCTGTTTTTTGTTTGTTTGTTTGTTTTGTTTTTTTTATGTTAAAAACACCACAGCCTCATGATGGAGTTCTCCCAAGTGAACTATCAAACCTCTGCCAACTGTAGAAACTCCTCCACAAGCACATTGCATTCATTTCATGATGAGTTAAGGCAGGGGAAGGAAAAGCTCACATGGCTGCATCTGTATTTCAGACATCCTGCTTCAGACTTTGGCAGTCTTCCCGCTGCTGTCTTACGCTTTGCTGTCTCACATCATGACCAGTCTACCAGATTACCTAGCTGTCCTCTAGTGCGCCAGGGTCAAGTTGAGCAGCTGCTAACTCACTCCTTTTGAAAGCTGGCGTGCAACTTAGAGCACTTCACTGGTGATCCCATGCTCCTAAAAGCTATCCTACTCCTACTCAGCATCATAGCAATCATGCACTGTATAACTGCTTAGTGCTAAGAAGTGATCCCAAATTTCTCTGAATAAATGATTGTCCTTTTAAAGCTGCCAGTGTAGTGCTATGAACAAGAGTAATTAAGGGTAGGATAGGGTATTTGTCTTGGATGCATCTCAAGGAATGTCAGAAAGAGGTGAAGCTTTTTAAAGAGCATAAGAGAGAAAGATAATTCTGCAAGTCCTCATCCTTACTCTGGATTAGACATTATGGAAAACACTGAGACACTGAAGTTACCAGATACAAAACTCTGACGAGTTAAGAGATTAAAGTTAGAATGTTTTCCCTGTGAAGGAGCCAAAGAATGAGAGGGAGAGGGAGAGAGAGAGGAAGAGAGAAGGGAAAGAAGAAGAGAGGGAGAGAGGGGGAGTCCCAAAATCAACAGGATTAAGAAGGAGACCTGACAGTCCATGCTATATTAAAGTAAGTGAATGGATGATCTAAACAAAGACAGATCTCAGTGCCTGACAGAGGCTACATTTTAAGCAGTTGTTAGCTTAAGACCCTTTCTGAGCCCATTTGGCTTCTATCCATGCATTCTTGCATGTGTGCTGGGAAACTCACATCCGCAGCAATTATTTTCCTTCTATTTTCAGATCCCTCAGCCACTTCGGCACTTATTCCTCAGCTGTCTCCTTTCCTTTGGCTGGCATTCAGGGCATATTCCTTCTGTTCTCCAAGTGCCCTGTGTAAGGCTTCATATGACAAAGCAACTAAGAATAACTTGGAAATCTCAGCATCAGTGATGGATTAAGGGCCTTTGGCAGACCTTTGTACCTTCTGTTTCAAGTACAAGGCAAATTCCTTTGATCTTTCCTTATCTACCATATTTTTACACAAGCGTGTAAATTGAAAGAGCAAACAAATAAGCAAAGTCTCTTGGGGTCACCAAAATTATAGACCTTACTCAACATGCTTTTCCTCCTCAAAGAAGAATGTGAGAATGCTTTTGTGTACCACAGGGATGAATGTAGTCTAACAGTCTAAGTAAAATGGAATTATCCTTAGCAGCACAACTGTGCACGTTATCTTTCGGCATAAGTTATGCATATGTATATTAATGTTTCTTTGCTCCTATTTAATCATTTTAGGTGTGATTTTTCAAAACTGCGTAAGTGACTTCCCACCTTAAATTAATTGAATTGCATAATTACTGAAGATGACAGCATGGGGCCAAATTCTACCCTTGACATCACTGACTTCTCTGGGAATTGCGTGCATTCAGAACACCACAAACTTTTGCAGAGGCTGAATATGCAAAGTTTGCATAATTGTAGCTGTCTGGTATGGCCTTTTGGAATAGAGATCAAAATTACTGCTGCCCAGGGACTGCTGACAAAGCCTTTGACATATACATCATTTGAAAAAAAAATAAAAATAAAAACCACAATAATGGTCTGTTTTTCCCCGAGTATCTGTGCTAGACTTTTCCTAGTACTTCTCTATAGTTTGGTGTGCTATGGACTACTTTAGGGCAGGTGTTCCATTGCAAAGTCGTAAAACTTACTGATCACTGTCTTCTCTGTAGCAGTGCCATTTCCAATTCACTGCCACCCACACTGGAGAAACACTGCCATGGGCTGTTATTGTGATAGTTCTAACAAAGCTCACAGAACACTTCCTTCTGGCCATCCATCCAGGTGGCTTTAACAGATACTAGCCCAGAAGGCTTTTGTGCTGAAAAAGATGAAAGTCTCAGGATAGTTCCACCTGGATGAAATTTTCATGGAGTTGCTTTACTAAGTGAAGCAACATCTCTAGATGGGAAGCCATCAGCCTTCTCTTGCAAAGAATGGTAATGTGATCATGGTAACAGAACCAGCTAGAAGGAAATAAACAAACAGATTGTGTCTTGTATGTGCAGGGTACCATGTATCTACTTGTTTATGAATTCCTTAACCTGCTTTAGCCACAATAACCACCTGAACATAAGCAGTTTACATCATAAATGTAGAGTAACTAGATTAATTTTGATAGAAGATGGTTAGGCATTGCTGAAAGCCCTGAATGAGTGACAGCATCTCATACTACAAAGGATGGTGATAAGCAGTTGTGGCATGAGCTACTGTTCATATCCACTTCCTGCTGCAACAGAACACATCTCTTCATACACTTAAGAGCTAGCCTATTTAGAACTGGGAAATGAGTGGTAATGCTGTGTCTTTTTAATGTGAAATGTCAGAGCACAAAGCTGATACCTTCATTCCTGCAAGCCAATGGTATGAGAATGAAGTACAAACCCACAGGTTACATTAAATTCTTGTATACCACCAAGGCGGGGGGAAAAGTGATTCCAGTTTCTGAAGCATCTGATAATAGCACTTGTGGAGTATGAATGGGAAACAAAATCCCAGCTTCCTTTACTCATGTGAATAGTTTTGTGCTAAGCTACTCTCAAAATAATCATCAATTCTCACTTAGCGCTTCCCCCCATAAATTAGCTCCTATGATGTATAACAGCCACTGAAAGAAGAATTGAACAGGGGAAATTAACTTGCTTTTCAATAACAGAAATTTATCAAGGCCACAGTTTTTACTGGGACAAAAACAATTCATTTAAGCCTTGTCAAGATTCCTAATTAAAAATCCTCTACTCTCAATTGCAACTTGCAAATACTGGGCTTAATTTGGAAGTTAATAATGTTTCCACACATTTGTGCTAACTCTCCTATAGTAGCAATGACTCTCATCTGATAACTAGAGCACTGTGCCCAAGCCAGCAGTAAATGACTTCCCTCATTTCAAACCAAAAATTAAACTTATTCTGCAGAAGTGGGATGGGGGGATTTGAAGCTGTATTTATTGTCCAGATTTCAGCTCCATTGTGTGAATAAGATCCCTCTCTTTTAGGCTTAGGCTGATGCACCAGATATTGCAGTCCTGAAAACCTTTGACTTTTTATTGTGAATCAGCTCCCACCAGGCTACTGGCTGCCTGGAAGGTCTCCAGTGGTAAGGTTGGATCACATAAGTAACTTGGATCCCAGATCACACTTACAGAAGATCAAGCTGCCAGTCATGAGTCGAGCTCGACTCTACCTTTCATTAGTTGTGAGCTGATGGAGGTTTCTTCCTGCAAAGACTTCAGTAGTGCAGGCCTTCAAAATGTTCAAGGATCAATTTTCTCTTTTAGAAGATTATAATTAAGATTATTCAGTTCTCTGGTAGTAGATTATGATTTCATAGGTAGTCATTAAAGCCTATTGCACTCTGACTGGATTTTTTTATTCAAACGACTACATGAACTTGAAAGAAAAACAACTCTTGATCTTCACCAACACAAAACAGTTTATCTCCTACTTACAGAAGGATATTACAATGAAGAACTTGACACACGACAAATCTGCAGTAAGTCAAAACTCAACATCTGTTACATGTCTCAAAAATGTTTTACTTGGAAGCAACACACATTCTGCCTGCACTCTACATTGCTAGCACTATTTGCCTGCACCATCTCATCTATCTCTTTAACAGTTGCCTCCGTGCTTACAATCTGTGAGACGAACATGCAGAGCAAATCATAAAGTGAGGGGCCCGATCCTTGATTTTTCTATCCACTAGCAATCCCATTGCCTCAGTGGTCAGTGTATTGTCAAAGTTCTTGGGGATATCACTTGAAAGTAGACAGTTCTAAGAACAGATCTGAGAGAGGAACAGGAGGCAGCTTTTCTGATATTTATAGAGAAGGGTTTTCTAATCATAAAACCAGAAGCTGTGAGTTTAAAAAATCAGAGTAGATGTAATGGAAGATGTGATTGCTGGCTGCCCACAAGGCTGTCATGAAATTTGTACTAAATTATATCTTCTAACGATATGGCTGAAAAATAGACTTTACTTTCCAGATGTTTACAAATACTTTTTAAAAAGCATAAAAAGCCTCTCATAAGGAGAACCAGACTTTCTCTTCTTAGTTTTATATATGTTGGGTATAAATCCATCCAACAGTCAAAAAGCAACTCAAGAAATGGCAATATGAAAATTAAGGGGAAAAAAGCTTCAGTACAATTATTTTGTCCTGGATTGTTGGTTTTTTTTTTGTTTGGTTTGTTTGTTTGTTTGTTTTTCTTAATTTAAATATTATTATTTGTCCTTGAAGTTTCAGAGGCATTTTTTTGTACACCTCTCAGTTTAATAGTCTTAGGAATCATTAAGAGCCAAAACCAAGTTAAAACTAGGTACTAGTAAGACATTTATTTTTAATCCTTGAAGACTGGCATACATAAAATTTATGAACTCGAAGATGCAATGCACAAATTACCTGCCTACAGGGAACCCTCCCAGGGCCTTCCTAGCTAATGCTATTTGTTCTCCCTTTGAGAATCATTAAGAAAACTTCTCCTCATGTTATTAGGACCTGGTCTAAAACCACCAAAACCAACAGAAATATTTTTGGTGGCTTCAAATCAGGCCATAAGTCCTGAGACGGCACCACCTTTTGAATTTGATGAACTATGATTCCTCAGCACTGGCAGCACACACTGTCACATCAAGGTCACATCTGAACCATGAAACCCAGCCAGTGAAAGCAGCCAGCCTGCCTTTAGTAACGTGAGAGAAAATCCAGTGGGATATGTGTTTTTTGCAGTTATCACTTTGCATCCAACGCAAAGGGAAAGGGAGAGAGAAGAGTGACTCTCAGCTTTGCCATTCTACCTGATATTCTTTCTTTTTTTTTCTTTTCCAATTTAAATATTGTACACTTTATATGGCAGTTATTTTCGCACACTCAAAATGTTTTTTGTTTTCTTTTTCTGTGTATGGTCTAAGTTATAGGTGTCTTGGCCTATTAAGCTGACATCATTTGATGAGGCTGATGTTGGAAGCCCACAGTTTGACTTTCTGTATGTTGCCGTGTAATTATTAGGGATGTAACTTTTGTTAGATAATGCACAATTAAACAGGTGTTCTGAAATAATGATAACCAACAGAAATAGTTGAACTGAACTTATGCAAGAGTGTTTACCCAGTGACTCACTGCAACACTGAAAAAACAAAATCTCGCAACAGTCCTCCAGCCAGCCAAGTTGAAACAATCTGGAAGATGCTCTCTGCCTCATAAAACTCGTATATTTCAGCCAAAAGAGGGAGCAACACAACTCTATGTTTAGGGATACTTAGAATAGAATAAAATACTTGGCTGTGGAGGATCTCCAGAGATGCCTGGGACCAAGGTCACACAGTTCAAACCAGTACAGTTAATAAATACCCTGTTCACCTAAATCACTGACAACTGCTTCTCAGGTGAGTAGCAAAATATGGAAGAGGGGACAATGCCATCTCTGTAATGTTGTACTGTTCTGTGCATTAATAGTCTCTCACAGAGGCAATAAATATCCAAACTTCTTCACACAGATCCAATTATTGTGTAGTAATTAATGCATGCATGCAGTCCATCCTGACCTAAACCACAGTCATAGGAAATGCATTTTGAAACTTAATAGTCTCACTGAATTTGTATTATTTCCAATGACCATGAAAATAAGCATGACTACTGACAAATGGTTCTGAAAGTCTAGAAAGGGCTTCATTATCTGTTACAGCTATTATAAAACATTAAATAAATAGATGCAAACAATACTCCTACATATGAGATCTCATTAAAAAAAGAGCTCCAAAAGTCATCACTTCCTCTTCTAGTATTTCCATGGGTCTGCTGTCACATATTTGGCTTCTCTAGACATACAGGTTTATCTTCTTGCCAGAGTGAAAGACTTACTGGTACTGAAACAGCTTTTAAAAAAAATAATCTTACTCAAAAATATACACAAACCTGCATTTATAAAAACAGCAAAAATACCTAGAGTTGCCGTAAATTTTGTGAAACAATACTACACTTTCTGCTCTCAGACTTAACCTATATCTAACTGCTGCTCAAATGTAAAGAACACATTGGCCTCATTTCTAAATGAAGCAGGTGGTTTCTTCCACCTTCCCTCTGAAACATCTGGTGCTGGCTATGCTCAGAGACAAGTCTGTAGAGTAGATTGATACGAAGTGTAATTTGATATGGCAAATCCTCTGGGACACATTCCGTCATAGTGTATGGATGTATCATGACTCTGAAGTCAACAATGTTGCATAATTTATATCACAATAGATTTGTCCCAGTTAGCTGGGTCTGGGAGTTGACTTTTTGCTGTCGCTGTTTGTTGTTTGTTTTCCTTTTTAAAAAGTACTTTGTTGGATTGTAACAAATAAATACACTCAGAACTGTGTCTACTTTAGCATATAAACTCCTGGATATAGTGACAGATTTTCTGTAAAGCAACAGAATTCAAACAAGAAAAAAAAAAGGACCCCGTTTCATGAGGTGGTAATATTCATCATGTCAAGAACTGCTATATTCGGCAGTATGATGGGTACTCTCCAGCTCTATACTCAACATAAGCAACACTTCATCAATGAGAATGCTATTGACCACCTGCAGTCTGCCCTGACAGTCAAATCTTTTACTTCTTTCATAAATACATACACAATTGAATTTAAATCAGAAGCAGTGATTTTTAACTGGAAACAATCTGAGAACCTGTGACCTATGTACATAGGGAGCCAACAGATGGTTCAACAGGCCCTGGGAGCAAAGGCAGAAACAAAATGAATGAATGGCCATGTCCTCATCCTCCTGTTCTCTGTCTTTTGGGAAGTCAGAACTTGTAGATCATTTGATTTCTCTCCCATTGAGAAGTTATTTATTTTTACTCATCCCCTTCTAGAAAAAGTTGTGTTCTTGTTAGAATTAGCAGAGACTTTTTTCCTCTATGAGAACTACTATTATATTTCTCACATTTAATTAAAAAAACTTTTTTCAGAATTTAACAAAATCCCTAATGGTCACACAGCCATTCCCTCTGCAGAGCTTTGATTATATTTACACCAGGCAACGGCAACACCACAAAAAGGCTCTTACACAAAGGTAAACTTGAAAAATTATGAGTTTGCATAGCCAAGCTGGTGACAGACCTCTCCTACCTGATAGTAAGCCTCCATGAATATAGTTGCAAGCTGTAGACACAATCAACCTACATTCTACCTTTATTTCAAGAACTAACATGGATTCTTGCGTGCATCCTGAATAAAGAAAATAACAAGCATTCGTTACGATCAATAGAATGTATTATATTGTGACCTCTCAGCTGTAGCAAGATCTTTCACCCAGCAGAAATCATTCGATGTGAAGGGCCCTTGAGCACAAATTAAATGAAAGTAGACTGCAATTGAGGGAAATTATAGTCATAACTACCATAGAAATGAAGTCAGCTCTTTCTCTGCATGATCACAGCAAACAGTGCAGATGCGGTCTGTTATCAGCATTGATGCAGGTGCCAAAATTCCTTCCTGCTAAAAGAGTTTTATTAAAATGCCTTTGTCCTTAAGGAATATGTCATCACTCTTACACAAAAACAAAGACAGAAGCAAGCCGTGAAAATACAATAGGAGCCCAGGAACCAATTTGATCTACTAGTGCCATTATAATATAGATGAATGCCTAATGACAGACATTAAACTTCAGATGTGAGAAGAATCCATACGTTGCCTGCCTAAGTGATGTGTGTGGGATTGTACAAAACACACTCAAAGTTTTCTGCCCCAAGAAGGTTGCCAGAATCACCCTCTGAGAAGCCCAGACCACATGCTCATTTAGAAAATTGAATGTTTTCTTATACATTCCAACTGCTTCTTCAATGCAGATTTTACAGTTGTTTTGTGTTTTGGTTTGGTTTCTCTACAAAGCTTATAAAAGAAAGGGATAGTGCCTACAAAGCAGTCAATAATCAGAATCCAAGCTAACTTGAAAACAGACAAAATCTAAGAACACACAATGGAATCTGCTTGCCAACAGTTACCAATCAAATATACAAAATATTACTAATGACCGCATTTATCAGAGAGAACTCACTAGCTGATATAGTGTACTACAGGCAATAAAAGATCATAGAAAGTGCAGAGATATTGTTCTTCTGAGCAAAGCCACCGTCTTCAGGGCTTTAAGACTTTAAACAAAAATAGGGGTTACTGGAGATTTTTTTGAGATCTCTAAGAGAAGCCCAGTGCCAGATTTTAGAGTAAGTGGGCATTTCACAAAGGTAGAAATCTGAGTATTCTAAATAAATGAATGCAAAACCCTTAATTCTATTCTAGGATTAAAAGATCTTACATGTAGATCACTGAAGGAATGACAGACCACTGAAGCTGGATTTATTTCAAAAGATACCAGGAAAAAAGGGGGGGGGAGGGGAGAAGGAAGGAAAGAAGGAAGGAAGGAAGGAAGGAAGGAAGGAAGGAAGGAGGGAAGGAGGGAAGGAAGGAGGGAAGGAGGGAAGGAGGGAAGGAGGGAAGGAAGGAAGGAAGGAAGGAAGGAAGGAAGGAAGGAAGGAAGGAAGGAAGGAAGGAAGGAAGGAAGGAAGGAAGGAAAGAGATATTTTAGGAGAGCCTGGTCATAAACTACATAAAGATACTTTAAAAATACAAATCACAAATGTATCCACTAAATCTTCTAAAATCCACTAAGGGACTCCTTTAAAGGCTAACTTCTAGTGCATGTTAAAGATTAATTTATGATGCTGACTGAAAAATGCAAATACAAACAAAACATGTTGTCTTAATTGAACTGCTTGCAGAAAACATACCCATTTCTATCAGTAACAGACAGCATGCTCTGGGGACCAGGACAGATGGATGGAAGACAAATAGTGAAAAGTCTGAACTGATAAACTCTAACATCACGTTAGGATTCCCTTCTCTTTCCATTCTGAAACTGTTAAAAGCTGAACTGTTGGGAAAAATATCAGAGGAAGGAAAACATGTCTTTTCCCCATGAAAAAAAAAAATGCACAAACCTGCTATCTGTTTTATTTATGGCCCCAGCTCTTTATTGAGACAGCAAATATTTGCATCTTTTTTTTTTTTTTCCATTAAAGATTTTGGAAAAACGTAATGGAAAATCAAATTACTATTTGTCATAGTCCTGTCTGAGTCCATCTCATAGACAATCATCAATCTGCTGTAATTGGACTCAACAGTTGCGTCCCATGTTTCCAAGCCAGCTGGGTCTGGCAAGTTTCCAAGTACTGTCTTTACTCTGGGTCTCTCCAACACATTTCTGGTTACAGAAATCCTGTCTGGAGCCCTCTGCAAGGGATCCTGTAGCCCAGCTGGCTAGGACAAGGGCTTAGGACAAGAGGTAAAACCCAATTCAGCTCTGCTGTTAGACATGTTCTTCCAGAATTACACCTAGTTGTAGCTGCTCTGATTCATAGCTTTATATTTAAAAAAAATAAAATAAAAAAAAAATAAAAAAAAAGAAAAAGAAAAAGCACTTCTTACAAACATGCATTTAATTTCAGCTACTGCTAGAGCATTACAGATTTTTGTAAAATATGCAGACACTTGAAAGACATCTCCCTTTGGATCATTTGTATTTAGCCTGTGTCCCCGAGGAAGGACAACAGTCCGCTTGCCTCCCAGCTTCTTCAACTGTTTCCTTTTTCCAGAAGTAGTTCAGACATACCTCCTTTTCTTTTATGGATATGTCTCCTTTACAGTATCTGAACACCATTCTTTTTCTTCTTCCTTTCCCTGATTTTTTTCCATATCAGCCTCCTGCTTCTTCTTTATAAGTAGCTGGACTGGAAACACATGAAAATCAGTGACTCCGATGGTAGAAACTGTTTTATTCTACCAAAGTGGAAACGTTTGCTAAGACCTTGACTGGCCTCAGTGCTACTATAAAATGGATATTCTTTTCTACTTTGAAGGTTACAATCATAAACAATGTTTATAAACCAAAGAATTCTTGTCCTGACAAGGGCATATTCCCCCCACTGTCACCCTATTGCTCATATCCCTATGTATTAGAAAATCAACAGACTTTGCTGAAGGAGGTTTACCATAACAGTGTATAAATACACTCTCCCTTCAGAGCCCAGGACATGCGTTATACTAACATGGCTAGAATGCCTTCAGTCCTGATCTGAACTACCTGTGGTAACTTGTGGGGTGCTGCCCTGGTGGCTTCTGACCATCACACTACTGCTCCTCTTTCCTTTTTGTAACTGACATTTATGGGAACAGAATGTGCTTCAGATGCAGTCAAAGAAGTATCTCTATCTATGGGCTTGCAATTGAAAACAATCATTTTGTGCTAATGGTTCTTTACAAAGGGCATTGTTGCATGTAATAATTCGTCAGTACAAAAATATAAACATGAAATTAAGGCATAAGGAGCCTCTCTAATGTAATGATCCATGAAACAGATAACTTCACATGATTTTGTGAAGGGTTTTCAAGCTAGAGAACACAGATACTCCTTCTTGAAACAAGAATTCAATACTTATCCCTAGGCTCTTCATTTGTCAATTTACTACACAAACAGGTCTCTTGATCCCTGTGTAGCTATAATGTGGGTCCAGTCTAATTTTGAAAACATCTTGTAAACTGAATCTTGTCTCAAGCTGAGCTCTCCAGGTCGGTTAGTGAGGTCAGCTCACTGAACATGCAAGCCCCCAGCTATACAATCAATCATGAAGTAAGGATTTCAGTCTGTGAGTATTTTAGAGTGTATTTTAAATGAAACAATGCTGAAACTCTTTGCCTCCTGACCTCTTGGTCCTAATAATAAATAGATCTACTCAGCCAAACCCTGCTGCTACAAAGAGATCCATTTAAATTAGCATAACCCTTTCTTCCTCTTCTCATCATTTACCACCTAATGGATAAACTTATAAGACATAAACCAAAAAGTAAGTCAGAAACAATTAAGGAAGATTTGTGTATTCTATATCAGAGGTGGCTGCCTATGAGATCTGAGAAAAAAATTCTGGAAGTTTGATGTTATCACAAATTAGGATACCTGTAATCTTAACAATATAACTTCATTTCCCTCCTTACTAACAAGCTAGTCTCTAAGATTAAGAATCATTTCTTTTTTTGAATTACATAGAAATTTTTTTTACCCTCCATGAATTATCTTTTGAGCCATGCCTTGTAATTGGTTTCAGTGGTGGGTTAACCTTGGTTGGCTGCCAGGTGCCCCCCAAGCCACTCTCTCACTCCCCCTTCACATCAACAGGAAGGGAGAGAAAATAAGACGAAAAAGCTAAGGGGTCAAGATAAGCACAGGGAGATAGCTCACCAATTACCATCATGGGTAAAACAGACTCAGCTTGAGGAAGATTCATTTAATTTATTGTCAACTAAAAATAGAGTAGGCTAGTGAAGAACAAAGCAAAACAAAAAATTATAAACATCTTCCTCCTTGCTCCCTTCTTTCCAGGCTTAACTTCAGTCCTGACTTTTCTACCTCCTCCCTCCCCCAAAATGACAGAGGAGAATGGTGAATGGAGTGTGCAGTCAGTCTATAACAGTTCCTCTCTGATTCTCCTTCATCCTCACACTCTTCCCCTCCTCTAGCATGGGGTCACTCCCACAGGATACAGTTCATGAGCTGCTTCAGCCTGGGTCCTTTCCATGGGCTGCAGTTCTTCAAGAATTGCTCCAGTGTGGGTCCTTTCCATGGGCTACAGTCCTTCAGGAATAGACTGTTCCAGCATGGGTCCAACAAGGGTCGCAGTTCCTGCCAGAAGAGTCACTCCTGCATTGGCTCTCTGCAGGCTGCAACTTCCTTTAGGGCATATCCTCCTATTGCAGTGTGGGGTCCACCCCAGGCTGCAGTGTGGATTTCTGCTCCAGCATGGTCCTCCATGGGTTGCATGGGGACAACTTGCTTCACTTTTGTCCTTTCCATTGGACACGGGGAAACCTCTGCTCTGGCAGCTGAAGCACCTCCTCCCCCTCCATCTTCACTGACCTTGGTATCTGCAGGGTTCATTCTCTCACATTATTCACACTTCTCTCTTCTGGCTGCTGCCATGTAGTGCTTTTTATCCTTTCTTGAAAGTGCTATCACAGAGGTGCCACCAGCATCACTGATGGGCTCAGCTTTGTCCAGCACTGAGTCACTTTTGGAGCTGGCTGGAATTGACTCTGTCCAACACAGGGGCAGCTCCTGGTCTCTTCTCACAGAAGCCACCCCTGCAGCCCATCTGCTACAAAAACTTGCCATGTAAACTCAATACAGCTTCTTTCAGATTGCTCAATATTTGCACTGATTGTCTCCATTCCTTGCTGCTGATTCTCATGACACTTGCCGTTAATTTGTTGCCTAAAGAAATCATTCTGGCAACCTTCTGAAATAACTCACTTACTTGGTGCATAAAATTAGGCACTTCTACAATAAAGGATGTAGCTTCATCAAACAGGCAGATTCTAAACAGAATGACTTGAGTCTTGATTCAGTGCCTTTAGGCACTAGGCTGTCACATAAAGGAATCATTAATAAAGCAAGTATAATTTGTACACCTAGAACAATTCACTGTTCACTTGGAAAAAAAAAACTTATCAAATCATTTGAAATAAATTCCCAAGAATCCCTGGGAAAAGGGCCAAGTAACAAAAAATCCATTTCACAGAAGACCAAAGAAAGTGAAGTAGAACAGTCTTTTGATGTTATCCTCTAGACAACAGTTGACCTACAGCTAAACAAAATATAATCACTTATAACTAATCAGATTGCTGTTTTTTTTCAGTCTTTCTCTTTCTCTATGTCTTTCTCTTTATCTATGCAGGTAAAACAAGCTGATGTAACACTGGATTTCTGACTATTGTCACCTTATCCTCCAACTTCAGAAAGAATAAGAGAGCATTATTTTCATATGCAATCAACAAAGCAATAATGTCCGGGAATAAATGTTCACCTTAGGATAGGAGAAATCTCAAGCTACCTTCTCCATGCTAAAATCAGTAAAATACTTCAGTTGGAAGCTTTGCTAGCTGACTGCTGGAGGACAGTTGGCAATTTGCTTAAATAGAGTACAAACTTATTAAGCAGTTTCTTTATATTACCCATAATGTTAACAGGCTACCATGAAAGTGCACTGTATATTAAAATGATGTACTTCGATTTAGGTGGGGTAGAGGAGGTGTCAGAAGGAAATAGAGAAATTACGTGTAGTTAAGTATTAATATATTTTCATCTCAGGAAGCTGTTGATAGGCTCCCACAAATATGTCAACATTTTTAGTTGGAATGAGTTTCAGTCTCATCTGACTCCCACAGCACTGGGTTGTTTCTGGGGAATAGGAAGATCAGGCCTATAAAATTCCTTCTAGGCTGAACAGCATAAACAGCAGCTGCAGGGCGTATGAGTGGCTTTTTGGCAGAAAGGCATCCTGTCATGCATTAGACCCATACTCATTAGTATTAGTGAGCATTGCTGCAGTCAGAATTAACTATTATGCACAAGACTCAAGGATAATTTAGCCCCAAACAATAAGAAGGCATATGTATTTTAACATTAGAAACAATGGTGGCATCAGCTCAGCTGCACTCTTAATTCTTTAGAACTGGGTGCAAAACTAACACAGTGCAGAAAGTCCTCTCGTTAGTCTATCTGAAGACTTCTGAATTTTTAAACAAAAAATAAAAAACAAAAACAAAATTTTAAACAAAAAATAAAGCACACTCTAGTAATGGTACAAAACTAAGAAAAACTTCATGCGAAAAAATGTGCTATAATTTGGACCCGCTTCTGCACAGTACAGAGCAGATGCTGAACAGCAGTTGAAGATACTAAGAATTAGATCTCATACCATTCAGGTAGCATCTAACAGAATCAAGCTTTTCACGAGGTGATAGTATGACACTACAGAAAGGCTCATAGCAGCATTTCTCATCAATACATCTCAAAGTACATCGTGAGAGGTTGGTATCATAATGCCCATTTTACAGATAAGGAATTTGAGGCAAAAAGCTGTGAAGTACCTCCATCAAGATTTGGCAATCTACTACTAGAGCTGAAAATAGAATCCAGTTCGCTTAAATCCTTAACTAGTCTATACATGAGCTTACCAGGAGAAAAGGGAGACAGTTTTTCTTGGACAATGATAAAGAACTGATTTTTCAGCAGTGCAGCAAGGGAGACAGACACTCAAAGTCTACAGAAAAGAAAAAAAATCCACATATTTCTACACTTTTTATAGCCAACACAATCAACAGATTAATAAACAGCCTAGAGTGCTAAAACCATGTTTCTTGGCTTGGTTTCAGATGGCATCCAAGAAAAACAAATCCAACTGCCTTCACAGGATTGCCCTGAACAGAGTGGGACTCCTTTTAGGCAGCAAAGTCACATGCACAAGACAAGTTGTAGGCTCAAGATAAAATAGCAAGCTGAATTATTAATTTTAAAATGTTTAAAATTGCAACATCCCTTTAAATATAAACTATTTCCTACACATGCTCTTGACAGTACTCTCATTAAATGCTAATAGATGGTTTTGTAATAAACAGAAGCTTAAAAATGAATCATATTTATATACCTTAGGATGTCATGAGTAACAATATCGTGTAACTTTAGAGTGTGGAGAACCTTTTTTATGATGCATTGACATCTTCTTCTTGGTATTGAACAACACTTTATAGTATCTTACATTATGATTCTGATTCTTTTGTACCAAACTTTGTAGTTGTTCTATAAATTTCAAATGTTAATTGTATAATTGGCCATTATGAGGATAGAAGGAAGTCTTATCTTATTCACCATATTTTTATATATGCAAAACAATCAGTCCCTTGTGTGCCATAACAATGACAAATGTGAGGTATTTTTCCTTCTGATCTAAAAGTAATATATCACTTCCCTCGTTAGAAATGTAAATATTTGGGCTAAAGAGAACTGTAACCAAGCAATGTGTTCAGAAGGTCAAAATTCTCATGACCTACTTGTCTAATCCTTTAGGTGTGCACATCATAATCTATTCCCAGCAAAGCTGACACACACACACAAACACAAAGTAAAAAAGAAGTCAACAACTGTTTATTACCACTACTCATACAGCTCCAAGTTCATTGCAGCCACTTGCTAGGGAAACCACATCATGTCTGTGTATTTGTAGCATTCAAGATGGAAATAATAGCAGGGCAAAAGAAAAGTTCTTACATGAGTTTTATATTTGGAAATGCCAAGGTAAAGAAAACAAGACAAGAGCCACACTATTTACTTAAGTACAAAAAGATGTGTCTAGAGATACCTTTTTAGCAATAAGGTAAGTTATTAACATTGCTTGTGTAGAAAAGCATACAAGCATACCAAGTAAGCTGTGCAGTTTAGTGGCAATGTTGGTTTTAATTTAATAATTATTAATTACCTCATTTAATTATTAGTAGTTGCCTTGCATACAGGACTAGCATAAATATGAATTAGAAGACATAATTTCCTCTTTCTTTACACCTACAGAATTTAAGAATATTTACTATTCGTGATTAAACAATGGTGACACAAGTGTTACCATTGCTAGTCATTACAATACCAGCATCAAATTACCTCTTATTTATTTTTTTTGTTTGTGCAGATCTCTAAAACTGGAAAAATATGTTTAATAGTAACTAGCAAACTAGTTACATCAGTGCACCCTCCTACAGGCATAGCCATACACACAAATTATTGTGATGTAAAAGCAAGGTGTGTATTTAGAAACACAATAGACTGATAGAGGGATTTAAATGGTATAGCTTAATTTGGGTGCGTGCATGTCAACAGAAGAAAATAGCTTCTATTTAATTTGGGCTAGCATTTAAAGGGGATTTACACTGATACACAAAATAAGTTGTTTGGAAACTCTTAGAAATTGCTGCACAAATTACTATATGGTAACAGGCTACTGTGTATCAGCTGATCCAGTGAGGTAACCAAAGATAGCTTAGCCATCTTTCCATGAAACTTAAACTAATTCATATAATTTCTCATCTGTCTTGGATAGATGTACAGTCACTCTAGACCAACTGATATGCAATGTCTTATCAAGCCACTGTGTTGGATGAGGAATGTGAGAACAGAGTATAATTGGACCAACTTCTGCACTAGAGAAACAACTAAATGACCAAACTAAAATGCGATAAACCATACTTTGTTCTAGGGGTCTGTTGGTCTACACTGGTACTGGTGTCAATTTTCTTTATCTAGATGGAAACTAACTGTGCATTTTAAATGACAATGTAGGTCAGTCCAAACCATTATATTTACACTAGGTTTATTTTAATTTGACTTAAGTTCATTAGAAATCATTATAATTAAACTAATATATTCTTAAAACAGAATTCTGAATGAGAACACTACAGCTACGCAGTCTTTTTCACCAGTAAAAGTACATTGTTAAAAATGCTTTCTAATCTTCTCATTAGACAGGCCAAAATTAATCCTAGTAGAAGGTGGTAGAAGGTCCAATTAAGACTTCTATTTCTTGCCAAGAAACTTTCAATTGTTGTAGGCTTCTGCATCTGCAAAAGGTGGAAATATTTGTGAATGCAAGGAAATTATACATATCTGATTTACTGGTGGCAGAAATTTAATCATACCTGAGGAAATTCTGTCAGGTAACCCAGAAAGAGTTAATTATCATGCTTAGAAGAAATGAAATATTTCTACAGCTTTAGCAATCCAAGTTAAAAATATAAAACCTTTTGCTCCTCAGACTCAAGGACTACAGCTAATTAGACTGAATCATAATACTCCCTTAAAACCAATACATATTAAAAGAAGCGTATTTAAAAGACTAGGAAAAAAAAAAGAAAAAAAAAAACATAAAGAAAAAGTAATGAAATTAGTAAATTCTTCATGATTCTGCAAATCAGTATCAAAGGGTTTACTGTCATCATCTTTTAATGTCAAACTGTATAAAAGAGAATTTCTCTACGTGTTTTGAAGCAGGAACATCTCAAAAGAGATTTAGCGGGTCTATTGCTTTGGATGGAAGTGCCAAAATACACAGAAAAAATATTACTGTCCAAGATGTCCAATCTGATTTCTAAATAAAAGAAGTAATAGCCTGAGTATCACCCATTACAGGAATCCCAGTGGTTTGGGAATCACTCTGTCTAAACAGAGCAAAACATCTCAGCATACACAGGAACAAAAAAGGCCCTGATCCAGGAAACTGTTCCCTGCTGAGACTACTTGAGATCAATCAGACTCAGAATTGACATGAGACATGGCTTATTTAGAGCAGTTTGCAAGACTGAGGCCAAAAATATAAAAGAAAACATTAAGAGAAATTCCTTACTGCACCAAAAAAAACTCCTCCTGTATTTTTTTTTTTTGATCTTCCATTTTAGTTGTTCCTTCTATTAAATTTTAATGTTGTAACTTATTATAATATATTAGGAAGGCCAAGCTGATTTGTTTTTATTATTATTCTCAGCATTTCTTGTCTGTAAGAAGGGATATTAACACTTTTAAAATATATGTTTGAAACAAGCAATTTCACATGTACAACTAATACTCAGTGATGACTTCATAGATGGCCAAAACATTTCTAAAGGGCTGAGAAATTTTAGGAGAAGGTGTTCCCCAAAAGTCAGTCTATACATTTATCTTGTCTCCCAGAAACAAACACCCAGGTATCTCTTATATTCATTAAAAAGTTTCTCAGCTCATCCATATGGGTATAGGTGGTGTAAAATGCTGGTTACGGAGACAGGCCACTCTGAGCTGTTGTGATTCAAGTGGTGGCACAGGTTTTAAAATGAAGCAACGCTGTCAGTGCTGTTAAAGACTGATCCTCTGACACTTCTGGTTTGGCTGCCATTGAAACTATTGCTGATGTACAGTGTTGGTTATTCTCAGCAATTCACTAAACTTGGAAAATTTGCAGAAAAAAAAAAAGAGAGAGAAATGTCCCACTGTACTTAAATATGCACAGTATATCTACAGCTTGAATCCATTAGCTTAATAAAAGTGAATTTATTCAGACAAAAAATGTATCTGATTCACCACAGAGCTTGTATGCTCCTCCTATTTTCACTGCTTTGAGAGGAATGCAGAAGCAGACACTTATCCCAGCAGGAAATAGCACCAAGGTATTTCATGGATTCATAGAATTTATAGAATTTAAAATCAAAGGAGACCATCAGATCATCCCATCTACTTCAGGTACATTTTAGTCTATTATGTTTCATCTAGTCATCACTGCACTCAGCCTTCTCTAACTTGTGTTTGTTGAATGCCTGTCTACCAAAGTGGTGAATCAACCACACCCCTGTGGTTTTTGTTTTAGTCACTGTCAGTTAAACGGTGGTCTCTGTGGCCCCTGCTGTAGACAAGAATTAACCCTGGGCAAAAATAAAGTCACAGTTTTTTGTGGCACCTTCTGCTAGGGCACTTCACACATGTTGCAATTCCTTGTGCTTGCATGTGAAGGTAAGACTGATGTAAGGACACAGCTCCTTCACAGTTCATGGCCCTTGAGGACTCTGACATCTGGAGTGGCAGGTATGTCATGGTGTCATCACAAAATCTGAAAAGACAGCTTTTGTCCCTCAGGAGGAAGCTGGTGCGGATGCCATTCTGAGTGACAAATCTCTTCCCACAAAGATAGGTGAGAGGTGTTCTAGGATTATCAGCCAAAAATGACTGGAAGACTCTATGACAAATGACTCTAACTGACAAAAAAGGACTCTAGCATCTGATCAAGCAGGCATAAAGACAGATTTTTTTTTTACATAAATCAGCTGGTTCCTTCACTTTGCTTCTACACAGATTTTTGAAACTAGGACATTTGTGAAGGCATTATTATCTGTGCTACAGGGCTAACACAACTGGGACTAGCAGTTGGCTTCAGACAAACACAGGCCGCTCTTCACTGTCTCCTCTTCCACTGTCATTTTGGCCACTAACTTTGAAAGTGCACTTCCTTCAATTCAAACTTCCTGCATCACTGACACAAGTAAGGAGACTGGATTAGGGTGTGTATTTGAAGTCATTCGAAGACAGCTGCTATCCTTTCTCAATCTGTTTAGCAACCGATGTAATCATGACTAGCATGATAACACAAGTAGGCTCATGTAGAGGAGTATGTTCACCAACAGTAGGTCAAAATGGATCGATACGATCACAGCTGTCAAAAACAAAGTCATTCAAAGGACTTCTGAAGAAGCTGGAAGGAATTTAATGAAGGGATGTAGCCACTCTATGTTCTTGAATAAGAACATGGGGAGACACAATAGGGGTATATTTGTCAAGCTTGAAAGAAGTGAATCTCCCACAGGGTCCAAAGAGTGGAGGAGCCTTAATGCTGAATTAGAAAGAAAAAGAAAAGCACAGATGTGCAGATCAGGGAACCTACGTGATTCCTTCATTGAAGTGCAGGGGAGCTGTGCAATGACACAGAGGAAAAGGGTATATTCAGACCCACTATTAAGTCTTTCATTAGTAAGACAGGAGAGAGAGAGGGGGGAGAGAGAGACAGAGAGAGAGAGAGAGGAAGAAATTAAGGAAGGAAGGAGGAAAGAAAGGAAGTAGGAAAGAAAGAAGGAATACCTGTTTCCTTATCATTTCACTTTCTACTTCTCATCTGCAATACTGTAATTGCAGTGCCGGGAAACTTAACAAGTTCTTTTCCTTTTCTTTTTTTCTTTTTTTTTTCTTTTTTTTTTTTTTCTGCAGCCATTCATTCCTGCTTTCTCTCCGGTGGCACCAAATTCTAAAATTCAAGGAAGAACTTAGCCTGTGAGTGGGAAGTAGTGTAAAGGAAAGAAGGGGGAAGAGAAGGAAGAGAATGGAAGAGAATCAGGTGAATGTCAAACCAAGCAAGTGAAGGAATCTATAGGACCATTATCAAAGCAGCAAAAGCCACAGTGGTTCAGAACCCGAGGCTAATGTAATTTAGTTTGATGCCTTAGGACACTCAGTTCCACATAATCCACTGTCAAAGTCAATTATAAATATTACAGTATCTGCTACTGAAACTGACCCAATCCATTCAGAAGAAAACATCAAATGCTGTCTGTAAGGTACATGAGCACTTAATGACAAGGATTTATACCAAGATACAATCAAAATGAACAAGCTGCACAAAAAGAGCAAACCAAAGCTAGGTTGCTTGTGTTTCTCTGGTTTTAATACATGTACTCAGTTTCTCGAGAGATTACTTTAAACTAACTTTCTTCTAACATAACAGCACTAGAAAACAAATGACAAAGGAATTATTGTTTAACACAGGCCCATAAATTACTTCCGTAAGTCTACATTAATATACCAATATAGGCAGCATTATTAGATTTTTAAAACACTCAGAATCTGGCAACTTCTGCTGAAATCAGCAACACCATCTATCTCTCACCACACGACTTTACCACTACTGAGAGGATGATCCACTCTTGACTGTGATGAAGTACTGCTATTTGAAAAAGGAAACTGTGCTGGTAGGCATAGGGAAGCACTTTGAAGAGCCTGCAATCAAAGTACAGTCTCTTTTTGTCAAAGATATACAGGCAGAACTGTTCAATTAGAGCTGGAACTGCTCCCTGGATTTTTCCCCAGTTTTAAGGAAGATGGGTGAGTAATGCTTTTCACTGGATCTGTTTGGCTAAGAAACACCAGCCTGTTATGGCAAAAGAGGACCTCAGCCATGTTTTCTGTCTTTACCCTTCTCAACTCATGCGCAGTTGCAATGTCCTTCAGCACATAGGCTCTAACACTTTGGGAATTCCAGTTGGCACAGAGCAGAGTAGTATGTGCCCTCAGAAACACATGCTGTTGTGAGTACATCAAATATGCTCCCCTTACTGAAGTAGCTTCTCAACAAGCAGCCTATGATGTTCTAGTTCCATCACACGACAGGGTACCTTAAAGATCAACAGAACTTCCAAAATGAGCATTATGGTCAACATAATCCCCTGGCTTGAGCTTGCTTAATGAATCATAGAAATCATTAAGACCACACCACACAAGTACAAATTGACTTTCTCTCACCTTTTCTTCTTCTATCATTAACACACAACAGCAGGAATAGTATATATATACATTGACCTTAAATTCCACAGCATATACCCTTCCTCTTAGGAAAATGTGGAATGGGCCTCACAGTCAGGCAGTCAGTACCTTGCCAGGTGATCAGGGAGTATAAAGGCCATACCAAGTGGTGACGTGTGGGAAATGACTAGTGGATCACTTACCACTCCCTCACCTAGTGTATAAATTCAACACAGGTAAGCAAATTGCTAGGAGGTGCCTAGAAGTTCTCTTGCAAAGCTGGTTGGTCTTCACCAAGTAGGACTTCTGAAAAAGAAGGGCAACCAACAGGAAAAAAGGCTTCTCTTGTCAGAAAGATCAAAAGAAGCCAACTATTCCCAGTACCCATTTGTCTTAGCTGTGGACCTTGGGGTCCAGTCTCCTAAGAAGGCATCAAAAATTGCTGTAGCTTTGGCACAACAAATGATCTCATTTAATACCCTGCTTGCAGTTTGGGGCTTCTGATTTTAGCACCATAATCCTTCTATAGAAAACTTTCTAATATATTTATTTGCATTAATTACAGAGAAGAATCATTGAATCTTAATGTAAGATGAGAAAATAAGAGAGGAGAATGGATCTGATTTTCATTTCTAATTTCCAACAGCTCATCAAGCCAGACCTGGACAACTATGATTCACTGACACGAGGGTACCTCGTGGGAAGTAAGCTGGTTTACAAGATGCATTTTGCTAGCGAACAAACCACTATGGCACAGGCAGGCTCAGGGAAAACAGAGTCTGCAAAAACAGCAAGAATGCACCAAAGTGATACTCTAAGTGACTGTGGATATCCTTCATGGACAAAAACCGTCTTTCTACTGTTCCCCTTGAAAATAGATGCAAGATTTGTTTCCAGGCCTATTCATTCGACTTGTCTTGAGTATGTTAAAAACTTATTCCTGTATTTCTCTCTTTCTTTATAGGAAGGATTCCAGTTAAAATTGTGGTTAGCACAGGAGACTAGTTTTAGTCCATACTCTTAGCACAGTAAAAGTCTTTTTACAGTATATAATTTCATTTGCTACAATGAATCATTATAAAGTCAGCTGAAGTGCAAGATAACATATCTTCTGAACCTTCAAAGAAAAAATATAACAGTATCTACCTAATTATACATCAAAGAATACTTTAGGAATAAATTCTGTAATCTGCAATGTTAGAAATTTTTAGTGCTCTACTTTAGTAATAATATAAGAACAGCACTACTTGAATTAACCACAGATTTCTGCATAACTTTGCTCAGATATCAGGGGTTTCCAAATGTCCTTTTACATGTCCACTCTATTCCTATCATTAGAGATTCTTATTCCATATTTCCTATAAAAATGTTCAATTTTTAATGTAGAAGTGCTTCAACTGTGGTCCTTTTTAATACCTTTAGTCTTGTCACAGTTCAGCATAATACTTCATAAAGCTTCTTTTTGAGTTAAAGGGCATGAAGTTCCAATAATACTAGTAATGTATATTGCATTTGTATTTCAGTTTTCAATTATTTTCACATTTCTATTACCTTTTTCTCCACCAAAAGAAAAATAAAAATATGTTTATATGGGGGCACTCTCATTTTACACACAAGAATACATCTAATTCTGATATCCATCTGGTATGCTGTCTGGAGACCTTTTTTATTATATTTGTCACAATATTTATAGGTAAGCTGACTCTGTGACATTTGAAGATATAACAGCATTTTCTCATGCACACTAATGAAAACTATAAAAATCTCCTACAGTATGTTAAAAATTTTCCCTAAATAGTAGTTATGATGTTTTTCAAGGTATTTTGAATCTGTGTTATTTTGCATCTAAAACACCTAATCACAGAATCACCCAACAGTTGAGGTTGGAAGGGACCTCTGGAGGTCACCTTGTCCAAAACCCCTGCTTCAAGCAGGGTCACCTAGAACCAGTTGCCCAGGACTACATCCAGATAACTTTTGAATATCTCCAAGGATGGAGTCTCCACAATCTCTTTGAGCAATCTGTTCCAGGACTCAGTCACCCTTACAGTAAACAAACAAATAAATAAATAAATAAAAATTGTTCCCTGATGTTAAAATGGCACCTCCTCTGTTTCAGTTTGTGCTCATTGTCTCTTGTCCTGGCACTGGGCACTGCTGGAAAGAGGCTGGCTCCATCTTCTCTACACCCTCCCTTCAGATGTTTATACACATTGAAGAGATACTCCCTGAGCCTTCTCTAGGCTGAAGAGTCCCAGCTCTTTCAGCATCTCTTCATACCAGAGATGATAAAAGGGAAGGATCACCTCCCTCAACCTGCTGGCAACACTACACTATTTTATTTATTTAGTTAGTTAGTTAGTTTGTGGCAATGCCACACTGCTGGCTCATGTTCAGCCATAAGGTTTCATGTTCAACCCCCAGGTCCTTTTCCACAAAAGCTGCCTTCCAGACAGTCAGCCCCAAGCATACACTGGTGCCTGAGGTTGTTCACCTTCAGGTGCAGGACTTTGCATTTACGTTTGCTGAACACCATGAGGTTACTGTCAGCCCATTCCTCCAGCCTGTCAAGGTCCCTC
Source organism: Cygnus atratus (assembly GCF_013377495.2). Taxonomy (NCBI): domain Eukaryota; kingdom Metazoa; phylum Chordata; class Aves; order Anseriformes; family Anatidae; genus Cygnus; species Cygnus atratus. The sequence goes on from NC_066363.1 coordinate 43,527,793, forward strand.
TGATATGTCTCTGGCGTATCAGCCAATCCTCCCACTTTTGTATCAGCAGGAAGCACTGTGCCCCATCATCCAGATAACTAATGAAGATGTTGAACAGTTCTGGATCTGGTATTGAAGTCTGGGGTACACTGTCTGTTATTGGCCTCCAACCAGACTTCAGACTATTAATCCCAACCCTCTGAGCGTGGCTGTTCACCCAGTTTTCAATCCATAGAACCACAGAATTGTTTGGGTTGGAAGGGAGATTAAAGATCATCTAATTCCAACCCTCCTTCCAATGGCAGGGACACTTCCCACTAGACAAGGTTGTTCAAAGACCCATCCAACCCGGCCTTAAATACTTACAGAGATGGGGCATCCATAGTTTCTTTGGGCAACCTGTTCCAGTGCCTCACCACCCTCATAGTAAAGAATTTCTTCCTCATATCTTTTAGTTTAAAGCCATTAATCCTTGAACTATCACTACAGTCCCTGAAAATCACTACAGCCCCCGATGATTCACCTCACTGCATGCCCATCTACCCATACTTCAACAGCTTCTCTATAAGCATCTTCTGGGAGACATTGTCAAAAGCATTACTGAAGTCAAAACATGTAATATGTACCGCTCTTAAGTTTGCTAGAACCATGATTCCTCTCATATTCTTTTACTGTTCATTAATCCATCAATATCCCCGATGTGCTAAAGGTAACATTTCTAAAAGAGAGTAGGTCAGACGTTCGGCATTTATCAATTGGTTCAATGCCCCTGAAATCAGTATCAGTGGTACATTGCTGCCGTCCCACTTGATCAGGATTCAGCCTGTAATACTGAAAAGAGAGAGCAATAAAAACAGAGGAACAACAATTTTTATTTATTTATATATTTTACATTTTTACCCTTTTTTCTTTTTAAATTCATTTCTTTGGGGCATCTGTGAGGATGTCTCTGTAAGATGTCTGAGAGAAGACAGAACGGTAGGTTGGTCATTGGGATGGAAGAATGTCCTATGTCCAGTAGGACTTGAAAAGAAACAAGAAACAAAAGAGTGGGACATGAAAAGCAGGAATCACTAATAGAACAAAAGGAGGAGGACTAACATAACAGAAGACTGTTCAGAGACGACAGCCTCCATTGCTCCTCAGCTTTGACTAAACCCCACAGCAGGCTTATCTTGTGTACTGAATGAACCTAGGGGTCTTTTAGAAAGAAATGGGAAAGACTTGGTGACATGGGACTAATTAAAACTAATAGGAAACATGTAACTGATGCGAATTCTTAGGAACGAGTAAAAACTGTAGATTTCTTCCTTGTTTCTGTCTTTTGGACAAACATCATAAACAGAATAGATATATTTCCAAATTATTCACCTTTTTGCATGCAACTTCCAAAATCTTTTTTAAACTCCTCCTTAAAAATAACAGTTTAAATTCATTCTGTTTCTGTTGTTATTGTTTGTTTGTTTGTTTTAAAATGCTAATTCTCAGAGCAGACGAGATGTAGGAAAATATTATGAAACCTCAAAGTAAAATCCATTTTTCAAAGGGTAAAAAAATAATACTCTTACATAATAAAAAAAAAAGTAGAGTAATAAAATAGTAATAACACTTTCTAAAGGTTGTAGAAAGCTGTACAAATATTGATGAAGATGTAAGCATTAACATTTATCTGGAAATTAGGAAATAGTTTCAGTTTCATTTCAGAGATGAAAAAAGGTACACAAAGGTTGACTAATTAGCTAAGGGTCACTCAGGTGTATACTCATGGAAACAAAAAAGGGGATGCAGAACAGCTAGCTGAGTTTGGCTGCTGTTCTAAAAATATAAATGAAAACTCTCCCAAGTCACATGCCTGCTTCCTAGATTGCATTCCACTTGGAAGCACTATCTATCCAGAAAATAAATCATCTCGTGCCTTACATTGGCAAACAAAAGAAGTTACAAATCTGCCAAAACACTATCTCAGTAATTGAATACATATAACATGCAGTATGGAACAAATGAAAAGGCAAAGTTCTGAAGATGTTTTGTCATTTTCCCACCTGCTTTTATTACTGCTAACAGATGAGAAAAGGGTTTTGCGGAAAGACTAAATGATTAGGAGAAATACAAAACTGAATTAACTAGATAAAATTAAATGGTAGTACAAAAAATGTCACAGATAGTGAAGTGGGAGGAAGAAGGCACATGCTTATGTGCACCTTTTTTTTTTCAGTGCAGGACAGAATCTATTCTACAGCATTACATACCAAGGTGAGAAATAATAATAATCTATCTCACAATTATTTCCTCAAAAATTTTAGTCATGTGTACATAGGACAATATTGCAATGCATTCAGCAGCATCCTAGACTGACTTCTTTAAAGGCGAAGTGTAAAGTGGAATTATACTGAGAGATTGCAATAGAGATGCAAGAGAAATCAAAAACTAATCAAAAGTGAATTGTTTCCTTGTTATGGCATATGTCACTGTCTTTATCTTTAAAATAGGTGATGTGGGATGGGGTGTACCTAATGTTGATTAATATATGGTTTGTTACCATTGTACTGAATTTAACAGTGCATTTAACCATCACGAGATTTTTACCTTTTTTGAACGTGACTCCTAGACGTAAAATGTCACTTGTATGAGTCCAAACTATTGCTGAAGAAGCACTGCTTGTTCAGATACCATTTGTGTGGAAGTAGCTTTAAATTTACAAATCTGTTATTTCCAAAATTTCATGTATTTCTAAGTAACTGCAAGAACACCATACCCATGTAATTGTACCACTTTCCCCATTTACAAGACCAAATCATAGCAGGAAAGATAAGAGATGCTTGGGACAAGCTAAACATTGAATATTTCAGGATAATTCAGATCCTATATTATGAATGTGTTATACCTGCCATCAACAATGAACACACAATTCTTTCTAGCCCTGTGTATCAAGCATCATGGTTGATCTGTTGCACTGCAGTAGGGCCAGGTAACATGAGAATAGGTCCATGGAAAATGTTTTGATCTGTTTTACGGTAATGTAAAGTTTTGACAAAACTCATGCACCAAATCCAGAAGGGTCTGTGTTTTTAGAACTTATATCAGATTTTTATTTTCAGTAGTCTATGTTTGGCAACCTTTATGTCAGTTTTTTAATCTAAGCAACACATTTAGAAGATTATGGAATATTTACTGTGGACAGAAATTGCTTTAAGGAGTTCTGATTCAGATGAAGTATCTCATTTTGTTCTTTGACCTGGACCAAATAAATCACTTGTGGAGGCTTGTATGGAGTATAACACACCCATATACATTCCTTTGCTATCATTTTAGCCATTAACCAAACCAAGAAGACAGATTCTAATGTGCACTGATTCAATTGTATACATCTCAGCAGACTCAGAAGCAACATTTTGAAAGATAAGTAATAAGGAATTAGGAAACAGAGCTATAAAGACTTTCAATGTAAAAAAATTGTAAATGAAGGGTTTTCTTTAGGGGTTCATCTGGAACTATGCTTTTTTTCTTTTTTTAATTTAACCATATAAAAACAGGAAAATTTTTATTCTAAAAGTATGAACACCTATTCAAGGTGCATTTTTAAAAGCCTAGTACATGAAAGGGTTTCCTTAGCACGTCCTTAACAGCAGACCTGTTGACGCCAATTATATCATGGCACCTCCACAAAAAAAATAAATAAATAAAAATAAAAATCATGTACAATCAGAAGCCATTCATAAGATTTTGACCTTGATTTATACACATAATTGCAATTTATTTTTAAAAATCCAACAGATTTTCATCTTTGGAGCCTCTCTCATCTTTTGGGTAAAACCTTAGAAGGTTATCTAACTGTATTCCTTTTTATTAGCAATTCATTATGCTAAAGCAAGAATATTCTCATTTCATTACAAATGATGAAAACCAATTTGCATTATGTGGGACTCAGTAACCACAGAATATGGGAAAATGGAAAATAGGAAGCAATCTGGCATCAGACAAGGAGCTAAAATAAGCGATCCTCAGAAACATTGATAATCCAGGTGTTTTACCTAAGATCTCATGGAAGTGGATTTATTTTCTGTTACTCTACAGAAAGCATATTGAACATGTTGCAAGACCATTAATTAATTAACACAGAATTCAAAAGATGGAATTCTTACACAGATGCATGCAATGGCAAGCATTCCCCAAACAATCAACATACTTCCAGTGAAGGCAATAAACATTTTACTACAGCTTACAACTCTATAGAATTGATAACTAAAGCAATGTATGCACCTGATCAACAATCTTCCATCTCTCTGATAAGTGCCACCAACTACATTGCAATTGGAGGGCTGAGTCTTTGCCTCTGTCTCTGCACCTGTAAAACTTTCACCCAAGAGACATTCATGGAAATGAGCATATTTCTGCAGAAAGTTTTAGTTTTACTAAATGAACATTTTTTTATATATGAATGTTTCATCAGAAAATTTATTATATGAATTCTTGAGCATCCTCATGGCAATGAATATATTTTTCTGATATAATTTTTCATTAGTTTCCTGCCACAAACAGATTTTAATAGGTTGTTAATAAAACAGTCATCCAAGACAGATAGACAGACAAGGCACTTTAAGGAACATTAAAACTGCCTATCACAGTGCAGAAAGAGGACTTAAAAGGCTACTAAGGAATATAATTCAGGAGCAATCAGTTATTCACGGTATATATTATCCAAAGTATTTAAAACCTGACTGTACACAGAGAGTCATCTGTGGTCCCCAAATACAGTTGTCAGTTTTCTGAATAGGCTGCACAGAGAAAAAGGTCTGGTAGTCCTGGACAGTACACACTGGGTCTGTCATAACTTTCTCATTGTCAGAGGTCCACAATATGCCTCCAAATCATTTTTGGCATCTAATTGAAATGGCTAATTCTATAATGTTAATAAAAGAGCCCAGATACTGTTTGCTGGCTCTGAGGCTATGTGGCAGATGCACACCACATAGCATTTGACCCTGAGTCCCTGTGGGCCCCATGAAATGTCCCTCTAACCACAAGACATAATTATTTTTTACTGTGTGTTCTTTTCAGTTCAAACTGCCTGAAATAATATAAGAGTTGCTCATACAGCTCCTCCAGCTTTGGTTTTTCTCTGTCTGCAAAATTTAAAATCTAAAAATAGGACTTGAGCGTTCCTTCCATAATGATATGTCACACTGAAACGGCAGGCAAAAAGTGAGTATGTATTACTATATATTACTGCTGTGGTTGGTAGCTGTACTGTAATTAAAGATTGTTAATGGTTCTATTTAAAGTGTCTAATTCACAGGTTTTATCATTTAGCCTTAAAAGATAATGGATTCATTTTACTTAATTTATTTGAGTGAGTAATCCTTACTCGTGAAAGGAGTCCTGTTAATGAGTCACATTAAAAAAGATGCCAGGCCTCAAATTGAAAATAACATTTACAGTGTAAACTTAAGCTGAAAACCACATTACTTTCCTTCCCCCTTCTACCTGTAAATGAAGAGGAACTCTTCTAAACCAAAATGGAAACCTGTGGACTAGCTAGCAGCAGATTTGTTCTCAGAATGAAATAGGAAATTTATCAAATGAGTAGTCATTCAGGGGTGTGACTTTTTTTTTAAAGATCTTTGAAATGTGGCTCAGGTGTTTATCTTTGATGATAAACTCAAACTCACTTCAAATTCAGTAATAATTCATCAGATCCAAGAGAAGTATTTGTTTCTGGATAATGATTACATATTATGATTTTTAGTCAACAAATACAAGAATTTTACAAAGGTTATGAATACCTATTTGATCATGTAACGTCTGGTCTTTTTCATAGCTGCCAGTCAGTCCATCTCAGTACAGAAGAAATTCAGTTTGGTGGAGTTCTTATTTGCATTTTTATGCCGTGCTTATATTGTGGGATTTCTGATTCACATGGTACCCCTTGCACTTAACAATCCATGCTCTGTAGCACTATATTTTTTCCTGCAGTGTTGTTCTTTTAGACACATACACAGAGCTGATCATATTGCCACATCAAATGGTGTGCCAGTGCATCAACAGAGTTCTTGTATCACTCAAACGTGGAAATCACAGTAGAGAATGATGTTTCTTTGAGGGATATGAACTCCAGGCTATTGAGGCCAATAAAGAAATCCAGTTTGTTTTGCAAAAATGAACAAGGGAAGTGAATGTGTAACACAGAAGCTAGGAAGAAGTCTGTGCACCGAAACTGATGACACAAGTGTGCATCATTCAAGGTACTAACAGCGCTGGAGAGCTAATTCAAATGAATGCTGAGGGAAAGGAGACCAAGACAATGACAATTGTGCTGATTCGCTTTACTTTGAGCTGCTTATTTTAATGAGAACATTGAATCCACAGAACTAGATCAGGGTTTGTGAAGGCAGAGCTGTTACGATAAGCTATACAGCCATGACAAGCCAGGCCCACAGCTCAGTCCTTTTAGCAACGCAGGAAGCTGCTGTTATCAACACATCAGTTTTAGACCACAGAGAACTTTCAAGACAGAAATTAAACATTAAAAAAGCACAACAAACTACTGATAACACCTACAACAAAACACATTTAATATTATATTCAGCATTAAAATACGACTGAAAATGACATGGAGGAAAACTTGACTCAGCTCAGAGGAAGAGGCCAATAGCAAGGTGAAAATAAGTGCTTAGGAGTGCTAGCAGCTAAAAACCTAGCTCAAGACAGCAGCCACTGGAAGAAAAGCTAGGTTAGGCATGTCTTAGAAAAGCTTACCTACCACTTAAATTCTAGTAATAAGTGATAAAAAAGGGATCAGGAGGCCTCAGGCTGAGATTCAAAGGAATAAAGGAACTTATTTTATTTTATTTATATATGTATGGACATATATATGCACTGAGCACCTAAGAGGCTTTGACAAAAAAAAAAAAAAAAAAAAAGCAGAAGCTGTGCTGGCTAGAATAATTGGAAATGATTCTTGGGGCAAGGATTTTCTTTGAGGTCTTCAGTTACAGAGGGACCAGCTGAAATGCTCTCAGAGCTACCAGAATATGAGAGATTGCTCAGTGGGATGGATCTTTGAAACAGCCTCAGAAGTCTTAACGGTTAGCAGTTTCCCTGGTTTGTGTGAAAGGGTTAAAAACAAGATGAATAGGTTCAAAAATAAATCAGTAATTAATACTTCATAAGGTGAAAGAAAAAAAGGGCAATGATTTTGACCTGGGAGCAAAGAGAAGCTGGATATTGGGAATGCAAGAGTGAAATGGTAATGACCACAGAGAAGGTAGAAATAGAACTCGAGGGTCTTCATGAACTATAAGGTATCTACCAATTTCCAGCCTGGTATTCTGAAAGACTTGGCACACACACTCACAAGAAAATACCTTTAATAAATGTCTCAAGTTGTCACGTGAACAGGTAGCCGCGATTATTGAGCTTGTGTTTATAAAGCAGCGGGGATAAAAAGAGTAGGCCTGATAGTTATTGCACTATTTGGACCTCAGTTGAACCCAGGGCTTTTGAGCAGAAGACACTGATAGACAGAAACAAACGCAAAATACAAAACGGATTCAAAGACAAATGTGGCCAGAATAAACTTGACAGCATTACTTTTTAAAGAGAGATTATTTTAAAAGAAAATCCTTAGACATCATCTGTCTGGACTTCAGTAAAATAGCTGATACAGGGCTATGTGGGAAATTAAGAAATAATTCTAGAGAAGAAAGAGGTAAAAGAGGAACTGGTAGATGGGTACAACTAAAGAAAAAATGGAAATAGAGTGTTGAAATGTTGACAGTGTTGAAAGAGGTAATTTGACACCAGAGGCAGCTTAATGGTAGTTACTCAAAGATCAGTCTTGGAGCCAATTCTTTTAAAATTTTCTGTTATGAACTGGGCAAAAAAAATGAGGGATATGGTGACACTAGGCAAAGAAGCATTGCCAATAAAAAATAAATAAAAAATCAAGTCACTGCAGAGAAAAATTGGAATGATCTGAGGAGAGGAGAAACAGAGGGGTAGGGGGAGTAGAGTATGGACTACAGCACTATTTACTAGAGGACCTAGTTGCAAATCTTTCTGAGGTAAATGTGGGGAGTCATAGAGGAAAATGACTGAAGAAGATGACCTATCTTATCTATTAAGCACAGTTGTATCACAAAACAAGAACCTCCTTCCTCTCTTGCATCAGCATCTATTTGAGAGCAAGTGCAGCACACACATTTCCACTGCATGTGTTGCAATTTCAGCTGTTCAGCTCCCTAGACCCCAGTCAAATCAGGGTATGCTTACGGGCTGATCATAGAACTGTGAACAATGCATCTGTGAAAAGAATAAAGAAAAAAATCAGAATGTATTATCTGAGCTATTTTCAGTGGACACACAGAACCATGTGTGCCATTATAGAAGCTGTTGGTAACCAGTGGTAATTCCAGTCACTCATTTAATACAACAAGACATAAACAGGAGCAGGTGGAGAGAAGCTACTAGGAAAAGTCAGAGAATTATGGTTATAGCAGAGCTCTGAAGCTGAAGTTGCAGGTCTTGGCCAGCCAGTTCTTTTTTCGTGGGTTGAAGTTTGCACTCTTTGTTAGCCTGTCTCTTTTGGAGGCAAAGTTCAAGACCATATAATGCCGATCCTGTCCTAGAAGGAAAAAAAGTTTAAAAAATAAGTTTTGGAATAGCACAGGTGTTATAACAGGCTTTTTTATCAAAGCTTTAGAGTTATATTTACAGCTTTATGAAGATCCAAGATTACATAGGTATTCAGAAGATAAATTTAAAAAAAATAATAATAAATATGCTTGCACAGATTATCATTCATGCCATTGTAGAAGACATACACAAATGTCCTGGTTAGGGCTGGGATAGAGTTAATTTTCTTCATAGTCTCCCACGGGAGAGGGGCGGTGAGCAAGCAGCTATGTGGTGCTCAGCTGCCTATTGGGTTAAACCAAGACAACAAAGAATCAGTGACTCTACTGTAGAGCAGTATATTTGTTGTGTTCTGCAAGAAGGGCAGGTATCCATTATCACATCAAACTACAGTCCCACAAAGAAAGTTTCTCTCACCCTGAGCCAACACACAGAAACATGATGCCTTCCAAGATTTTTATAGCCCCTTATTCTAAAATTTGCAGGATTAAACAAAAAGAAAAATGTGAGGTAAATATATATATTTTTAATGTTCTGACTCTTAAAGCAAAAAAAATGTTTATTTGGATCAGCGAACAGAAGGACAAAACAGCAAAATCTGGGTTTTCATTCATTCCTCCAAATAATTAACTGTTCACTGTTGCATACCTACCAGCTTATACCTTACTTAGGAACTTTTGTATCAAATCAAAATAATAATTCAATCTGTTATCCCGTCTTCAACAGTAGCCACGGGCATATAATTTATGCAACAGTTTAAACTTTCCTCCTTGATAAGGAACTGTTTGATATCATATTGATGCATAAAGTTCTTTCCTCACCTCTGGCAGACAGAAGTTAGATTACATCCTGAAAACTTACACTCTGGATGGAACCATTCCTTGAATATTCCTAAAACAAGCTAGTAGCACTGTGGTTAGCGCACTAAAAGTCCCTATGAAGTAGGAAGGTCCACCTAGGAGCGTGGGACATATATGCCTTGATAAAACAATTGTTTCGGTCTGGCTGCTCTCTTTTACTATTCTTGCGGCACAAGTAAGGAGGGAGCTGCCAGCCACCTAGGCAGTTCTACACCCACTCTCCTTTTCCAGAAGCCCAATGTGCTAAAAAAATGGGAAAATGGCAGTGAAGTTCCCTTGTGAAGGAAAGCAGCAGGGACTGGGACAGATCAATGATTCTGGAGGTGGCAGCAGAGAACAACCAAGGCTTTCCTTGATAGAAATGGATAGGTATATGCTGCATCTTGCATCAGTGTATTTCCATTACTTCAGGGAAGTATCAGATCTAGAAGCACCCTCAGTGCCATTGATTTGGGCACATTCAGTAAATTCAGTGCCAAGAGGATTTATCTAATTTAACGTGCAAGTGCAAATCCTCTGGACATTGCATTACGTGCTGTCCACATGAACATGGAAAAGCCATGGCACATGACTCAAGTGCTTCTGTAAGAAGCTTTGTGGCCAACTGTATCAGAAAAACTGGTCGTCACCAGCATAAATAAATAATGGCCAAAAAAAAGATTGTCTACATATGAAGGTTCCAACCTGGTATTCAGGTCATTAAGATTCAGGAATAAGGAATTGAGTTGAAGGCCACACCCAGAGAGTGGTGGTCAATGACTCCATGTCCAGGTGGAGGCCAGTGACGAGTGGTGTTCCTCAGGGGTCTGTCCTAGAACCTGTACTGTTTAATATCTTTATCAATGGCACAGACAGTGGGATTGAGTGCACACTCAGCAAGTTTGCAGATGACACCAAGCTGAGTGGTGCAGTTGATACAACAGAAGGAAAGGATGCCATCCAAAGAGACCTCGATAAGCTTGAGAAGTGGGCCCACGTGAACCTAATGAGGTTCAACAAGTCCAAGTGCAAGGTGCTGCACCTGGGCTGGGGCAATCCCAGACATGAGGACAGAGTGGAAGAAAAACTCATTGAGAGCATCCCTGAGGAGAAGGATTTGAGGTTTCTGGTGGATGAAAAGCTTGACATGAGCCAGCAGCACGCACTTGCAACCCTGAAGGCCAGCTGCGTCCTGGGCTGCATCAACAGAGGAGTGGCCAGCAGGGCAAAGGAGGGGATTGTCCCCCTCTGCTCTGCCCTTGTGAGGCCCCAGTTGGAATGCTTCATCCAGGTCTGGGGCCCCCAGCACAAAAAGGATGTAGATCAGTTAAAGCAGGTCCAGAGGAGGGCCACAAAGATGATCAGAGGGTTGAAGAACCTCTCCTATGCAGAAAGGCTGAGAGAGCTGGGGCTGTTCAGCCTGGAGAAGAGAAAACTCCAGGGAGACCTCATTGTAGCTTTTCAGTACTTAAAGGGGGCTTATAAAATAGATGGAGAGCAACTTTTTGCTCAGGCAGATAATGATAGGACAAGGCGGAATGGTTTAAAACTAAAAAAGGGGAGATTTAGAATAGAGGTTAGGAGGAAATTCTTCACTCAGAAGGTGGTGAGGCACTGGAACAGGTTGCCCAGAGAATCTGTGGATGCCCCATCCCTGGAGGTGTTCAAGACCAGGTTGGACATGGCCCTGTGCAACCTGATCTAGTGGATGGCATCCCTGCCTATGGCTCGGGGGTTGGAACTGGACAATCTTTAAGGTCCCTTCAACCCAAGCCATTTTATGATTCTATGATTCAGTTTTTCTCTACAAGACTTTCTGTGTCCAGGGCTAATCATCCAGCATTCTCTAGGTGTCAATTCTGTTCACTAGGATAGGGGCATGATAATACTTTCCTACCTCAGAAACCTCTTGTAAGGATAAATACATTACAAATTCTTAAAGATTCAGATCATATAGTATTGGGTGATTACCCAAGAAATGTCAGACCTTTTTATTAATTCTATAAAGTTCACTGCCTCAAATCTTGAAGCAACGAAGCCACATTTATGTAAAAAGGATTTCCTGATATCAGTTTTACATTGAAAGGCTATGATTTCATTGCGAACCCTTTGTTCTTGTATTCTGAGAGAGTTAAATCAGTGCACCTTCTTGACCCGCTCTAAACCATTTATAATTTATATACCTCTTTCATTTTACCTCTTATTCATCTCTGCTCTTACGTAAATACCCTAATCTTTTTAATCTCCGCATGTATGGAAGTCTTTCCATGCCTCTAATCATTCTCATTACTATTCTCTGAATTTCCTGTTTCACTTATCACCCACGTGAAATAAAGTGCTGAAACTGAATGCATCTTCAAAATGGAAGGTCACTATTGCTTTATGTAAGATGTTTATAATACAGTCAATTTATTTTGAAATTGCAGGATTTTCTCCCTCTCCTTCTCTCTTTTTTTTTTTTTTAACCTGTATAGATGTTTTCAATAGTAAGGCCACAATAACAGCATAGTCTTCCCTCTGAATAGCTGCTGTTCATTGAAGACTTCTCAATGTGTGCAAGCAGTTCTAATATATTTCTTCCAAGGTCCACCAATGTTTACTTACTTAATGAGGTGCTGTTAGAGTACAGGCTTCCAAAGTGTAGCTCCCTGCATTCTGCACCATTGTGTTCTCTGTTTTTCTCACATTTCATTTCTTCTGCCTCTCCTATGTCAGCAAAATTTTCCCTGAGATTTTCTCCAAAATCCCATCTTTTTCTTCAGTTTCAATTCCGTTATTCAAATAATTAGTATCCCACCATATCTTGCACTGCTACCTTACGCCATGGCTTTGCATGAACCCAAGCCTGAACATCTGGGCACAATTAAAAGGCCTTCACTCATCTACTGGACTGTTCTGTCTGTTTAGCTTTAGCCCTTACGTGCTCCCATGATCTCTCTTGCTTATCTGTCAGGATCTTTTCCAGTTTGCCTTTCTTTCTCTTTTGCTTTATATCAACACTTTCTTGACTGTCTCGATTTTCACCTGTGTCAAGCCGTCATTTTTTGCTGCCCATGAGAAGGTGTCCTAGTGCTCAAAGGTCTGTTGATGATGACCATTAAATCTAGATACGGTGCAGGATGGACAATTGTCTGAGTCTGGTAATCTCAGGCCAGACACACACTTTGCAAAACACGTGTGGGGCTCCCTAGTCAGCGCTTTTGCCTGTGTCCTTCAGACAGGCACTTCCCAGAAAGGTGTGCAGTGTCCTACAGGTGACTGTTACCAGAAGTACAGTGTATTCTCACCTTCTGCTAGATTTAAGATGTGTAAACACTGGATTGGATACAGTCTTTGAATTCATCATCAGCTAAGTATACTAAAAAAAAAAATCAATTAGTTTTTTTGTGCCTACTAAGCAGACAGGCTCTCCAGCTGGTCTTACTAAAATCTGTAATTTCATATGTCAAACATTGTTCATTTCATATCAGCTCCTAAGGTTATGACTCAAATCTCCATAAACAAAATGTCTCAACCACACAGCTCACCAACAGTTGATATGAGGGACAGCTTCATGTGGTACTTACTACTCACATTCTGGTCAATGCCAGGGTATAAACTCTTTTATTACCACTAATCCCCACTTTCAGTCCAGTGTTTGAGGTGGAAGAGAAGGAAGAGAGAGAAGAGAGAGAGAGAAAGGGGTGGGGGGGAGGGAGAGAGGAAGGGAGACAAAAAGACAGCCTCAAGAAAAGAAGCAAAGATATCGTAGTCCACTGCCAGAATCCATCTCACAGAGATTGGTGTGTTGCTTCTGGAAAGCCAATTCATAATCTGCTACTAGCAGTGACTTCTTCCACATTCTAGCCCTGGAGTCTTTGTAACATTCACTCATCTGAGTTTACTCAGAAAACTCAGAGTTGAGCTGGTAAAAATCTGCCTGCAAAAACTCAGACTGTGACTCCTTTTCTGATAGCTTTTTTTTTCTTTTTCTTTTTTCTTTTTTTTTTTTTGTCTCTTGTGGCTTTCTATCAACTTCTGTAAGCCACCACTTCCTCAGTGTCCAGTAGGACAAGTCTTTCAGGCAAATGCCAATATTTCTATAGCAAAAGCTATAATAGTTTCTTTGTTGTTGTTGTTGTTGTTGTTTTTCTTTAAATGCCTCTTCCTGTGCCCATGATGCTTCTTATGCTGCATCACTATGTATTAAAATTTGTAAGATTGGTGAGAACATGCAGTATCTAGGAAGGCAGTTATGCATTCCTATAGATAACTGCTTAGCTTCATATACACAGTCTTACAAATTCTTAGTGGTGTCCCACGGTCCAGCTATTTCTTCCTAGAAGTCTACAAAGTTCAGTTCTCCTCACCTTCACCTGACTTGTGCTTGCTAATATTCTGTTCCCAGTACTTGCTACGAATTTGTTGCAGCTTGATATTATGGTACCACATTGCTTGTCCCTTGATGTCCCCTTTTCCTTCAAGAATGTCATCAGTACCGTTCCTAGGACTTCCTCTAGTGAGTGGTTAAACTGACATTAGAGCTCCTCTGAAGATGGGCAAATACTTAACACTAATCATGGCCAGCAGATCTAGCCCAATGATGATAGTAGAAGTTGTTGCATTGCCTTGTTATGCCAAAACTTGTACTTAACTTCACCTAAAATGGATTTTTTTATGCTACAGCAGATCTTACATCTTCAGGCTTTGGATAAGTCTAATTGACTTATTTTCAGTATGACTTCAGAGCAGAGTCTGATATTGCCTGAAGAGCCCCTTATTTCTTGTGTAGCTAGATTGCCACTGTAGTCTGCTGTAAGAAATTACCATACACACTATGGTAGCTTATTGGTATGTTTGCCAGCTCCTTTCCATGGGGAGTTTGAAAGCATTTCGTTGTCTCATATAGGACACATGGGAATATACCTCTAGACAGTTCATTTGTCTCTTCCATCACAGATTTCATTGCTGTTTAGCCAGGGGAGGTACACCTGCATTTGGACTACTGGAAATTCTTATCCAATAATGTGTCATTTGCAAGCGGATTCTTAGGGAGAGTCTGTATGTATTCCACTGATTTCAGAAAGGCTTTACTGTCTTTCATCACTCTTAGAGTTACCCTCTTATCAGTCTCATTTACCAGCTAGTATTATAATGCAGATGGAATTCAATTGGCTGCCAGTCTAATAACTTAGCTGCAAATATTATTTGACAGGAATATATGTATTGGTTCGGGGATCACTCACACATGGCAGACATCTCTTCTACAGGCTTCCTTCATTATTCACACTACCGCTAACTGCTCCTATGGTATTTGCAGTATTGGGATAAGTACTTTTAGTCCTCATCCTTGCACACAGACAAAGAAATTTTTCTTTCTGCTCTTCATGTTGCTTTCTGATGTCTACTCTAGATCACAGTATCAGCCTCAATGTCTCCTACTTCTTGGATTTCTTTAATTTGAGCCGGCACATTTGCTTTTCCTTACTATCCACTATTGCTTTGATGGTTTCCCTGGATAGTACAACAGTCCTGGTTATTGGGAGTTTTACTATGGCGCTGGATATATGTCTCTTGATAGTCTTTCCTGTGAGAAACTTGTCTCTCACATACAGATCTGTCATTAACAAGGAATCTTTAATGCTTCCAGAATTTCACAGGGATACAACAGTTCTCAGCTCTTGGCATAATTATTTCCTCTGCTGCTTGGCTTTAAGTAGAAAATAACAAAAACAGCACCACACAGCCTCTACTCCATGATCTCCTTCTGTGGGGTCACATTACTCATTAAGTACTTTTATCAGTCTTTCCAGCATTTCAGGCACAACAGCATCTCACTCGCTTCTCTTCTAACTTCTCCCAAAAGGATATAAAAAACCTTTACTGTCATTTTCTCATCTTTATTCCTTTGTGCATACACTCAATTACTTTTTTAACCACTTCCTTGTTTGTATAGGTTATTTTGTCTGGAAATCCACCATCAGAGTTTTAAAAGTTCCTCCAGGCCATCTGTTTACTTTACTCCCAGCTTTATTTTCTAGTTAATCATATTTGAAGGGGGAGGTGTGCCTCTCTGGAATTTTTGCTGCTGACATGTTTCTGCATCGTATACTGGACAATAATGCAGGAAGACTCCGTGTTTATAAAACTAACCTGTCTTTTTAATAAGAAAACCATTTACACAGATGCTGAGACTGCAATTAACACCAAAGCCATGTGCATGCAGATTAGCTTATGTGTCTTTCAAAGTCTTTGAAAATCTCCTCCCTGCAACCTATGTTCTTCCCCCTGGTTTCACACAGATTGCTGTACTGAGTTATCTTTATTTATTTTCCCAGCCTAAGGAATTGCACGTGATTTAACAGCAGCTAGAGAAGTCAGATGCTGAGCACTTATCAGTAGTGGTGGCAGCTGTTATTCCAATAAATCTGTCTTCTCCAGCTTGCCTTTATATTTAGGTATTCACTTAAGCAAGACTGAATCCATGTTAAACAAAATTGCTTTCTAAAAAGGGAATTTTAAGTATTAACTCTGGCAACTTTTAGTATGTACTGTGAAAGCAAATTTTCAGAACTTCATACTCTTGTTGCACATATAATACAGGCATACACAGATCTAATGATCAGTTTGAGTATTGACAAGCTTTTCTGAAATCTATCACTGGTCTTGCACACCTTATCTCAACCAGAATATGTCACCCACATAGGATGACCAAAAAGTCTGTGCCTAAAAAAAGCAGAGTATTATGCTGATAGAAAAAAAAAAAACTTTAATATATTCAAATTTACTCTTTGATCATAGACTATGATGGTATTGCCAAGATAAGGATTAAAGGCACATTTGAAATTACTTTAGCTTAAATATTTTTAAATTACCATTTCTAAATTCAAATGTATATAGATAGACATGTTCTAAAACATAGGAGCTACTTGAAATAAACTGTAGCTGTTCCTTTAGCTTTTGACTCAAACAGCTAAATATGGCAAAATAAATGTCAATATTTTGATAGCATATTCAAGCATGATCACTAAAATGTGGTAGATAATTTGGAGGGCTCTTTTTTCAATAACTCCTGTGTTAATCTAGAAGCACCCTCTAATACTTCAGGCAAGTCTGAGGAAAAAATGGCAGTTCAGATCTTGTGCTCGAGCTCTTGTTTTCTTTAGTAACCCAGCGATGTAAGATTCATTTCACATTCAAAAATTAAACAAACAGATACAAATCCAAGATGTAACACTAATCACAAAATGAAGATACCATTGCCTTTAAGAAAATGCAGTTAATTTTCATTCATCCAAATATGTTCAGTCTTATTTTAAAAGGAATATATATGTACAGGCAGATTGCATTTTTCCAGGAAAAGAGACACAGTATGCGTTCTTACTTCATACTGCAGTAGAAGTAGCCACATCTGCTCACCTCAGAAAGCAGATGGATGTTCAAATACTGTATCAAAGCATATATTTCAAGGAGAAAATTTAGCTGCCTGGGTATCACAGTTTAATTCAATATAGCTGAAGCAGGAAGATTAGAATTTAAAAAAAAATCTTGCGCTAATTGATTGATGAATAACAGTTTCCAAGAACAGACTTATCTTATTTCATATACCCCTGATCTGAAATTCACTGAGATTACCTCAAGTTATAAGAAATTATAACCAAGGACAGACTGAAGTGCGCACTGTGCACTGCATACTTGAAGTTTCTAGTTTCTAGCATTTTTCTAGGATTTTAATTTACTGGAGATACATGATCAGAATACCTAATTAAAAAAAAATATATATTGAGTCAAGAAATATTAAGAGACAGGTATTTCCCTGCAGTGTTTCTGTGAAGAGCAGTAATGACCTGATGCCATTTCTCTCTCTCAAGAGAGAGAAACTTTTTACAACTTTCAACCACACATGAACAGGAAAGCTGCCCAGCTCTGATGATAAATGATTTTATAAAGATGGTTATTGATGCAAATGTTTCCATGTTTTCTACCAGATAGCTTTCCTGCCCGATAGCTTATACAATTGAAGAGGTGATCGCTAAAATGAGAGCCATATAGGTACAAACAACAGTAAAACAACAACAAAACAAAAAAAAACAAAACAAAACAAACAGCATGTAGTCTGGAAAGTGAAATCTATACACATCATAAATTATTGTGGATCTTTCTGATTTTATCACTGCTGAATGGTTTTAAAATGCTGGATTCCTTTCACTTGTGCATCCCCAGCAAGCATATAAATGTCAACTCTTTCAGTGATAGACACCTAATAGCAGGCAGCCAGATTGTCCAAAATAGCAAAAGGGGAATTTGGAGGCTTTAGGTAGGTAGCAAAGCCAATTAGAAACATAATAAAAAGAACAAAGCTTTGGAACATACTTCAGATTGCATCTTCTTAAAGAATGATCTGTGATGTGTCATATTCAGCAGCTCCACAGCTTGCAGTATACCTCAGGCTCATTTGACCTAGGTAAAAATTTCAGCCCTATCCAGAAAGTATGCATTTTTTCACAGGTATGCTATGTGAAGGGATTTTCTATACTGAATATGCATGTCACTTTCTGACTACATCTAGCCCTTCATGGGCAGGGAACAAAAGGCACGGAAATATACCTTTCAATTCATCCAGAAATGAGTAAACATTCAGTCAATCTGTAAATGACTGCAGAAAAAAGTAAAATTCATGTAGAACTTGGGGTTATTTCTTCAGCATAATCCTAAGATGTGTGCTATTCACAGAAATATATATGAAAAATGGATACTAGTTCTTTAAATATAAATAAATAAATGTTTTGCAATAGAACTCCATCATCCCTGACACTGATCAGAGTGGTTTTGTTTTGTCATGAGTGATGAAGTACAACCAGTTTTAAGTAGGCCATGTCATATTATTGTATTATCAACATCTATATTTATTCAATTGGACAGGTAATTCTTTTCTTACTGGCTTCCATCAGCTGTATGGGTAGACCTTCTTTTTGTCTTCTGGAATGTTCATAATACTGTTGGGAAATTGATTTCTAAATTATAAATGAGGCACGGTCATTTATAATAAACAGTGTTTTTTAAAAGATCAGGGTTTTGGAAGTCAGTTTCTAATATCACTACGAATTGTCATTGCAAAGCATTTGTTGAGAACAACTAGAGCAAACTAAGAGGAAAAGTACAGAACATAACATTATTGAACAGAACAGATAAAATGGGATGCCAAAAAAAATATATGGTGTGAGCAGTCAAAAGGCTTAAGAAACTATAAACATTAAGATGATTGTTTCACTTCTAGCTCATAATGATAATAAATTGCGAACTAACTGGTATCACTTAGACAACTGGCTAGCTGAGTTTACTAGCTGTATATATATATACATATATAGGAGTTGGACTCAATGATCCTTGTCAGTACCTTCCAACTCAGGATATTCTGCAATTCTTTTGTACATAAAACCCTGCAGAGATAGCCTTAAGTCCAGACTCAAGCTGAATTTGCCATTTCTCCACAGTACTTTCCTGCAATAGCCTATTCAAGGGCCGGCTCTACAACGACCCAGCTAGTTCACCGAGCAGAGAAACCCCACATGTTTTTGAATGCACACAAGGTTCTGCTTGCTTGCTATGAGGGTGTGCTGCAGGATGTTGTGACTGATTTGCCCTCAATAGCATCACATCGTGGACATCAGCAAAATGAGATGGCTCAAGGTTCTTTGAGAAAGGCCCCTACTGCAAGGTCAGACAGAGTATCTGAGCTCAAGCTCCAGCTCAAGGAAAACTGCTTGTAACAGAGACAAACAATTTCAAGGTTTCAAAGCATTTTGGGGCCACCAGGCTCACAAACAAGGTAGGTATGGCAAGAGATTATTAACATTGGTAGTATCTTTTTTATAAAAAAAAAAAAAACTAAGTTATTTACACAACAAGTAGGTCACGTGGCCAAATACCATTCTACATGTTCCAGTGACTTTTACCCACATTTGTCCTTCCTTAGCTTGTTATTGTTCTTCATTTAGACCCCAGTTTTGCAAAGTTACAAGGCCTTCTCATAAGGATGTTACTAAAGGCTCAAGGCTCTACATTCAAACCTGATTGGAACAGAGACTGTCTTATGATATAGGTTTGTATAGACCCTTATTTCATGGTCTTCGAGTTTGCTGCTAGTAAAAACAAGACAAAGAATAAAAAGACAAATAAAAAGATTTAAAAAATTAAAAAGGAAAAGGGGGAAGGGAAGGGAAGGGAAGGGAAGGGAAGGGAAGGCTATATTCTATACAAAAGATTTCTTCCACATGTTCAAATGAGATCACTTGGAATTAACAGGTCTGTAGGAAGTATTCCTCTGACCTCCATTCTTCTCCTTCTTTCTGTTCTCTGCTTTGAAGTTGGGAAGGTACCCAGAAGTGGGCTCCTGCACACTTTAATCACATTGTCACTTCAAAATAACCAACACAACTAGCAGTATTAGAAAAAAGAAAAAAAAAAAACAAAGAGTGTACCATTTCAAGAGAGAATAATCTTCCTTGCAAACCCTCAATCTCATTTCTATTTCTTGTTTGCGTTCTGGAAACAAAAGCTTTATATTACCACTGTACCCTTGCAACAATTATCATCTCTGGGTGTGCTTATTTTTGTAAACTAATGTTTTTATTCATAAATAGAATGATTGAATAAAGAATGCTGGCAAAGCTAGCAAAAGGAAAAGGTTTTGAAGCAAAAGTATTCTGGTCATTATTATCCTTATGACACATATTAAAGGGCTTTTGCTATATTCATCTTAATACTGTAAACAAGAGGTATTTGTCTCAGGAGAGCAGTGCAGTGAAGGTGCCACAATATTAGGAGTATCACAGCAAACAATAGATGGGCTCTGCTGTGACAGAATAATAATAGAAAATACGTCTATGACAGGGATAAAATGTACTAATTTATAGTCTACTCCATGTGGTGGAGAGAGACTTAAAAAAAACTCCTTAAACTGACTTCCTAAGACAGAAGGTAGCATATTAGTTTTCTGACTCTCTTTCCTGAGAGACACAACAGAGTGCATTACACAGAAGAATGACAGGTGCTATTTTTGAAAAATGGTTATTAAATAACCATTTCTACTAATACTAATAAACACTTGGCTCTTCTTACACAGCTTTCCATGCACCTGCATCTCACAGCACTTTCAGTAGCAAAAGTTGTTTTATTTTTCCTTTCAAGCAGGGAATTCAAAAGCAAAGCTTTACCAAGTGGGGATGTCTCTGATGAAACAACAAAGGAGGAAAAACATGCCCATACTGTTTCTGTTGCTGCCAAGGACGTTCATCTCTTGCATCTTCATTCTTGCAAGATCACACCTGGAAGAAGCTGCATATCATGTAAGTTATATAAGGAAGATGAAGGTAAACAGGCCAACTGGAAGGAACTGGTGAGGGGAAAACAGGGGCTAGGAAAACCTTGGAGGAAGTAGAGATTGATAGAACAATATGGAAAGTTCACGCAGTTGGGAGGGCCAAGACGCAGAGGTAAATGTGGTTCGTCAACATTTATGTAGACTGTCAGCTACTTTGGGAGGTAGATCAGAGATATGGCAGCCCTGCACTTCACTACAAAGTTAGTTCTAGTGGGGAATGTGGCATCTGTTGCAGAATGAGTAACATTTCACTCCAATCTAGGGGACTAAATAAAGAAGAAACTATCTGAAGCTACTTGGAAATTTAGTAGACAACACGCAGTTCTCTGCACTATATATTGGGATTTGCTTTTGCCACAACTGCTGAATGAGAAAAGGCTCTATTTAGCTCCCAGCTACATGGAAGAGTGTTAAGATTTACCTGTGTCTATAAAGAAGTGTATTTTGTCCCTCTATGTCATTATTCTTTTGGAGAGATCAAGGAATGCAAGAAAAACTCTCTGCTGTGCAATTCACTAGAGCAGTATACAGAGTTCCTCTTCCAAAATCCTTTAAATGATACCTTCACTTTGCATCCATAATAGAATCCATAATCCACCATACGGAGCTCTGCATTGGCTCAGTTCCAGCAATTATCTAAAAAATACTGTTTCAGACACCAAACTTACAGTTTTAATAAACTTACAAAACCAAATAATCCTCAGCAGTGACCAACTGCCCTCCTAAGTGGTTAGGCCTCATGGAAACAGTGATTGCATGTCACCCCAGAAGACCTACTTTTTCTTAGAAAGCTCTTTGCCGTCTCTAGAGTCAGACTCCACACTGTTGAAATTCACCCCTCTGTATTTAGGCAGGATTTTAAATGTGGATCAGTGTCCCAGCTGTTGCTTATTTGGAGCAGAATTCCTGTGAACCATAAATGACATTGTTTATGAGACAGGAGCTGTTAATGCTCATCTGTATCATCTGATTCCTAATTTGACTGTAGACTTTGATACATCTCCTGTGACAATGTTTTATGGGAACCTTTCTAGTATAATTGAATTTCTTGACTACTATTTCCTTCACACACAAAACAAGCAAACAAACAACCAAAACCAAAACAAAACAAACTAACAAACAAAAAGCTGAAAGAGGTAGTAGGGATGACCTCAGCATTACAATTTCCAGATAATCCCACTGTTTAATGAACAACAAAACCAGAAACATTTTTTTTTTCCTAAGATATTTAATTCTAGCCACCTTTGAGCCTTGGAAAATCAATTGCAGCTTAGAAAGAAAGGAAAATACAGAAGATCAGTTCATCTTTTCTAAAGTAGAACTCTGTTCAGTGCAATGTTCCCATTTGTTTAGTAATCTGGGAAAGACTGCAATTTCCATTTCTATCAATCCCAGGGGACACAAGTCCCTGCTAAGAAACATATCTCTGCTAAAAACTCCGTGTATCAATTATTACTTTCACAGAAATAGTTTGCAAGAGCCTTGAAGTTTTTAGTTACTATCTAACCATGTAAAACGTAGCATATAACAACACTGAAAACTGTAATCTTTTCACTAGATGCTAACTCTATCATCAATTATTAATTCTATCACCAGATAAAAAAGATCTATCTGGCCTAATTCTCCCATGCTTTGTCCCTGTGCAAGGGACAGTTGTTCTAAATTAGTATAAAGAGTAGATAAGGTGGACATCCAGTGCTGACAGGATATTTAACATCCTCTGTAGTAACACAAGGTTTTCTATCAGGCCTATTTCTGTCCAAATTCTTAAATATGGGTACCACATTGACAAGTGATTAAAATGTATAACAAAAATCCTACTTATAGACTAATATTTTTGCCTTAGAAAACTGAAGACTTAATCTGAAAGTCTAAAACACATTGCTAACAGCAAATCTTTGCATGTCTGCAGAGCAGACATAAACATTCAAGTAAACTTATATTTACTTTTACTATTGTTTGATGACTAATGTCACCAAGGGTCCTGGCCATGAACCATGAAGTCATATCACCTTAACTACTAAAAAATGAAAATTTCATTGTCAAAGGTAACAATTCAGGCCAGAAAACTAAACACATGGATGTGTAAAGTAAGATAAATGCCTGCTGTATACACACAATAAAGTGTAATTCAGTGTCACACTTCTGCAGTTAACAGCACTATGAAGAAAACAAACCGTATTTCTCATTAAAAATTGCTTTGTACCCTGTATCTTCACTGGATGTCTTGTTTGCACCCTTCTGTTGCCTTCTATAAACATACTATACCTACACCTTCATTCTTCTGAAGACAATACATCTGGTTCTATTGCCTTGCCATCAAGTTTGAACTGTCCTTATTCTGGCAGAGTTAAGATCCATGTGGAAAAAAATTAAAAGTCTCTACATTTTTCAGCTGTGTTTGACATGAGCACAGACTGGGAAAAAGCGTATCTTTGAAGTGCATGCACTATCATACCATGACATTATATTACCAGGTGGATATAAAACATAACAGAATGAAATCATGATACAGCTTTGTCATGGAGGATGCTGGCTGCTTTGGAAGAGTATCACTTGCTGTTCTGAGAAAGAAAAGCCTAAGTTATCAGGAAACTTACAGGATGGTTGCATCCAACACTAAAGAAAATGAGTTGAAAATAGTTTCAACTTCACTGCCCAGAGCATACATTAAATGCATTATCTGTATTGAGCTCTGCTGCAGCTCTAAATTTAGTGAAACGTGGTTTTCACTGAGGCTAATGAAAGTGGTAATCCCTACGGAGAGTGAAATTTCAGCATTTTCCTTATTCAGTGGCTTCTCACTTTCCAACCAAACCACCTCAGGCTGTGATTTATCAGAGCTCAGAAGCTAAGGTTTGAGGGTCTTTTTAAATTCACAGATAGGAAACCTTTTTGGAAAATTTGTTGTTGGA
Source organism: Cygnus atratus (assembly GCF_013377495.2). Lineage (NCBI taxonomy): Eukaryota > Metazoa > Chordata > Aves > Anseriformes > Anatidae > Cygnus > Cygnus atratus. The sequence goes on from NC_066363.1 coordinate 43,551,522, forward strand.
GGAAGAAGGGATAATGATACTACCAGACTTAGATAAACTCAGAACAACAGTAGTAGGTACCTAGCCACTGGTATTGTTTTCTTTTGTGTGAGATCTAAAATAGGAAGTGTAATTAGCAGCAGCCTTTTAAAAGACTTTCCTCCTTCCCCCTCTCCCCCTCCCCAAGAGGATATGTGTGTACTCCTGTTCCAGTGGAATATGAGGTTGTAGTTCCACATACTGCCAGGACACGTAGCAGTAAACCTGTCTTCTGGCTTGTGAGCACATAACCATATTTCTGTCAAATTTATTAGAAGACATAACCTGGAGATTACATTGGCTTCATGCTTTTGTGACAACCGTATGTCACTACAGAAACACCTGCATCACCTGAAGAATGGGGTGATAAAGATCATGCATACCTACCTGCATAAAGTCAGTAGGAGCAAAGCTAGACCACCGGAAATTTTCAGAGAAGGCTAACCTGGATGTGTGATTTGGGTTGCTCTTTCCTGTGGCCACGGTGGTTTCCATACAAGAATAACGTTGGATTTACCATGCCATCAGGTTATAGTTTGTACACAGATCCAAAGATGAAAAAAACATTTGATGCTCAGTGAAAAGTTATGAGGATGGGACTTACCGCTAGATTAAGACATCTGTACATTGGGTTCTATACATGAGAATGTCCTCATTCATGTCCTCATACATGTCCTAACTAACAGTGTAGCTAGTGGAAATCTAATAGTTGATGGACTCCAGAAAGCAACTGAACTCAAAAGTCTGTTCTGAACTTAACAGCTCATAAAGACTAGCCTTGTTAACAGCTCGATTTCTGTGGCCAATTTTAAACAAAATGAATGATGTGTCTTCCAGCCCACTTTACTACTTCTGACTCCTGAATCTGAATGACCAAATGGTCACATATGGCAGGGTCAATCCTACAGTTTTGTCACAAGACTGAAATTCACATCTCTACATACCGTAAGAGCCACTGTACTTCCAGTGTCATCACTATCTGTATCTATACTGCATCTCAGGGTCTTTACTTCACAGCTCCCAATAGAAGCAAACAAACCCAAAATGTAACAGCTCAGATTTGTTTTACTACCACAGCTCAAATGGCAACACTTCCTATCACCACTAAGCCCCCTTGGAGAAATAAAATAAACAATAGCACAATTAACTCAAAGCACCTAAAATTACCTAAATGCCTGAGGTACTGAGCTGCCTGTTGAGACATATACTGATCCTATACATCCTCTAGGCAGCCTTTGCTCACTGACACCTAAGAAATCCGGTATGGAATTTAAATCTCCTCCCCTGCGAAGACTTCTCAAGTTCTCCAGCCAATAATTAAACCTCACTACTACAGCAGGGTTCAAGCATCCTCTCCCGCATGACGTTTAGCCAAAAATGGTTCATCCCTCAGGGAAAGTTTGGATGAAGATGCTAAAGATATCCTCTGCAGATCAGCTTAAAGGCTTTTTAGCTTAATAGATGAGAGTCTGATTGTATTTGTATCGGCTAATTGATTTGGGGAACAAAAACTTATAGATTTCTTAGCCTGTCTTACAATTGCACTACAGTTTGCTGGTAAACCTGAATAGTCAGGGACAAAGTCTTAAGAGATGCAGCAGAGACTGGAAATTGGATATTTTCCAGCTCAGCAATTGGTAGAGACGCTATCTGGATTATGCAGTCCCTTATTAAGAAGTGTCAAGGATTAGTGAGAACTAAAAACACTTGTGGGATTAAGGATTTATTTATATGAGGACAATCACAAAGTGAATTAACTAAAAATGTTACTTTAAAGAGAAGCTGTAAAACTGCATTAAACCCTAATGTGCATGTTCTCCTTTAGAATTACATTTGAATGATCTAACTTCAGTGTAGAAGTAAATTAAATTAAATTAGGACCACTTGAATTCTGAATAGGAAGGTCCTTGGGGGTTTTAATGATGTTTAACTGATCTATTTCTAAGGCATATCTTTCACTGACTCACATTAATTTTCATGAATTGAACTGTGTAGATAAATCCTAAGTTCAGAAATCAGGAAATCCCACAAAAAAAGAAAAGGAACTGCTAAATTAATGGCAGCAAAACATTTCTAAAAACAGCTTCAAAACAGCTTGTTCATCTGCAATGGCAAGAGCAAGTAATCACACTAACTCTGGATCTGCATACTGAAATCTAAGATTTAGGATGAGGTTCTCTTAAATAAGTATTCTTGCGACAATGCCCAAGTGAGGACCCTTCTGTATTTCTCATATTGAAAACTGCTTGCTTTGTAATTGTTGTTTGGCTAGTCTTACACCACAGATTTTAGAAAACTCGGACCATTTTGGAAGGCATTTAGGCCAAGGTTGAGATTTATAATTGAGGACTTGTATAAGGTTAAGATTTATAATTGAGAACTATGACACATCAAGAAAGAAGTTTTCTCATTTTTTCATTCTAAATTCAACTGCTGGAGGCAAAAAGAAAAAAAAAACAACTCAAAACTCTCTTTTTTTTTTTTCCTCCAGTTCTGTAATCTATGTAATCCATGGTTGACAACTTCAACCCAATCTATTTCTTGCTATCAGAAACCCAATTGACGAATGGCGTTACTGACCTTTCTGCTCTATGAATGGTCAATATCCTTTGTCCGTAGAGGAAAGACTACATGGCTGTGTAAAATTATTCATATTCAAGTCAAATTATGCACCAGTTGGTTTGTTGTAAACTTAGCTAATTTACCATTTTTACCCTCATATTTTGCATTTAGAGCTTTCTCAGTGCTTTTAACTTCTACACAACAAAGGCTGCTACAGATCATGGGGTGTGCATAAGACTTCATTCCCTCATATAAGTTTTCTTCTTTCTCTGTAAGAGGTTTAATATAAGAATATGTACTTAAATATTAATAACAGGCATTTTAAATAGATTTTCCTTATGAAGCGCTAGTTCCTCCAGTCCCTCTCAAAATATGTGCAGTAAGGAACACCATATCACTGTAGATGAGTTTTAGTTACTGTCGTCCAGAGGGTACCTCTATACTTACAGGTGAAGAAAAAGCTGGATACAGACTAAAAGATGATGAACCATTGGTTCAAATCCTTTTGTCTTCACCTCTGGCACTAGCTAAGGGTAAAGACATCCACATTATGCCTCAAAGAAGTAAACTCAAAGATCTTCCTTGTGCACAGAATAATCTGTGAAGGCTTGATCTCTGCTGCTAATAGCGAACACATTTGATAGATTAAAATGTAGGTCTTAAAATATCCTACTCTGGAACACATGCACCTACAAGGATGTTATATCTAGTTTAGGCCTTCAAGGTGACTTACTATTTTCAGATCATATTTTACTGATTTCTTAGTACAGTTGCAGAAATAAAGTACAACATGTTAATTCAGTAACAACGTGTCAAAAATTCCGGATTGATAGAGTGATTTCTTCTTACCTGAAAGAATAAAAGGAAAAGATACTTGGTACCAAGAAACAACAATGTCTTTTCATTAGTCTCATTAAGTAGGGTCTGAAACAACATTCATGCTACTAGAGCTGCTAAAGGAACAGGAAAACTAAAAAGTTCTGGCGGAGTTGCAGCAAACCTTAACTTACTACCTTTATCGTTTTCCATTACGGAATTAAAATGTCAGCATTCTGATTAATAATTCCTGATGTTTTACCCATTACATTATCATTTTCAACTGAAAAGAAACATAACTCACTTATTTAAGAGCACAGAAAAAAAATTAAAAAAGAAAAACAGAGAAAGGGGGAGAGATTGCATTTATGAACAAGGCAGAGCAAGCGGTTTGTCTCTGAATGTTCTGGAAAACAGAAAGGGCTAAAAGCAGAGAAGTTAAGGAGGGGAAAGTATGCCAGTTTTAAAACTGAAGGGGAAGCCAATTTAACCTTGACTTCCCCAGTGTTTGCGAAAACATAATTTCCAAGCAGGACTTTAAATGAAAAAAACCTGCTTCTCAATTATTCTTGGGTGACAGGGACCAGAGAACTTCAGAAGGCATGGTTCTGAGATTCTGGGATGTCATTGCCCATCAGAATATCCTGATTTTATTTTCTACTGGAAAAGATAATCTGATTTTATTTTTATTTTTATTTTTTGAGCCCTGAACCAGTAATGGCTTAAGTGCATATCTAAATTCTACTGATTTCTAAAGTACCATATGTTTTTCAAGACAGTGATTGTCTTTCTGTTATGTGTTTGTACAGACTCTTCCACGACAAATACAATACAAATAAAATTGCAAAAACCCTGCCTGGTTCAGCCAAATTAAAATAAAAACAAACAAGACACACACACACACACACAATCCTGCTTTCTGCTGACTTAATGCGCTGAATCAGCTCATGAGTGCTTGAACAAGTACCAGTGCCTATAAAAAAACAGGTTGGACCATGGGGGCAGAAGTAAGGGAGGGCAGAAGAGGAAGTGGGGGAGAGCAGAAGCTGAAATACTCCTTTCAGCAGCAGCAAACCGTTAAACAGGCTCAGAGATCTCATCTCTGCAGGTTTACAGACCCAAGTATGAAGTCTGAAAATAGGCAAGCCTCTCTGCCTTTTCTCTTCCCTCACTTCCCAGGGGCACAGTTCTGCTAAATGTGTAAAAAGAGCTGTTAAGTCTTGCAAGATTTAGCAAAAACTTTTTTTAACTGCTGTTCAAGTATTTGTAGTAGCTCCAGTGCATTGAACACAGTCTTATAGGAAAAAATCTACTTACTTAGTAATAATCCTGATACCTTCTCATGCTAGTCAAGAGTATGAAGTCTTCAGAGAAGACATTTTTATATGTCTTTTCAAAAAGTAAGGTCTTTTGCTGTAGAAATGAAAATTTCTTTTCAGTTTTCATCCTCTTAAAAAAACAGCCTGTGCAGTTAGACTTAAGTCCTTCCCAAGTGGCCTTCTTTTGACTCCACATCACACTTCAAAATTTAAAAGAGAAAGGAGTTTTCCTCTGTGAAAATCAACATTAAAAGCTTTTAATACAAAAATAGTTTTACAACTTAAATCATGAAACTGCTATTGGAAGATTATGACATTTTAAGATGCACTGTAAAATATTTGGGTTGGGGGAGTACAGACATTTGTCAAGATTTTTCTGTAAATAATCATCAACATGCACTGTCAGATTTTGCCTGAATATACTAAAACTCAGTAAAGAAAAAAGGTTGCCCTTTTCTATCTGTATTTCAATTAGACCTTTATTCAAAAGTTCATCTCAGATCAGTTTTTTTTTGCCTAAATCAGCATGGGAAGAGATCAACCATTTAAAACAAAAATCCCCACAAAATGAAAAAGAGGTTTATACAATTTTATTTTCTAACCAGTTCTGATTAAAACTCAGTCACACACACACACAAAAAAAAAACTTCATGCTGTCCTGTGTAATAAATTTATATATAAGCAGCATCTGCAGAAATACTAAAAATATAAGTATCTCTTAATGCGTATTAAATATCACACACAAAATCAGTCTTCCAGGGTGAAATAATACATGTACCACAAGGTCCAACATGACAGTCTTTCATGCTGTCTTCTGCTCCTTTTCTGCACTAGACATACTCTCATGACAGGCTCTTGTAAAAAAATTATCATAAATAGATAAAATTGATGGTATTTTCATTCAGAGTGTTATATCTACACACCCACAGACCCACCAGTAGGATTTGTACTGTGTTTTTATTTAAGCAGTAATGTATACCCATATGCTAAATCTTGCCGTTGATCGGAGAAAGGAAAACAGATGTGTGTGTGGAGGAAATGTAAGTGTAGGAGGGAAGGAAAGCAGAACTGAATGTGAACTCCTGCACGCAAAGAGATGGTGGTAGCAAGTAGGGGGTGTAGCATCTGATGGTACATTGACATTCTTTGTGACTGGTAAATTCATTGCACTTAGACCAGTGAGATTATTCAGTCATTTGCAAGCCAGGACAGGAATGTAATAACAGGAAAATGGTAGGAAGGGACCAGAATTAGAGAGAATGCATAGACAGATCAGAAGATAACAGGGAGGAATACAGATATGATGATGGAGAAGAAGTGAGGAGGAAGGGAAAGCAGAGCAGCTGGAGGCAGTGGGGTTGGCTCGCTGAGCTCAGCAGCAGTGGGGCTGTGGCTGTAGATGGATGGAGCATACGTTGGGTATGGTATGAAACAGCTGGAGGCTGAAGGACAGAACGCTCAGACGAGGAAATGCCATCTTACTCAAACGCTGACACCCTGTCAATTATCCTTCTCCGTTCCTGTTTTCAGAGTAATAAGTGATTCCCCCATTGAAGGTAACAAAGGAGGAAGATGTGCCAGGAACCTTTGGAAACTGGAGCTGGACAACAGAGAATTCAGAGACCAACAATGATGGCTGCTTTCCAAAGGGTGGCTGTTAAAGATTTTCTGTCTCAGCTTACCTCTAAAATGGAGATTCAGTAGCTAGCTAGCCTACAGAAGATAGTGAGCTGTTAGCATGAAAAGCTCTTTTCAATACATGGGGTACTATAAAAGTGTTAAATATTATTATTTTTACTACTACTAAGAAAAAACAATCAAATATGGTCTTGAACAAAGGGCAGCACACTATAATATCGTTACATCCTGCTTGAAAAAATTATCTTTTTCTGTCAAAGGCAATACAAATATACTATAAAAATGGAAACTTGTAAAAATGAATCTCAGATAAGTAATCTAAAGAGGCTGTGAGTGATATCAGAAATTGACATTGGTTTGCTTGATTGCTTTTATGCTAAATGTCTTGAGGATTGGGCTGAATACTCCAGGTTGCATAAAATTCTCTGTTAAGGTTGATTTGTCCAAACCAATTGCTCTGACAGATCTCGGTCATTTATGCATCTCTTGTAAAGATAAATCAAATATAAACTCTCAAGACAGTGATGCAACTCCTGTATTGTAATTTTTTTTTCAGTTGGAAGCCACCTCAGACCACTGACGTATTGGGATTCTCCCTACCCCAGGGGTCTGGACACACACATCATTCTTTATAGTTCGAGTGGTATAAGGAATACGCTGGTTTCCCACCTGCCAGTGTAGCTTGTGTATACACATCCAAGCTGACTTTTAACTAGCTTGTTTGGGGACTGAGAAAAGTAAGTCCCAAAGCAGGATGGGTCTCCATAAAAACTGCTAAAGCCTAAATATGTCAAACAGCCTAAATGGAGGTCCAGACCCTTCTCTGTCTGACTGCACTATGCTTGGTACCCAAACCAGCTGCTTTAAAGCCAGCTCAGATGTCTCGTGGGGAGCTATAGCTGCAGTGTAGATGTATGATATGAGAGATGACCATAGATATTCATCAGCTTTAAAAATTTAAAAATGCTCAAGATGAGGGCAGGAAAGAGACAAAGACTAATTTTTAAAGGAAATAAGATTTTACTTTCTGGAAATTGCCATTTGGACAGAAATCCTGATTAATGACAACTTAGTAATGTTTTTTAGCATCTAATCACAGTCGCTCATGGCGGTTTTGGCTCCTGCCTGTTCTGGTTATACAGTAAATTCCTAACTAGGGAAATAGATGACATTTCCTCAGTCATTTGAAACTTTGGTGCAAAGGTTTCTCATAAGAAACTGATCCCAGTCCAAGAAGTTCTTCTCAGGAATGCACACAAATTTTGAAGATTTCTGTTTTTAGCACCCTGAGCAACAAGCTTATTCATTTGCTTATTTTGTGTATATTTTGTAACTTCAACAAGCTAAAGTAGTAACAGTTCCCTCAGATCAGAGCACTACTTTCCTGTGGATTCATTTTTACCCTACCTTGCATTTTGACTTTTATTAAGCAAAAAATCTCCACGGGGATCTTACACAGAAAACTAACGTCCTTACTAGAAGAGAATGCAGATAAATGTCCAGTCCAACTTATTTTAAAAGTCATTAAGTACTTACTGACATTTTAGGATGGGCAAAAGTCCCATCAATACTTTTGGGAAGGCAGGAGAGCAAGTCTATTCCTGTTTCTTAAGGCGTTTAACATTATAGGGGGAAAATACCAAGAACATGCCATGTGTAATTAAGGGAAGGCCATAGGAGTTTCAAATCCTTTTGTTAGGTCAAGAACTGATCTACATCTGTGTAGACAATAATGTTATTTCATTAAAATACAATTTATTAAGGAACTTCAGCATGCCAAATTGTAACCATGAATGAATCTACTACTAAGAGCAGAAATACTGAAAGTCTCTTATTAATTGGGATTCTAACTATTCACAAAATGAATAAAAGTTTTATTTAACCACTTTAAATATTATATATATATATTATTTTTCAAATTAGAGAAAAATACTATCTGTAGTTTAATACAAACAGGTTTTTCAAGCTGTTTTGGGCTTATTTATTTAAACTGACCTGTGTTCGTTTCTGAGATTTCTATTAATCATCCTCTCACTGTGCACTCTTACACAGCAAGTCATTATTATCACCTAAGCTGTCCCAAAGAGATGGTGAATCATTATATTTATGGACAAAAAGATGTGCTACGAAGTATTTTAGAACACAGGAAATGATTTCTGTTGCATCTTCTACAGACACGGTAACAGCTTCATTAAAGGGTGAAACAAAATGAAAGTGAATGTTAGGTTTTCGTGTTTATATAACATTCTTCTTTACTTGATCTTTAATCTTTTAGTGAGATTAAAAGAACAAGACCTGTGCAATTTGTTGCAACAATAACATTGTTAGTTCAGAAGGAATGGCTATAAAGATCTGCAGTGGCTGGCAGCAAGAATTATTAAGGACAGTAGCACAGAGGTGTAGAAATGAATTTAAAATAAAGGGATATAATTTACAGATCTCATTTTGTTTACTCTTTTGTTTACCTATCACTGCAGTTAGCAGTACATGAAATAGCTGTGATAAGAGATCATGGTAAGAGCGGAAGCCTTTTTTTTTTAATCAGGGTATATTCAAAATTTGTTCAATAGTACATCCTCTCTCACTCATTAGGAGGACCCCTTACTGTAACAAAACATACATGAAAATGTAATTGCAAAACTTCAACAGTTGCTAGGGCACTTGGGTACATACAACACTGGAATGGAAAACACTTCTAAAATTTTCTATCCACCTACCCCAGAAGAGATCAGTTAACAAAATTTTGTTCTTTAAAATATATCTACATTCATCCATCTGTCTATCTACACATGATAAATATGAGCTAAAATATCCCATCTTAGTTTTGAATAAACCCTTCAATAGCTTCCCCAGGGAAGTGGTCAAAATCCTGTTATTTGCAGAGATATTTAATACTAAATTGCATAAAGTTCTGGAAAAAATATGGTAGAGAGCCATTTTGCAGTGGCAAGATGATGTACTATGTAACCTATTAGGTCTTTCCTACCTCTAAATTCTATGATTCATATACCATATGAAGATGACCACTGACTTTTTTGTTGCAATAAACCAAATATTTCTTGACAACCACAGCATCTTATGAAAGTTCTCTCCTTCACTTTCTGGGAGATTTCAAGGTTGAGAAATCTGACAGGTCCTCTAATGGTTCCAAAATTGCAACAAAATAAAATCAATGGCTTAGATTTAAGTACCATTTCACAACTACTGTATCATACTTACACTTCTAAATATTACACTTTCTGACATGTTTACGTTTGGTTGTGGTCCAACACAACTTACTCTATGCCCAGAGCAAAGTGAAATAACAAAGTCATACATGTAAACAAAAGGTACACAACAGACATTTAAGCCCAATTTGAGTTGTGAATCTACTGCTCAAGTTGGAACAATAAATGATCCATCACATTAGTAACAATTCCTGAAGCGAGACACAGTGGCCTGCATTCTTCCCAGCCTAACTTGGGATATTTACTAACGGGGCTTTGGGCAACCTGGTCTAGTGGGAGGTGTCCCTGCCCCTGGCAGAGGGATTGGAATGTGGTGATCTTTAAGGTCGCTTCCAACCCAAACCATCCTGTGATTCTATGGTAGTGGAACCATGCAGAGATTCCTGTAGGACAGAAAGAGTAGTAACTGGGCTGTGCACTGGCTACACCTATTAGCTACTCTTTATTACAGCTGGGTAAGTCTTGAGTAACTTTGGGTTTCTTGCACTCTCACCTCCCTCAGGATGCACACCCCTCACCAAAAATAAAAACCTGAGATCCACTTCTGTGGGCTGATTCTTCCAAAGCAAACTATGAGTAACTCTTACTGACAGCAGCTTAATCCTATTTGCGGAGTGATAATAGAGTTTCTTGAGCACAATGACTGGTATTATGTTGGTTTGGAGTAGGAAGGCAGGTGATGTCTTGCACTGTCTCTGTACTTATATAGCAGCATGGAACAGAGCACAAACCCAGCCCTGAGGCTGTTGAAAAGAAAGGTATCTTATTATTGTTCAGTATTTTACAAATTCTTAATAAAATAGTAACATCAATATATAGCAATGATACACTCATCAAATGCAACTTGGGGGAAGGGAGCGAGAGAGGGAAGGATATTTATGGTACAATTCCTGTATCTGGGTTGCTGAACAGCAGAATTATATTAAAACTGCATTCAAGGGAAATGTATACTAAGATATACATATAGAAACCAAAAATATTTTCATCAAACCTGGGAACAATGCTCATATTTAGACATACATTTTATTTGCGCACATTGAGTTCTCTAGGGACTCAATCCAGCAAAACACTTCAGCATAAGATTAGCTCTGTGCACTTTAATGGACACCATTCATGTGCTTACCGTGAAATACTAGCTTAAGTGCTCACATTAAGCCTTATATATTTCAGTAGTTTTAAAATGACAATTTTTAAAGGAAAACATGCCAAAATAGATCTTATGAAAATGGATCTTATAAAAATACTCCCAACCTGCAAGCAACCTTCCCCTCATCACCCTGAATCAGCAGGGACATCCTCACCTTGACCATTGTTAGAAAGAATCCTCAAATCTGTCTCTTTTGGTATATCCAGACATATAACCAAACTGCAGATGACCAAGGCAATCTGATCTCTAGAGGGAGAACAGCAATTTTTTTATTATTATTTATTTTTAAATCACAGCTCTTCTGTTAATTTTCCTAGAAAAATGAGATTTGAAACAATATACCTGGAAGACTGTCTAGAGAGGGAGATGCTTTCTTGATCCACTATCTAAAGCAAAGTGCTTCTGCAAAAAGTTATTATTCTGATGCTGATTAGTAGTCAGCTGCATCATCATCTCCTGTCTTCCAGGGAGAACATGACATAAAAGGCACAAGTCTAACACATATGTCATTATAGGTGTGCTCTGTCAGCACTTCACCTCACCTAGATGGAAGCCTTAACAGGGAAATCTAGAGGTTTTCTCCTCTCGTGGCTCCCATTATTCTGTCATGGATTCAGCCTAGTCAGAATCCAAGCAACTCCATCTACAAAAGAATTTAAGAACTCACAGCAAGAAATACTTTACTCTGTTACTGTAGGCAAGTTGCCTAGATTAACCAGGTAGCTAAGCATCAAGAATGCTCCTGCTGATTTGGATTTCCTATGTGCTGCTTAAGGCACAAGCATTTTTCTTTTCTCTACACCGCAGTCACAGGCTAAGAGTTAAGGACTTAAAACACTTTCTACGTTTCTCTATAACTGAAGTAAAGTCTTCCACAACTATCTTTTCCAACCTTAATCATTCTATGATCATCATTGTTTTCTTCCATTCTGCTTCAGGTATCGTAGTCAGTAACCTTGCAACACAGCTGAAGTGTAGGAAATTTAGGACTAATGGTCTATTGATGGTGTAAGGACAGAAGTTCATCACCCATCAAACCAAGATGTCTGTCTGCCTGCAGTACTGTTATTCAGAGCCCTAAGAAGTCTAGATTTTATTAGCTTTAGGAGCAGATATTCAAACCAGACCATGTCTAAGAGGTAGAATACACAAAAGGATCCTTATAGTTCTTTTAGACTATGTGTAAAGTCTATCTGCCAGCAGACAGGACTGGGGTAGGTAGCTTCTTGCTCACAGTAAGTGATCCGGCAGTACAGCAACCTTGTAAACACGCAACAAAATAGTTTACCATCCTTTTTAAATTGTATACCCCAAAGAGTTTTCTAGTGAAGAGGCACTTTTCCATAGTCAGTCTAAGGTCATTAGTATTAGGCTTCCTTTTGCACACTCCTTAGAGGAACGTATGATGGAGATCCACAGATCACGCTCTGAAATATGTAAACAATGTTGTTACCAGGAACTGGCCCCTGTGATTCTATCCTTGAAGCTGGAAAAAACTCTGCCACATGTATGTTAAGCCTAAGAAAGAGTAATTTTCCACAGATTCAGAGTTGGCTAGACACAGGGGTAGAAATACACAGTGTTTATTTGCTCATGATGTATATATGCTGATGAGCTTGTTTTGAACACTTGACATCTTAACTCTGCTACCGGTGTATTATTTATAACTCCAGAGCATTTCTCAAGCTGTGGAGACACCTGAAAATAAGGACTACATAAGCATAGGAAAGGAGGCAGTGCCTGTAACTATGTGCTAAGAGGCCCAGAAGAGCCATAATACCGTTCTGGCCAATTTAAATATTCCTTTTTTCCTTGTTAACATAAAGCCTCTCCACGTTCAGTTTCTCAATTAAACAAGAGGTGAAGTGGTTTACATAGCAGTGCTTTAGTGAGATGGAATCTAATTACAGTTAATCTCCCAATATACAAAAAGGGTGGCTTCCCAACAGTTAATAAAAAGCGATGGTTAGGAATGATGAGAGTGCTGCTTCCAGAATGAACTTAAGATAAAGCACAGGAATGTCTAATTACCACATTAAAAACCTGCATTGAGAGGTATTCATTTCTCAGGCAAGGATGGATAAAACAAGTTAAGATTATAATGTATCTCTCATTCTGGAGGAAAGGAAAGCTTACTGCACACGTTTCTTACAGAACTATTTTGTATTGGTGCTTAAGAAGCTGAATAGGGCTGTTTCCTTAGCGAGAAACTAGGTGCCATGATGTTGGCTTGTATGAACGAAAGGATAATAGCACATGGAGACAGAGGAACTGAAATATTGATATTTAATTTTTTAATCCTGCTGGGGATCTGTGGTTCTTCAGATTTTTCTAGTATGTGACAGATACAGAGACAACTCCTTGCTATCATAAATGAATACAATTCAGGACTGCACACCTAAAAGCACTCAGGGTCTGACCTTGTGTTTCTGAATTTTAGGAGTCTCTACAGGACTCCAAAACATAATCGTATTATGCTGACAGACAGTACTTTTAATACTCCAGAGGATCTGGCTGAGCTTCAGAAGTGTAGCTTTATCCCAACTAAACAGAGAATTAAGTAAAAGACGGTCTTTGTACTTAATATCCACAACTTTCCTAGTTTCTGCCTGTGAGAACCAGTAGTGACTGCATTGAGTAGTCTACTGCTGTTGAAAGAGTATTTGAACTGTGTCCTCCTTGTTGTCTAACACTATTTGAATATAAGGAAAAAAAAAACAAAGTCACAGATGAATACAAGTCACTTTTCTCTCCAGAAGAGTAATTGTTGCAGAAATAAGAAAAGATTATCATGCCTAATAATGCAAATGCCAGTAATTAACAGACCAATAAAAATTGCCTATGATTTCCACACAAATCTTACCATCTGCTTGCAATAAAAACCATGGGGTGTATCTCTGCTTCAAGTGGAAGTCACATGAAGGAGATGTAAGCAGCAAATTAAGCCTTGTATGTCAAGATAATGGAGTATTTTCTCTTTTAAAAAGAGGTTCATTAACTTAGAAATTCCTGAATTCATTTCTTGATATTAATAAATGATATCCTTTAAAAAGTTGTGTGACTCCATAAATATGTGCAGCCTCGGAACGTACTAAATGTGTGATGCTCTTTAAACAAGAATAGTACACATTGAAAAGACCTTTGAGTAAAGTAGAAAATTCCTGGTAACCAGCAAAAAGATATTACAATAAGGATAGGCTGGTTACATTCCCTATCCAGCCTGCCTGCGTGGACTTGGAAACCTGCACTGGGTGTATGCAGCCAGGTTTGGGTAGTGGGGACTCCAGGGGCAGCCTCTGGGGGAAGAGGTCAGGGGCTGCCCCGTGCTGGGCTCAGATGGTTCCAGCCAGCTCCGCAATGAGATCTAAAGATATAGCCAGATTTTTATATCAAAAAACATTCTGATGAGACAACATTAACCCCCATGACAATTTTATTCATCCAGAATTCTCATCATCTTTTGATGAGCTACTGAGCGTAGTTCTCAACACAGTTTGAGAGCCCGTCAAGGACAGGCAGCTTCTCCGCAGTTTAAATCCTCTTCTGACGCAGAGAGTACAAATGTTCTAGTAAAAAAGCGCTTCCACTCCTAGGGCTGAATCTCAAAGAACTTTATATTTTATATAATAGGGGCATTAGGTAGTAATGTAGCTCCCAAATTTCACCTCCTTTCAGTGATGACTGTCTGGGGAAAATCCTGGGACATTTATAGCTTTGTTTTTCATATCGACTCCAATTTGTTTCTTTAAATCATAATAAAGACAACAACGAAAACGTCTGAACCGTCCTCTCTGCTGCCACAGCAACAACTCCTAACAGTCATCCTTAGAACTCCATTGTTACAAGTAGTGCAGGCCACGTTCAAATCAGGCAGGGGATGAGACAACTACATACACGTGTGTACTGGGTTTGGCTGGGATAAAGTTAATTTTCTTTGTAGAGGCTGGTACGGTGCTATATTTTGGATTTGTGATGAAAAACAGTGTTGATAGGACACCCATTTTTTAGTTACTCCTGCACAGTGCTCATACAGCATCAAGGTCTTTTCTGTTCGTCACACTGCCCTGCTCGTGCATGGGCTGGAGGTGCACAAAACACTGGGAAAGGACACAGCCAGGAGAGCTGATCCCAACTGACTGAAGGGATATTTCATTCCACATGGCATCATGCTCAGCAATAACAGCTGGATGAGAGGAGGAGGGAGCCGGGAGGGGGATGTTTGAAGTTATGGCATTTGTCTTCCCAAGGAACTGCTGTGCATGGTGAAGCTTGCTTTCCTGGAAACAGCTAAACATCTGCCTGCCGATGGGGAGTAGTGAATGAATTCTTTATTTTGCTTTGCTTGCGCATGCAGCTTTTCCTTTACCCATGAAACTGCCTTGATCTCAATCTACAAATTTTTGCTTGCTCACTCTGCCAATTCTCTCCCTCACCCCACTGGAAGGAGCGAGCAAGTGGCTGTGTGGGGCTTAGCTGCCTATCAGGGTTAAACCATAACAGCCCTTTGTTGGCACCTAACGTGGGGCTCCAGGGGTTCAAGATAGCAACAGACTCCATTGGATCGTGCTAGGCTGAAGTTAGAGCTGTTCAGCTACTAATTGGCAGGCTCCTGTGCCTGCCATGGGGCTTGCTTGTCTTACGCTTACTGTACATTATTATCTAGTGCTTGTTAGTAGCTCTTTTTTGCTTTCGCTGTACTTCTTACCTTATTCGTCTGTGCCTGGGAACACTGCTAACAGCTACGGCCACGCACCTCGGCTGGCAATGGCCAGGGCATTGCTGCTGGTCCGCTGCTGCTGGACTGGACACACTGGAACTCCACAGTGAGCTTGAGCCAAAGAGACTGCGAGCTGGGGTTCAATCCATGAGGGAACAGGTACGCCTTGAAGCGTCTGTGACTGTGGGGAAGTCCACACCATAGCAGGTACATCTCAAAGCATCTGTGGCCATGGATATGTCCATGCTGCAGCTGGCACATCCCTGAAGGGATTTTGGCACACGGATAAGTTCACGCTGGAGCAGGTACACCTCTGAAGGGACGGTGGCCCATCGGTAAGGTCACAACACAGCAGGTACAGGTACACCTCTGAAGAGACCTTGGCCATGCATACGGCTGCACCAGAGCAGGCACCTCCCATAGGGACTGTGAGCCATGGACAAGTACATGCTGGAGCATTGGCAAAGAATGGAGTTCATTGCAACGTTAAAGGTGGAGATTGCAATGTATACACCTCTAAACAACCATAATCCATGATTTGAGTTGCATGTTATATGAACATACATAGCAGGAATCATCGGAATGGACTGTGTTGTCCGGAACTTGAACAATGACTCAGGTGCTTTGGCAGAAGAATTTATCCTCTGGTTCTGTTTTTTGCAGCATTGCTTCTTATATGGTCAAAAGAGAAAGCATCTTTGTTTTTGCCTCAGATGTATGTGGCTGCTTTCCTTTAAAAATTACATTCCTAAAAGAGAATTTCTAATCTGAAACACTAACTGGGTTTTAGGTCTGGGAGCAACTGGCATAAACTATCAACAGGGATTTCAGTATCCAAAGGTCCAGAAAAGTGGAACAAATAGTCAAAATAAGGAATGCAAAGGAGAGTTTAGCTGTATAGATTAATTGTATATATTAACTATATTATTATATAATTGTATATATTATATATAATTGTATATATTATATAATTGTATATATTAACTATAGATTAACTACTGCGGGATCAGCATTTCCTCAGGATAGGATTTTAAACATTAAGATGCGTTATAGATCTATAGTTTAAAAAATAAATAAACATGCCATAAATTCCACTGGACAACAATAAATCCGGGATGCAAGTGCTACAGTCTTTCATAAAAAGATTCCTGTGGTAGTAACTGAAGACCAACAGATTAGGCATCACAAAACGTAGTCTCTCAGTCCACATGTGTACAGAAATCCTCTTAGTAACTTTTCTTCAATACAGCAGTTTTTGCACATCTGAAGCAGTCAAATATTTTGATGCCATTGCAGCAGCCAAAAAATTTAAATCCTATAAAGTCATAAAGTAGTCATTGCTGAATTTTCTTCTTGACAATGATGGAGTCCTTCGGATCTGTACGTGAGGTTGGGTTGAAATTACACTGTCCCAAAGCACCCATAAGCTCCTGTTTTGTATTGCATTGTGAATCTTGGCAGAGTTCATTCCACAACAAAATCATTTAAATTCTTTTGCAATTCTGATGCAGTTATTAATGCAGCAGTTGACTAGAAGAATATCTACAAGCGGTGTAGAAAATAGCAAAGAAGACAATGATTAGTCTGAATTGCTAACAACAGAAAAGCACTAGAAACAATCCATTGCAAAATAACTTCTTTCCTCAAGGCTAGGCACATTTAGACTGCAAACCCAATTACAGAAAAATACTGCACAATACTTACAGAGAAATTTTTCAGGCATGGGGAATTCTTTGCTGATATTATACTACATGATCTTCAATTTTTTTCCTACTGAGTTAGCTAGTGCACTGAAAACAGTATCTTTAACACCACTGAACTTTCCAACTTAAAAAACCTCCTCAGATTTATTGGCCAAAGTAAAATCAGAAGAGTTAAACTTTGATGAGAGAGTAATAGTTTACAGACAATGTGCAAATAATACCCTCTTCCCCTACATTCAATTCCAATCAGCTATTGTGTGCAGTGTTCTGGTGAGGGAGGCAAAGAAGAAAAATGTGACTGAAGGGTGATCAAAATCCTAGCAGCAAAAAACTCCCACCAATTTCAACAGGCTTTGAACAACAACATAAAAATAATCTTCTTTCTTCTCTCTCCCTCTGTTCTTTGCTAAGTTTCCACACATCTTTCTTATTCTGATGCTGTAACATGCGGCTGGTGTTACAGCTAAAAGCAGAATGCCTCTTTCCTGTATTCTGCCCTCCCCCCTCACTTCAACACAGTGACAAAACTCACTTTAATTACAACTAAGCAGTGCCAGATCCCCTACATTTAAAATGGATCTCTCTCACTGCATTCCCCAAAGGCTAGCTTTACTCTCCAGCTGTGTCCTTTAGCAGCTCTGCTGTTCTAACATGATATATTAATAAGATACAGTATCTACGACTTCTGGGGACTTAGCATTTACATGCTAAGCATCACTATTCAGCTGTTTGAAATGGCCATGTAGGATGCCCCTGAAGAAAATTATGGGTTTGTTGTTGTTTTTTTGTTTGTTTCGCTGATCACCCCACAGCAGCACATTCCTTCTTAGCAGAAGGAATAAAATAAACATTTTACAAAAACACTTGGCTTCAGCATTTGCCAAGAACAACCAAGTTCTGATTAAGGTGCTTGCAAACACTAGAGATGATAAAATAACTCTTCGAGAATGGTGTTTCAGAGGTCCACAGGTTTTAAATGCTTCACAGCACTTGTGTGTAGCTAAGAATACACACACATAAAATGTTGAGTATGGTACTTGTGATTTATTGAAAGAGAGGGCCAGCACGTGCCTCAGTTATTCTAACGAGGGATGGGGATTTTGCAGAGGTGGTACCAGGCTCCCCGAAGGAAAAGCCCTGGTTCTCCCCAAGAGGTGAAGACAAGGTTGATACGAAAGCTGCTGGCAGCAGAAGAATATGCCAGGGGCTGGATAAGGAGAGAAAAGAGGTGTTGAGTCCTGCCTTTTCCTTTGTGCTTCCTGGCAGGTCTGCATGCGCAAAATTCAGCAACCTTCATCACGGTGCAGGTCTCCAGAAAGAGAAACTAAGCAGGAAAATTAAGATAGGAGAAGAGGTGAAGGAACAGTAGCATGTTTAAATTCTTGGAAAGGAAGGAAATCACAGTAGAACACTATCAGGAACAAGTCAAGTTTCTACTGTTATTTTTGAAATCACTGCTAGATTAAGGCCTTGCCTAAACACAACAGTTGCACCAGTTTAATTCAAATCAATTAAAAAACTCATTAAAGTTACACAGGTGCAGAGCCCTTTGCAGACAATCTTGCATCGGTTTACAACTGACATAAGTGATTTGAATGTATCCACAGAAAGGTTGCACCTGCTTAATTAAACCGAGTTTAAAAATATTTTAAGTTCATGCCATTTTATCTAATATGGAGACTAATATATAGCTATTTTTAAATGCGTTAATGTTCAGATTCTCAAGGATAATTATGTGCAATAGCATTGTGTTTTCTTTCAATTAAACCCTGCCATACATTTTTAAACAATGAGCATCCAGGGATTTAACTGAGCACATCACTGAAATCGAGCGTCCTCTAGCACATTAAGTTATGCTCAATTGTACCACGTACATTGTAACATCCTTCACTTGAGGAAGTGTTGTTCCATTACCTTACAAAGCCATCTTCAGAAACCTTAACACCAAACTTACTAACTGGTTCATCTGCAGGACCAAAGAGATGGAAGGACCATTTAAGTGACTTGCTTATTCACCTTAAACTTGAGCTGCTAACTGTGGCTTTCTACACCAAGATACCTACTCCTGTGAATAAACACTGCCGAATTCTGGCCGATAGTTTGGTGAGAAGCACGAAACATCTCCCCCCACCATGAGTTTGTACTTCTGATTAATAATTTATTACATGGATGCGTCTAGATTCTTCTGCATGAGTTCTGTTTGACATTCCTTCAACAGTAGGCTGAATGTCAGCAATACATGGTAGCTGTGTTGAGGCAGGAGGAGCTCCCATCTGACATTTTCCTGTACACAGATCTACAACTTTCAAGATGCTTCACTTTGTAAACCCATTATATGACCCCTGTGTTTGGCATTATCCCCATAACAATTCCATTATTAAGGAAGCTTGAAGATTAAATAAGATTTTTTTCCCCCTTAAGGCATTTGGATACATGCTCAGAATAGGAAACTCATTTTCTGTATGCAGAATGGTTCATAATTGTTATACAAAGCCAACTACTCAATCACTAATGTGAAGACTAATGTGAAGACTTTTGAAGTTACTTTGTGTTGAAATGAAACACCACCAAACACAGCGAAACAAGTCAAACCAAATTACCTTAAAGCAAAAGGAAGAGCACAAGAGGATAAAGGGAAAAAAATGAGAAAAATCCTCTTTCCCCACCAAGCTGTAGTAAGTATGGGTTGAATGCTGTTGCTCAGCAGACATGCTTTGCATCTCCTCAACAGAAACACACTTCGCATTTATGACATGGCAGTATATCGTCAAAATCACTGAATCCTTCCATCCAACTACACGACTCTGTGAATTTTTATCTGTGTGCATCTGTTCAATCAATTTTATTGTAAGACTACTAAACCTTATTTTATATAAAAGTTCAAAGAGCATATTTACAGAAAATTCATAAAAGCTTTTACTAGAACGGTGCTTTTATAACCACTAAATTTTGTTACCCAAGCTCTCACGTATCCAACAGTACAGACTTTGAACAGTTTGAAAATGAATAGGCAACAATATTTTTTGTTACCAAGGACAAAGAAGCACTTTGCCATTAGTCAGCATTGAAATAAATCAAGCTCTGTCTGGGCTTGTCTATGCTCAAAAAATTGTCAGTATGGTCAGAATGATATAACATCCCTGTCGGAAGTAAAAGTTATGGCACTGAAATTTAAAGTACACGCCATGAAACTTGGTCCATACCATGATCTGCAATGATTTTTAAATAAAACACATTTCTAATTAAGGAATGATAACATTGATAATAAATTTTACATAAAAAGAAGATTTATATCATTTTTTTCAGTGCATCATCAGTCCATTTTGGCTCCTTAACATCTAAGGAGATGGTCTTGGGTGTGGGGGAAGAAAAGACAAATGTATTCTACGTACACCGCCGCTTAAAGCAGCTCCTTTACTGCCTGATTGAGCTTGAATTGCCGTTACCACAAGACAGGATCCAACTGCGCGAATGGAAACACCGTGCTCATTTCCAAGCAGCAGGCCAGCGCTGAGCCTGTCGTTAAATCATTTTAGAAAACACCTGATAGTTACACATTTCTAGACACTTTTGCTCTTTGTTCGTGAGCCAATTAAAAAAATGAAATCCTTCAGGTGAAACGCCTGAGTTGGGCAGCTCATTAGAAAGCCCTCAGAGATGACACTGGAAAGGGGGCAGATGTCTGACTTAATTTCTCTTGGATGTATTATTGATGTGTTTTAACAAGAATGGGAAAGAATAGTGTATTAAATACATAATACTAATAAATAAAACCTACATATATGTTTTTAAGAGACAGATTCAGCAAAACTGAGCCTTATAAGTGCTAGGCACTTTCCCTGAGCCGTGCTCGGGCGCAGTACACAAAATGGCGCACGGCACACGAGGCACCTCAGGGCAGGGCCGCCTCAGGGCTCCCCCCGCTGGCGGGGCCGTTGGGGCCGTTACGGCCGTTGGGGCCGCCCCTCGCGCGGCCGCGCCCCCGCCCCGCGGACTACCACTCCCCGGCAGCCACCGCGGCGCCAGCACCCGCGGCCGCTAGGGGGGGAGCGCAGCTCCAGAGCAGCGCCATGTGACCCTCCCGCCTCCTCCCCTCCCATTGGACCAAAGAGCCGTCAGTCATCGCCGACCCTCTGCCACCCTCGCCAATAGCCCAGCGGCGAGCCCCTCCTCCCCCCCTCCCCGCCCCGATTGGCCGCCCGGCTTCGCCCCGCCCCTTTTAAATACCTGTCGCTCTGCCACAGGCCGTCACGCTGCGAGGGCGGCGGGCGGCGATTGGTCCCTTGGAGCCCCGCCCCTTCCCCGTAGTCCCTCCCCCTCGCATCGCCCCGCCCCGGGCGGAGGGCGGCAATGTCGAACGGCGGCGGCGGCGGCGGCGGGAGGGGGCGGTGCGGGTCCGGGGGCTCCGCCCTTTCCCCCGCTCCCCGCCTCCATTTTCCCCGTCCCCTGCCCGGGGCTGCGAGCGGCCCTCCCCCTGCCCGTGCCCGCCCCTTCCCCTCCCTCCTCCCCCCCGCACACGCGCCGGGCGGGGAGGCTGCGAGGGAGCGGCGGGCGCAACATGGCGGAGCACTCGGCCGCCGACAGCGGCAGGCACAAGCCCGCCGCCAACTCCGTGCCGCCGCCGCTCAACAGCCGCGGCGCCGCGGCCGGCGGCGCCCCCCCCCCCGGCGGCCGGTGGCGGAGGAGGAGGCGGCGGCGGCGGCGGCTGTCGGGGGGCCTGTCGCAGCCGGCGGGCTGGCAGTCGCTGCTCTCCTTCACCGTCCTCTTCCTGGCCTGGCTGGCCGGCTTCAGCTCCCGGCTCTTCGCCGTCATCCGCTTCGAGAGCATCATCCACGAGTTCGACCCCTGGTGAGCGCCGGGCGGGACGGGGCGGGCGGGCGGGCGCCCCCCTGCCCCCCTCGGTCCCCCCTATCCTCCTCATCCCCCCCTCGTCCCCTTCTCGTCCCTCCCCCGGAGCCCCGGGGCCGCCCCCCCGGGGATGGGGGCTGTGAGGGACCCGCCGCGGCCCGGGGGCGCCGCGAGGGGCCGGGGCCGTGAGGGGAGGCTCTGAGGGAGCCCCCCGGGGGTCGCGGCCGGGCGGGGGGCGTTGGGTCGCCGCCAACTGCCTTCCCCACGCCGCTCCTTTTTATTATTATTATTATTATTATTGTTATAATTTCTCGGTTTTACCCCCAAAGCTCGCTCCCTCGCCCCCCCCCCCCCGGGAGGAGCGCGGCTGCTCGTCCCCCGGCGGAGGGGGGGCCGGAGCCTAAAAGCGAGCCCCGTGCCTCCAGCCTGGAGCCCCCGCGTTGATCGCACCGGGAAGGAAGGAGGTGCTTTGTCCGCAAGCGCCTCGCGAATAATCCCGCGTGGAATTTATCGAAATCCACAACTCTGGCCGAAATTCCACGCTTTGCGCAAAGCACGCGCTCCGCTGCGATAGTTTCACAAGCACCACTTCCTCCTCTCGCCGCTTTCCTTCCCCTCTCCCGTGTTATCCATTCACGAACCGTGGCACGAAATAGGGGATGGAGAACAAGGAATCACTTTGTTTTTAAACGTTGCATGAAGCAATACACGCTTGGTGATGTGAAAGCAAAATATCTGCAAACCGTCACGTAATTGCCCATAATTTACGTGTTTTTCTGCAGACATGAATGAAAGGAATGCAAACTTCAATTAATAAAGTTAACAACGGGGAGCAGAGCTAAATGCATCTGCAGCGAGGCTGTGAGCCTGGGGTTGCATCCTATGGAGTAGTTTTTAAGGCTTTTCTGATCTAAATTGAAGCAAAAAATCTTCCCCTCCTGCCATGGAGGAAACTTTTTTTTAAACGTGCAGATTACGTCTTTGTACAACTTTATCTGAGTTTTGTAATCAAAGCTCATCGGCAGACGAATGGAACTCTTACAGTGTTCGGTAGCTCTTGATATTAAGTGTTGAAGGACACTGAAAACGTGCTGTGAGGGTTAAGTTCATAGTCCTGATCGCGGTTGTAAAGATAGCCTTCTGGTTTTAATAACGTCTAAGTTGATGCAGAGTCATCTTCCTCAGAGCGCACGCAGAAGGCGTTGCTGCCTGTGCTGCTGCGCGGAGCTCTGCTAATTAGAGAATAGATGAAGTTGACAAAAGTCATTGTTTTTAATGCAGGTCTGTGGGAAGCAGTTGAAATGTCAAGAACCATGCCAGTGTCATGTTGCTGCATGCCAGAAATGGTGGAGGCAAATGCACTTAAGTTAATTAGTAGGAAAGAGAACCTAAAATGGTAGAAACTAAGGAAAAAAAAAAAGTGTTCTCTATTGCAGCAGCAGTATTGGCGGAAAGAGCAAAAAACGGTGATGTTCCTAAATACTGTTGAGTGGCTAGAAATGAGCGTTTTTTCACAGTTATAAGGGTCTTGCAAATCTGAATCTGATGTGGGAAAGGAGCTTATGGAAAGAGATTAGAAACAGTGCCCTATTTTATTTTTTAACTACTACTTTAGCAGCCTGTGCAGGTAAACTGCTTTCTTTTTTCTTTAGGACAGTGGCCACAGTCTTTGCTGGTGAAACAATTCCACGTTTTTCTCTGTTACTTTAGCTTTTTCTGTGAAGCTTGTATAGGGCATAGGCCATCTATTATCTAGTATTTGTTTTGTGATGAGAGAAAGCTGAGGTATATTTGATAAAATGAGGAGCATTAAACAAAACTGTTAATCTTTTGAATGGAAAAATACCGTGGCCTCTAAGGTGTTGAATGTTTTATCATTTACTGAGGAATTCCGTTTTCTGATGTGGGCATAAGAAACATAGGACATCCGGGGTGGAAAGAGAGGGAGATTTGCTTTGGGTTATCAGCAGGTTAATTAAATCAATTACTGTGTTTTTTCTAGCATCCTGTCTGAGTTGTGTTTCTGATGGTAGGGTTAGGTTTTTATTGGAGAGGAATGGGGGGGGTTTTGTTTTGTAAAATTAGTTACTGAGAATTTCTCCAGTTGGCATTTCTTCCAGAAATGACCTAAATGCAGTCCAAACAGTCCGGTGCAGTAGAGAGAGGGCAGCTTTTGCTTTTGATCTCCATTACAATACAGTGCCTGTGCGAGGAAAAAAAACAAGCTGGTATTTTGTTGTCACCATACTGCCTTATAAACTTGTCAGCATACTGCCTTATAAACTTGTGACCTGTTTGTCATTACTAGGATTACTGCTTTCTTTCACGCTGAATACCTTTTTCATATAGTACGGCCGCTTTATTTCCCATGTTTTGTTTACTTCCCGCGGTTGGGGTAGTCCAGAGACTTCGAAAAACGTGCGTAAGTTT
The DNA here is from genome assembly GCF_013377495.2 of Cygnus atratus. Classification (NCBI taxonomy): domain Eukaryota; kingdom Metazoa; phylum Chordata; class Aves; order Anseriformes; family Anatidae; genus Cygnus; species Cygnus atratus. Next base: position 43,575,947 of record NC_066363.1, read on the forward strand.
TGGCAGCTCCTAGGTCAGGGGAGCTGATGTGTGGAGTCAGGCAGCACTGACTTCAAGCTGCGCTTGGCTGTTGACAAAGCATTCAGCATTTAACTTCAGGGTTTCGTTATCAGGCCGAGAACTTGAAACTTGGAAAGTTGTTCCATGGTACGCCGGGATGGCCAGGTTTCATCCCTGAAGTTTGGTTCACCTGGTGGCTGATGCAGCAGCTGGGTGAACCAAGAGCTGGATTTCTGTGCTACGTACCTGCAAGTGCAGAGTGAAAGAAGTTCAAGTGGAAGTACAGCAGTGCACTTAACCCAGCTGTCCCGCTGCGCCTTTCCTTTTATCGGATGCTCCTGAAATGGCAGCATGGCCGCCCAGCCAACGCACCCAAAATTACGGAATAGCTGAGAAGGCACTACTGAGCTTCTTGCGTGCTGGTTTGTGTCTAAAGCACAGCTCCAGCGTGCTGCTATGCTGTCTCATGGGGCTGCTCGTATCATACCTACACATATTTGCCACGTGTGTCAGTATACAGGTGAGGTAGGTAGATCCGCCAAGGCAGTCACCTCCTGTCACACGCTGCCATCGCCGCTGACTAAAGTGGCACCAACCTTTGGTGCAGCACCAGTCTTCAGTGAGCACTATTAGAACAGTGGCGTTCATTCTCTGCATGCACTGTGCTTACCGTTGTCATGTGTAAGAAGTGCATCTGAATCATTTATCATATCCCATGACATCAAGTCAAACTTTTGTCTTTCCCTGAGAATTTTAACAGCTTACTAAACAGCACATCTTGAAAACTGCAGGTACCTTAGGAGTGAAAGAGCTGGCTTCTGCTGGAATGCAGAAACTCTTGTGCCTGCACGTGAGACCCCGTCAGTACCTGTTTGCCCGTGCGATACGCAGCGCCAGCCTGATGGTGGCAGCTAGGTTTGCTTGCCTGCTGCTAGCAGCAGTGTCGTGGCCCACGGTCCTGCCATTTCTGGTGCCAGACAGCATCACAGCGATCTCGTGCGTGTCTTTGCGTCTTCTAGCCTGGCACCATTGATCCATTCAGACTGCCTGCTTTTTAGCTGTCATCAGGATGGCTGTTGTTCGTCATACCTCACTGAGGTAACGTTGTTGTGCTAGTGGGAAGTGTGGTGTGGAGATAAGATAGCAGTCTACTTTCTTGTCACTGATACCGTCATCTGCCATTAGCGGACTCTGGTGGCTGGCGATGAACTGGCAGACGTAAAGGTAAGGCCGGTGTGATCGCTCGCATTTCAGAGGTGGGCAGGTTGAGGGAGATGAGGATTTTACCTTGAGCACAGCCAGAAAGGTTTTGCTTGGCTCAAGTCCTGTTTGATAGATGGATTCTTGGGCTGTTAGGAACTTCTTCTTTTATTAATGGAAACTTAAATTAACACCTTTAAAGAAGATATGAAAGCTTCATTAAAATCCAGAGTGTGACTCAAGCGAACGTGAGAAGTGTTTGGAATTGATCGAACAGTGGAGGTTGTGCAAATATATTGATTTCATTGGGAGAGAGTAAGGCTGTAGGTTTGTGTTGTAGTTAGTGGATCTGATGGTTGTCTTTTGGAGTAGGAGTTTTCCTGTCACCCACTGTGCAGTCCTGCTTTTTCCTTTGTGCTTGCTCTAAAGCACTCGGTGAGTTGATTCAATGAGGTACATTGTCAAAATGCTGTAACATTTCAGTTCTCTGAACCTGCCCACGATCAATTTTGATATTGCACTTCACTTTCTTATTTCTGAAGAAGAATATGAATGTTAGGAGAGAAAGTAAATAGCAACTGATTTTATAGGACAAAATCAGATTGAGTGATAGGCTAGAGATGTGCATACATGTAAAAACAGCACGTTAAGAGTGGAGCAACTGGAGTGATGAAGGGTAAGTAGCAGCGAATTAAAGTACCTTAAGCTGATGTGTTCGTAAAGGGAAAGAAATCAAGTCAGGAGGATGATACAGTGTTTGTAAGTGGCTGATAATCTCAGTTAACAGCGCTCAATCTGTAGGCTATAGGTGCGTGTGGCCCACCCAGATAGTTCATCTGGCCACTGCTTACCTGCTAGTGACTCTTCTTGCTGGGCAGAGAGCAGATTGCACGGTAAATGTCTTGTTCCTGAGTGGTGGCGGTCACCGCCACCTCCAGCTGCCGTCTTCCTGGAGGCTCTCAGCCCCTCGCATACTCTTGTTGAAGGTGAGCGCGTGAACGTGGTTCTGTTTAGGAGACATTTCCCTCCCACTTCCCAACCACCTCCTTTTGTTGATGATCTTTGACAACTCCCAGACCTTGGGAAAACATTCATTTCCAATCCGGTTTGAATGTAATCACTTTGGATTGATTTTGAGATGCTGGCAAATGTCAAGAGATTCACGTTGAAAATGTACTATAGCTTCTTCGTTCACAAGCTTTTTGATTCTGTGAAATGAGAAATACTCTATTTATTTCCACTTCATAGGAATATATTTGAAAATTCCCTCGGCGTGGGCACGTCTTTGACTTTTGGTGCTTTCTAGGTTGTAAGCTTCCAAGTCCTGTATGTCCAGGGACGTGAGCATCCTTTCCGTGCTTAGGTACTTGGAGAGTGAGGTTTTGAAGCTGAGTGAGCTTTTCTGGAAAGTTGATATGGTGTGAAGTCAAGAAGAAGTGAAATTGATTGCACTAGACTCTTTTGCTGCTTGGAAATTGCAGAAAGTGGTAAATATTAGAAATTTAATGGATGGAGGGCAGTCTGGCAAAAGAACATTGGGCAAAGTTGCAGGAGTAGCAGAGACACTGAGAATGGAGACCTCGAATTTGATCAGGGTAGACCAAAGCAGTCAAAAAGCAGTTCCCCTTGTAGCCTCAACAAGTCTCTATCAATCGTGTGAGAATCAAAACTGTTCCATCTCTACTGTTGTTTTCTACCCCCTTTACTGTTAATAGGTGCTGTTTCTTTCCTCAGTAGCCCAACCTTCAGTTGGGGTGAAAGCCTCATGTGGGTGCAGTGATGGGAAAGAGGGGCAGTGGTCATAAAACCTGTGTGGGAAGTGGGTGTGCACGGGGACTGTCCTTACAGCCACCTCCTGGAAAACACAGGAGGGGAAATGGTGCTTGCAAAATGCTGACCCTTTTATCGATTTGTGGAGAGAGGAACAAAACTGGAAAAGGAAAACGTATCGGAATGGTTTCTGTGGGCTGGGGTGAACTGAACCGACAAGTTTAGCTTTTAATGCCGTGATTTTTTTAAACAGTCTTCAACAAATGCTGTAGCTAGTCAGGTGTTACTGAGGGAATACTACGACGAAAATCCTTGAATGGGCTTTTCTTGGCAGATACCCCATTATGTGAGCAGCTTAACATGTGCTGTTTTTTAAACAGAAATGGGATTCTATTACATAGGGTCAGGGTGGTTTATAAAGGTTACCTTTTGTTTCCTATCATAATTCTCCCTAATAGTCTCTGATTATGGCAACCTGTAATCCCAGTTCTCATGTTTTAAATCTGTCTCGTGTTGGATTTGGGGTGGGAAGGGGGGGAGTTTTAGACAGTAAAGCTTGCAGGAAAATTAAAAATCCAATAGATGCTAATAGCTTAAATATGGGCTGGGGGTAGTCTGGATTTAGGGGGATGTCCTTGCTATTCCATAGGGCTCTCTCCTGATTAAGTCTGATTCTTTCCCATTTACTGTCTGTCTGTGCTTGTGCTGTGGAAAGTTTCCTCCTTAATTTTTGAAAATTCTGTTCATGCAAGCCCTTTGAGGTACATTTGTAGTGACATTTGGAGCCAGTCCCGAGGGCTTCTTTCTACTTAGCGGAGTTGATAAAGCTGCTGCTTGTGGAGCCTGTGGAGCACTCTGGAGCAGGGCATGTGCAGATTTTTTATTACTGTAAACTCCTTTAGCAAAACTTGTTCTAGCCATTGGACTTATCGCTTGCTCGGGGAACAAAGTGAACTTAGGACAAGTAAGCAGCGGGACTGTTGCTGTAGTCTTCCTGTTCTTTACGTCTGCAGTAAATTTTGTAGTATGTCCAACAGATAGACTTTGTTTCTGGCCCTATAGCTGAGCAGAGCTTCTGATCTTCACCTGGGCTGTTCGTGGCAATCCAGCTGGGGTATTCTTAATGTCAGCAGCTGGTAGGTCTGGGCTTGAGAGGTACTATGAAATGGATCCTAGTGTTATAGCACACTTTATAGAAGCTGAAGCAGCCCGAGGAATGAATTTAAGGTCGTGGACATAGAAGCTGGTCTATTTTGTTTGTATTTCTTAACTTGCTGCTGCTTTCCCTGGGTGAAAGCTCCTTTGGCATATGGAGAATTAAGCGCTTCCTACACTTCCAAGTTCTTGCTATTAAGTGAGGCAATATTGCCGTGCTTTAGAAAGAGAAATGGGCTATTTTAAACAAGGAATAACTGGGTGCTTGTGCATGTGAGCTTCTAAGAACAGGAAATGGCATTTAAAATATCTGTACGCTATGGGAGACTCAAGTCCAGTGTCATGTGTTAAAGAGCCCGTCTGATATAAATTACTGGGATATGTGGACTGTAATGAGAATTATTTCTGGGTGTTACAACACTCATCGTACTGTTTCCTACAGCAGTTTATTTGCATGGCTTAAATTAGTTTGTTAGTTAAAGGGCACGTCAGAGTTGTGTTGAGCCGATAATCCGTGGAGATAGAATTGCAATACACCTTTGCAAAAGATTCCTCACTTAAAACAAACAGAAACCTTGAGAAACAACATTGCAGTTGAGGATGCGAGTTTGTAGATTTTTTTTGTGGTGTTCTTAACGGAATTGCTGTTTCATATAGTATTATTTACACATTTTTAGAAAGGATGGCACACTGTATGCCTCTCTTATTCATGGGCATCACCTATCCTGTTTGAATGGGAAATCGATTTTGGAGAAAGGAAAAACAGCATGTCCTTACGTCATTTTTAACTGTTCTAGCACACACATCTGGGCAGCCTACATTTTGTGAGTTCTTTGCTTTGTTTTTTTCAGTCTGCTTATTTCTGTTTTTCTGTACATTGTAGCCTACTTCTGGTTTAGCTTCGAAGAGTGTGTTGGGTTTTTTGTGTTGGTTGGTTGTTTTTTAGTCCTGTCTTCCCAGTAGAGAGGGGTGTTGGAAGGAAATCTAGGGTGTGCAAAGCACCTGTTTGATGATACAGGTGATCAAGAAGACCACATTTTTGGCAAGAATACTTGCCTGCGAAAAAGCAGAATGCATTTTCTTGACACAGCAGCAAAACAGAACAAAACAAGCCTGCTTGTCCTAAATACCTTTCTTTATGTCTTCTGCTCCAGCTCTTATTTTAGTCTGTATCTTGAATGTGCTTCCTTCCTACTCTAAATTTATCCCAAGCAACATTAGGAAGTTCAGTTGAATAACTTAGAATTTGTAAAAGTTGTTTCAGATGTGTATCTTGGAAAAGACAGTTTCTTCTTCACGGTTGAAATACTTAAAGTTTATCATTTGGCTATTAAAGGCCTTTAAAATGCCTGTAATTCTTTCTTTGGCACTAGATAAAATGCCTTAAGGTTGCAATTTAGAAAGTCAGCGAAACAAAATTAGAGCTTTGGCATTATATTGATGTTAACAGTGGAAGCAAATGGTCATCTCTGGCTTGCTTTACCGAAGAACAAGAATCATTAAAGCCAATGCAGCGTTCAAGTTTCCCAAAAAGTTGTGTAATGCTACTGTGCTGTGACTGGTTTATCTGATCCTGGTGACTACAATGATTTCTCTGACGTCAAATGTCTGAAGTAATATTTGAAAAGCTGTTTTAGATCTCTCACAATTTATTTTACTCTGTAACAATGTTAATATTTCATTTGCCATTTAGAAAATGGATTTTGACACTGAAGAGACTAAATTAAGACTGTTGCAAATATTTAATTTGTGATATCTCAGGTCAGTGTTATTTTACTGTTGGTAATGACAAATGTAAATTTTTCTCTGCTGTGTTCAGGAGCCACGGAACTGGCATTGCTTTAGTTTTGTAATGCACTACTTCTTTACCAATGCCCTCCCATCCTCCCAAAGTAAAGCCTGATTTTTGCTTGGAAAAGCTTTGGTGATATGTTTTGTTTCAAGTTACCTCATGCTTGTAACTCTTGCATCACTGAATTTTATTTTCTAGCTTTTGCCTTGCTCTAGTAAGTCAATTTCAGGGTTCATTTTCCTTATGTTTCTGTCATGCTGTAGTAACTTCAGCACAGACTCACCTATGCGCATCATGTTTTTATGTTGTGGCAGTGTGCTCCTTACAGTGCTCTCTGCTGTCTTCTTTCAGGGTTATCTGCAGGAACAGAAAGGCACAGAACAGCCTTAAATGTTAGTTGGGTGAAGCTTTTACCCAGGGTGTCAAGCAGTGTTGTCCTCTATCTCGGTATCTGTGCTGGAATGCCTGTGGATATATCATTTGTGTCCTGGGAAGCCTGTGCACGGTGATTCCAAAGATTCCTTCAAGAACTTCCAGGAAGAACTTCCAGGAAGGCAGTGCAGCATCTTCTGGGTAAAGCCTGACTCTGGATACCTACAGTATGGCAAGGTGCTGCTAGGCGTGTCTTTACTGGAATAAATTGGCCCTGTTTGCATCTAATTAAGTGGGGTTCCCAAGGTTTCCATCATCTGTTGGACATTTCCTGGAAAAGTTATCTAACGTTATTAAATTGAAGCGCTCCCAGGAGTCCGATAAGTGCAGTTGTCAGCGTATGTGGCTGGATGCAAAAAAGGGGAGCTCCCCTTTTCCAGTGGCAGTGAGCTGCTATGCTGGCTTATTTTGTACCTTGATTTGGTCTCAAGTATCCATGGGTATCCACCAACATGCTGTTTTAGTTGTTCAGGGGGTGAACATTTCAATGGTTTCAGCTAAAGCTCTTCGACTGTGCTGTAGATGTTTAAATGTTCTTTCAGAAATAAGATTATCATTACTTAAATGGTTACATGACATGTTGGACATCTGGGTCTAAATCCCTTTTCTGAATCAGAAAGGCTAACTCTAGTCTTCTAATTTAAAGGCACATTTGTGGAGAGAGAGTTGAGAGGGCATCGTGCCTGGTGGGGACTGAAGCATGGAAGGTCCTGAACAAGCCAGTTTAATTCATCTCTGGAGAATGAAGAGAGAAGATTTAGGATTATGTGACCTCAGAACTATCCCTTGAGAACTTCTGCTAGGTCCTTTCCAACAACTCTCACGTATCCTCTGCCATACACCTCTTTTCTTCCCTGCCTGAACTGCAACTGATCCTCTTGCTTTAATATCCCCCTTACTCAGTTCCTCTTCATGTGCAGCCAGGTGTTTGTTTTACCTTACCCCATTTTATGTGGCACTGGGGGAGAAGGGAGAAGCATTGCACCTGAAGTTGGGACTTGTCGTTTAATAAAATTGCATTCGAAATTAAACTCATAACTTTTACTGTTCATTAATGTAAGCCAGAAGGGATCTAACTACCAAATAGCATACCGATGTAGCCAGCTGGTCAAGGAGGTGATGTGTTTTGGAAAGGATGTGCTCATGGACACAGAATGGTGGGTGTAGTCTGTGACTATTTCTGTAACAGCATTTGTGACAGAGAGGCATCACAGCTTCAAAGAATATCTGTGTAATAGTGAGCTTATCTCATTTAAAACTATTGCTCCACCTCCGATTTTGGTTTTAAAAAGCAGCATTTAGGTTACTTTTAAATATGAATTGGATTTTACTAGATACCTAAAATGACAGAGGAGCACAGTGAAATAAGTTGATAGCTATAATATAGTAAGGCTAAGCAATACTAGAAATCCATCATGTAATGAGAAAGCAAACATGTAACTTTAATTTCACATTGTACGTGGCAGGAATGTAATATTACTTATAAATACTCCTAACTGCTGAGCACTGTAGTCACTGCAGTGCACTTATCTGTAGTGTTTCTGTGAGGATACCTAATAAAAAGCAAATCACATTTTGTTGTTATACTTTTGTGATTCTTGTGCATAGTTGTAGAGAAACAGTGGTAACCATTAGGTGCAATTCCTAATGTGTTGAATTAAATTCAGTGAAACCTTGCATTTTTGCTTTGATTTAGCCTTGTATGAAAGATAAAAAGTAAATGTGAGGGAGAACATCTTTAAATTCTGCCTGCCATACTTATTTCTGACAATAAATCAGATACTGAAAGTGGATCAAGAATGCAAAATACAGTTTGAAAGGTAAATTCCTGTCTGTGTGTTGCAGGGAAGGATGAAGACTACTTTCCATTGTTTTCCTGGCCTTTGCTTATCGTATTGGTGACCTCCTATCCCCACACTGATTTCCTTCAGTGTGAGAATATGTAGTCAGTCACTTCACAAACAGCTGGAACTGCATCAGCCCTCAGCTAGAGGCTGCTGTCCCTTCTGTTGGCCTGTATTAATAGACTGAGTGCTCCTAATCTGCTTCAGAGAAAAATCAGGTGAAAATTTAAATAATCTTCAGAGTGGTATGATTTTTAGCTGTGATTCAAGCTAGTTACCTGATTTGGGCACTAAAGCAGATTAGGAGCACTTCTGCGCTCCTTGTAACTAGCAAAGCTCAGTTGAAGGATAACTGCCACAGTTAAACGTGTGTTTGTGTGTGTGTAATCCAGTACAAGGCATCCTAGAGTTGTGTGTCGTCATTTTTTTCCTTCCTTGCTCATTTGCAGTTTGGGTTATTCGTGCCTTTTCCTTTTCTGCTTTGTTCTTTTAGGGCACAATTAAATTTATCTCTAGATTTCTTCAATTCCTGGGTTTGTCCTGCAGACAGCTCTATCTCTGTTACAGAAAATGCAATATTTATATGTACTAGCATCAGGTCACTGAAGTGTTAAGCAGCATTTGAGCAGACATACATAGAGTTAAATAAAATTAGGTCTCTTACACAGACCTCAGTCGCTGGACAGAAATTGTTTGAGTCAGGTGGACCGTCTGGTTCTGCTCTGATGTTTTGTATTATCCACTCTGAAACATTAATTTTTATTATTGCAGCATCCATTGTCGTAAAAAGTCAGTGAGTCGATATCGCAACAGATGGAACTGAGCAGGTGCACTCTGAAAGGTCCAGCTTCTTGAACTAAGCAGAATCTACAACCAGAAAAGACAACTGAAAGAAGCAAAGTCAGGGAGTTCAGATAACTGAGAGCTGGCTGTAGAAGGAAGAATAGCAAGTGTATTAGAGATGTACTAAAGAGCAAATATTTAAGGAATAGAATATTGGATGAAACACTACCTTATGTTAACTTGCAAAACTGAGCTAAACTGCTGACGTGCAATCACAACACTTTAGATTATTTCGTTTTGTGAGCTGACAAAAAAAAGTGTACTGGCATAAGCTGTACCAAGTGGTTTGATATCTAAAGCCTGATTCCAGCTGGACCTGCTCTTTGTACTGCTGCAAGGCAGTTCAAGTAACCTTGGAGGCACAGCCTTTCTAAGAGTCCCATTTACTTCATGTATTCTGCCGCGTAGGAAGGGCCTGCCAGGCCACCTTAGGTCCAGACTGGCTGTCGCTACTTTTCACTTTCTATTTTCACTAACTTCACTTAATGGGAAGTGATTATGAAATCGGTCCACCGCATTTCGGTGCAGCTAGTACCTCCGTAGTTGCTGCTGCATTGTTGTGTCTAGATGACTTTACTACATCTTTAATAAAGATGAGGACTGTAATGGATGCTTCGAAACAGTTAAAATATACTTAAAGTACCCACAGTGAATAAGACATATCCTTTATTTTACTCTACATTTCAAAGTCTTACCTGCTCAGAAAAGAATACTAATTTCTGTATCAGATCTTGCTACAGGATAGCAGTTTTAGCTCAGCTCAAAAAGAGTCCACTCTAGCTGTTGAGGTGTGAAAGCACCTGTTTGTTCTGGAGTTGAAAACCATGGAGTGTGGTCTGGGAGCCATCCTCTGCTCCCAGTCACTTCCTTGGAAGCACTCCTGTTCAGCCCAGTGATTTCTAGTGTCATATTCCTCAAGGAAAAAATACTTCTCAAAATGTTATTATTCAGCTAATTCCTTTTTGAATTCCTTTTTGCCACCCAGCTCCTCATGTACCAGCCTTTAATATGGAAGCTCCTGAAGTCAAGCAGCATTCATCACGTTAACAGCATGAGTCTGCTTCATCTAGAAGAAACATGTTCTTGAATTTGATGCAAGGCCTTCAAAGTTGCTTGATGCAAGGCTAATGAAACACAGAGCAGCCTGATACCACTCAGAAAAAAACAGACATAACACCGGTGCCTTTCCAGCTTGTGGTAACTAGTATTGTACTGAGCAGAGAAGTAATGCCTCCTAAGAAGCTGATGCTATCAAAAGATACGGAACCAGCATCGCCATCAGTATTGATGCCAGACGTAGTGTAGTATCTGCAGTGAAGTACTTCTCCAGTAGAGAAGAAAATGAGCATTCAAATTTGTCCTGCAATAATTCTGAATGATTCTGCTTAAATCATCACTGAAACCTTTTGGGAATTTTGACTGTTGAAATAAAAATGGAATCATCACTTTCTTGTTAGGTCTAAAATGTTATGAAAGGCAGACTTCACTAGCAAAGTATGACTTTTAGTATTGATAAAACTAACTCTTTGCTTCATAATTTGCCTTGAGACATGGAATAGTTCAAAAACAAGACAGAAAAAAGGTCATGAAAAAGCTTTTTAGGCATCAGAGGAAGTGTCTGAAACTGTAGGCAGATATACGCCCACTACAGTGATGATGGGAAGCATACCGTGGCTTCAGATGTACTAGATTGTGTGAAAAGTATAAGGAGTGGTCATGGAATGCTTTAGAAAGCTTGCAGCTATTTAGCAAAAATATTGAAGATGCCCTGGGCTCTCTAAAGAAGTTAGAGTGTATGCTCGCTGTAGCATTTCATATCATTAAGCTACTGGCAGCATGCAATTCCTGATGTTAGCGTCTGCTAAGCATGACATGTTATTGCAGGCAGTCAAAATACCATGCCAAGAAGTGGCAGCAGGAATGCTGTAATCTTTCTTAAACACATTAGGGATGTTCTGATGTTCCTAATGGCTATTTTTAATGGTTATTCTGGACACATTCTGGTATTCTTCAGGGTTTACGTTGAGCATGGTTGAATGTTGCACCTGAAAAATATTAGCTACCCTTTTGGTTGTGCCATCCAGCTTTGTTTCTTCCTAGGCTGTTCACTGTTCCTCCCCATCAGAAATTATTCTAATGGTGTTACAAACAGGGAGAGTTCAGTTGCTCAGCTCAATTCCAGGAACAGGAAAAAAAGTACATCTTCCTCCAACTCAGAATTTCCATTTTTTCTGAAGTTAGGTGGTCACGCCACTGCAGAACTTGTCTTCATCTTGCCATTTTATTACATCAGTATATCAAACGTGAGACTTGTGGGAGACAGTTTGCAGGATGTGTATTTCTATTTTCAGATGGCCCTGCTTGCAACAAAAGCTATAAGGATCAGTTGGGTCTCTAAACGTAGGACACTCTTGAGAGGTTTCACCAAATACTTCATATTAGTTGGGGCTTATCTCAGAATACAAAGAGAAATTACATATCCCTATCTTTACAGATAAAACGACTAAAACATCCCAAAAAGTCATCTTTAACCCCCCTAACATAGATAGAATTAGGACAACTTTAAACTCCAGTCAAAGCTGTTATTTTTACTTTCTGGCAGACTTGACTTAATAATTAGCATTTTCAATCAACTTCAGTAAGAACTGTGTGAGCATGTACCATGTCTCCAGTGACAGACTGGCTAGAGTTAATGTGTTCATGACTTCTGGATGTTTGTTTTCCAGTGAGGTGCAGAAACTCCAGCTGAGTGTGCAAAGTGATAACAAAGCTCTGGTAGGAGTGCAAAAAGAAATACCAGAAAAAAAAGATTTGTAATCACATAAATACTTGATTATATATAAATGTTCTAACTGGGGGCAATTCATGTAGTGTATCTTATGTTTGTGTTAGATTTAAGACCTAATAAAACCATTCAGCTGACATCAGCTCTCAGTTGCAAAGAAAGGAACATGAGTTTCTTCTGAAATAAAACTGCCTGGTTGCTCTTCCATTTTGCAGAATTTTGTCAGCCTCGGCACAGGTGAACTGAAGACCAGCCACCATCTCAATGGTGGCATCTCAGTCATCACAATGATCCTTGCACGTGTACATCTCGGTTCCTCCATTCTCAACGTGATGTCTGTAACACCTTGGTTTTGGCAGTAGGAAAGGCTCCTCATCTATCATAAGAGTGTTGGCCTATAGGTATTGCTGACACAAAATTCTGACCTTGAAACTGGCTTTAAAGGGCGTATATGCTCTTTTAGGGTTATGAACTGAACACAAGAGTTTTTATGATGAGAAATAACACTGCTGTAGTGAATTGAATTCATTATGTGATCCATAGGATACTGTATTTCCATTTAAAAAAAATATGCAGAACTCGTGATAATTTCCAGTTTGTAGCTAAAGACTTCCCAATAAGACTTCCATCACAATGTGCTCCTAGTATAATATGGAGGCAAGCAGGTGTTTTAAAACTTGATATAAAACGCTGTGTGTATGTTTCTTCATTTCAGTGGAAGTTACTGAACTTTCTCATTAGATTTTCCATAAAAATATTGCACTGAATAAATTCTTCCTTCGGATGTAAAGAATATGTCAGATTTGGAGTCAATCTGCGACAATCTTTTCCAAGAATCTAGACTAGCTGTCTCTAATTAGATGCTGTATTGCAGAATTGATTCTACATTTGCATTAAAATCTGACTCCTAGGATTGTTCAGATAGCTTGTAATGTTCACAGTTGGTTTGTATCATGTCATCTTTCTGAATTTGCAGATGTGAAAATTTTGTGCATCTGCAGATGAGGACTTCAGTGCACAGAAGCCTTTATAAACGCAGGCTTAGAAAATATTCAACAAATTCTGCTGGTAAGGAGATTACATATTCTCAGATGGCTGTAAACGCCAGATAAAAAGTCTAGATGATGAGGCAGTAGTAGCATGAAACTGGCAGTATTTAGGCAATCAGCAGCATTCCCACAAGAAGCAACACTGGTCTTGGCCTCTGGTGTAATGGAAGGGTCAACTTCATTTCACCACCATCAGTGTAATTTGCCTTAAATGTTGCTAAGATCTGGATGAAGTAACTGCATTGCTGCGCTACATGTGCTCTCTCTTCCTACGTGTTCGTACTTTCTGAATAAGCTGAACTTTATTTGAATATTCACCTTAAATAGTACTTCTGTCAAGGAAGTACTAAACTTAGGAATGTCAAAGCCAAAGATTTCTCCTTACAAATATAGCAGTAATTGTTGCTGCGGAGTGCTGCAGAGTTCCATAGCTCCTGGATATAGCAAGTAATCGCTGTGAATAGCACTAACTAATCATCTTACAGCATTACTTTGTATCATCAAAAAAGCAGTTCACAGGGTGGAATAAAAATTAAACCCGAGCATGAACAGATAGTTAAGATTTGGTATTAGCAGTACATAACATATAACTGAAAACCCCAGAGGCTTTATTTTGCAAGTTGCCTGGTTAAGTTTCCAAATTAATGTTGCTACTAAAAGAGAAACTGCCTTTGCTCAGTTATTTTGCTGTTGCTGCTTGTGCTCTGTTGTAAGCTGAAACTAAAATATGCTTTGAAAATGAGAACTGTATCTTTATTGACTCATCTTCAGTTATCTACTGAACCTGCTGTAATATAGATATCTCCAGTAGTGCTGCAAAATTAATAGTAGCATGCATAGAGCATCTTCTTTGTGATCACTTCTTTGTCATTCTTTGCATCCCCCAAAAGGTTCAAACTAGAATACCAGGCTAATTTGGTAACTGGGACTTCTTATTCTGAAACCTACAAAGAGGATTGTTTGATTCCTTCAAAATTTAGCTTGGAGGAGGAGGAGGAAGCAATTCAAACTACAGACCTGACAGAAAGAGGCAAGGAGAACAGCAGAGCATCATTTTCCTCCTGGAATGGCAGCTACAATAAGAAAAGTCAGCACATGCTGGTGTTCAGCCAGTCAGGTCCACAAGAGCTCTTCTTCGCTGACTGTTAGCGAGCATGCATCTTTTTCACGTTGTGAGCTGAGAATGTGAATATTCATCTCAGGCTCTGGAGCTAAGTTCTTAATTAGGCACGTGCTTCAAATAATTTTGTTTTTCATTCTTCTCAGGTCTGTCTCACATTGACTTGGCTTAAAGGGAGGAGGGAGAGCCCTGGGAGGTGGGTGAACAGTTTCCATACCTCAAGATAGATGGCTGAGGGTGGGAGGACAGGAATCCTCCTTTCCTTCAGCCCGGTCCTGTCTCATAGTACCACATCCTGTTCAGTCACCGTAACCAGCAGCTTCCTCTGGTTCTGGTTGTCACCTTGGCTAATCTCTGACCGGCCAGGGAGCAGGTTGGATAAAATCCCTCAGTGTCTCTATCCCCATTTCTTGCTGCTGGGGGTGGAGGAGCTGGGGAAGACTGTGAGTGGCACCCAAAGCTGAGCAGTGCCACCCCAGCGCAGCACAGGCTGTCCTTGTCTTCATTCTGATTCCTCCCTCAGCTGCAGCCCCTTGATCTCCAGGATGTGGGCACAACCAAAAAGCTCACCTGCTGCTACTTCTCAGGGCTCTTCTGTGCCCCTGTGAAACCCATCAGTAGTTACAGATACCGTAACAGCACTGCTGTGGAAATACGATACACAATTTATGAAGTACCAAGACAGTGAGAGCGTTGTATGATGAGTGTTTGCAGTATGTGCTGCTGTTGTCTCTCTCTATTCTAGCCAACAGGGAAAGGGTTTTACAGGGTTCAGACATGTCCCTGAAGGAGTAGCCTGCTAGGAAGTGGGTAAGTACTATGGAGCATAGTACTCGCATCATGTGCAGTTGTCTGTACGCTGCCCATTGCTGCTGCTTTGTCAGTACCTGAAGCTGGCCCTCGTGCAGCGTTACTCAGTGGGTTTCTCCTTACCTATGCATATGTTTGCGTGCATATTTCTTTTTGGTAGCAGGTTACCTGCTGGGAGGGGAAGTGAACACTTTTTTGCTCTGAAGTCAAAGTGAGGTACTGTAGTTAAGCTTCTAAATACTTTTTTAATGTAGGTTTCTGTGGTCAGAAGGGCATTTCTTGGTCTACCTAGAGGTCTTCCCACAGTGAAAAATTAACCAACCCGTATAATTTCTAACCATTTCTGCTATAAAGACAGTCCCAGCTGTCTCTGTATGCTTTAAATTCATGGCAAAAGAAACAATCACTTTTCTAAAGGAGGGGTTTAATAGATTTGTATCTGACCAAAAAAGGGTTTGGAGGGAAGATTAAATTCTTCCATTTTAAGTGATAAAAGTAGAAATGCTGTTATGTTGCATTCAGTTTTGAGTAGTAATTCATTCTTATTAAAGACTTAATGGGATGCTGCCAAAGCACAAGACAGTTGTTCGCATCCCTCTGAAGTCAGTTACGAAGCTTTACTAGTTCGAAACATGAGGGGAATGTCAATATTATTCTTCTTGCCTATTTCATTTAACTGATCTTTCAATGTTATAAAAGGAAATGTTTAGCCTGTGTGAGTTTGAGTCATGACTTAAAAAATCGACAGTAATCCATGTTAGTAACCATTACCTTTCTTGTTCCCTTTTTAGTGTCCTAGGATAGCAGTGGTGAGTGGGTTTTCGCTGTGTTTTAGGTCAGGTCCATCACTGGCTGGAGTGCGTGCATCTTGCGGTCTGTACAGCTCCTGCTTTGTCTCGCATGGTGCTGCAGGCACTTGGCACTAAACAAATTAACAACAAACCTTGCTACACTAAGATAAGGGCTAATTTTACAGGTACAGCATTTCATAAATCATATTACACTTGACAGTCCAGAACTGAAGAATTAATTAATATTTAGAAATCTAGTCAAATGGGAATAGTTGCAGGCTTAGAAGAAGCAAATGTCATATTGCTGTTTGATAAACAGATTTCTAGGTCAGAATGACTGTTGTTTATGTGAATATTCTTACACAGCTAATTACTGCTGAAAGTCCACAGTTTTATCGGTTAATATATCGTGTATAACTGCATATTTACCATGCAGGAGAGTTTTCCTGAAAATACCGCACTTTTTTATGCCACTTGACTGATGCTGTGACAGTTCAATGAGTTAAACACCCAGGTTTGCTGACATCTGGACTTGAATTTCAATTCCTTTTGTTCTTTTGCTGTGTAGATGAAGTCTGCTCATAACCTCCTTGTGGTTGTAGTTCAGCTGTTAGACTTGTTCTGCTGATTAAACAAGTAGGAGCTTGATGGGACTTGATGTCTTGAGTGACATTGGCTTTATTCTGGTGAAATGAATTAATTTAAAGTAAACCAGTGATATTTTGGGGAGCCTAGTTATACGAAAGAGCTGAATGTAATTTTTAATTTGGTGTTAAAGTGATGCGTGTTACTGGTATAAATAGATACTTTCAGGAAATAGACAAAAGGACAAATACATGTAAGCTTCTCTAGCCTTGAATGCTGAGTGTAATTAGAAGTCTTCCATGGTGGCTTGCCCATCTATCCTGGTGTCTGATACAGTATTCCATCTTGTCACCTGACTTGTACTTAACAAAAGAATTAATCTTTAATGCTTCTTTAACTACCAAATTTCATATTTTTAACTTAAATACCCATTGGAATGTCTATTAGGAGGGTTGCATTGATGGAGGTTGCTTGCCTTAGAAGTGGCATTTGCCCAGGCTTTTTGAAGCCTAATGTTGGCTTGCTGGTTGGGGTTTTGTTTGTTTGTTTTTGTTGGTTTTGTTTGTTTTCCTCAAAACTGTACAGCATTGCTATCAATAACCTTGTTGGTTTGGCTTTTGAATACTCATGTACAGGTTGCAGTTCTGGATAACATGCACTCACAGTAGTCTTGATTTCATTTGCAGAATGAATGTATTTTGTAATAGTTAAAAAGTTCTGCTGTCTGAAGTTTGAGAAACTTGGAAGAATTAATTATTTGCCAGAAAATCGGAAGTTTAGTGCATTGATAGCAATCTGTGTATGCTTTTTAATGTTTTATGGGTGGTGGGACTGAAGCGAAGGTACACATGGAAAGGCTTTCATTATGCAAGAAACTTCCTGCAGCAGAGAACGTGTACCAGCTGGAGGTGAAACTTCATCTACAGAGATTCTGTGTTATATAGATTCTTTTGATTGAAAGAAGGGATTGTACAGGGGCCATTATGTTCATAATTGTTTAAACAAATAGGCTGCCTTCGTTCCATATTATTATATTACTTTGGCTTTCAACATCACATGAAACAGAGCAGCAGCAGATGTACTGGGTAGCTATCCTGTCTCAGAAGTCTTGCCTTAATTCTTCCATGGTCTTAATTCTGCTTAAGTGGTATTCTGGATGTGGTAAATCATTGGTTAACACAATACTAGTTTTAGAAGAGTATGCAGAAAGTGACGGAGGTGTGTGTCAGAGTCATAGAAAACTTCTTAATGTTTACCAAAACAAAGGCTGTGGCATTTCGCCTGTGTATATGCACTGGCTGTAGAAGTGAAGAAAATATGGTGGTTAATAACTGAGAGAGCTTGGTAATTTGTTTTAAAACTCTATAGATTTAGAGAGGAATGTTGTACAGTAAATGAGATGTTAAAGTTTAATTACTTTCTAGATAGTAGAAAAAAGAGGACTTAAGGTTCTTGATTTTTATTCCCTCCCCCAATTTTCTTCTCTTTCTTTCTAGGTTTAACTATAGATCAACACATCATCTTGCATCCCATGGGTTTTATGAATTTTTAAATTGGTTTGATGAAAGAGCATGGTACCCACTGGGAAGAATAGTAGGTGGAACTGTAAGTATTGTAATAACTTAAAGATGACTTTGTAATAATTTTGTTGAACTTTAAATACAACTTTGACATCGATAAAAGGAGGATCTTAATGGAATATACTTTTAATTGTCAAATTGCTGTTGAGGGAATAACTATGTTTTTAATTTTTAGCTGTAGTAACTAAGACAGTAAGTCAACATGCATTAGTCCTATCCAACAACATACCGTGAACAAGAAACTGGGTTTTACCTTTTTATACCTGAATTTCTGATAATAATAAATAGGGATTTTATGACTCCTGTAATTCTGATTTTCATGTTTGGGGAAAACATTGCATAGTGGTACTTAAAAAAGAAAATTTAAATTGAAAAACAGTTCTCTCTTTCTCTCTTAAGACACAAACTTTAAGCCAGTGGTATGTGTTGAGCGGTAGCCGTCTGAATATGGAAAATGTTAGGATTTCACTGAAAAAAAGACCTTTTGAAACTAAGCGGGAGACATGTATGAAGTGAAGTGTCTAAGGAGCGGCTAAGATTGGTGTCAATGCAAGTTATAAAACAGGAAAGGTATAAGAAAAAATACCAAATCACAGTACAAATAGAGTTCAGTAGTAGAGTGGCTTTAGTAACACAGCCACATCTAACCTTGACAGTGCATTAAAACTTTTTAATTATAGGACATACCGTTTAAATTCATTCACAGAGCTTTTTGTAACAATTAGATCACCATTCGTTTTAGTATTTTAGGGATGCTTATGGCACGCTTCTTTTTTTTTTTTTTTTTTTTTACATACTTGTCGTATATAACATAAAAAGCCTTAGAAATTTAAATTAAAATTTTGATTGTATGCTTTATTTTGCAAGTCACATAGTATATTATGTTTTAATAGTTTGTCTTGAAAACCAGGTCTCCAGGATATATGCAGAAGAACATCTTATCATCTGTTAATTTAATTTAGCACAAAGCTCTTCTTAGCTTTCAAAAGAAACTAAGGCAGTTGAAGTCCATATTAAGTTTCCTACTACATATCGATTTTTCTTATGTTGATAAATGTGGAAGGGTAGAATTCCTATTAAGAATATTTCAGTGGTCTCCAATATTCTATGATAGGCTCAATAGATTTGTATCTATACTACTCTTTCCTGGAGGACATCTTAACTCAGTATTGTAGGGCTTTATTTTAATCCTCCAAGGTGTCTACAGATAGCTTGCAAGTACATAATACTCAACTGTCAGTCAGTCAGCTTTTCTACTTAAAAACCTCAATGTATATTTTCTTTCTCCATGCATAACAAGAAATAAATGAACAGCATGGTATATTAAGGTGAAAATTGAATATGGCTAGGGAACGTTGTATGGTTTCTTGTTTTGGTTCTTTTTTTTTTCCTTAAAGCTGTTAGCTGGCTTGAAATTCTCTTGCAAACTTTAGCTTCTGATTCCATACCTGGAATTCTCATTATGTGATACAAATTCTCATTATGTGATAAATGTCAGGCAAGATAGGATATTATCTATGTGCTGCTTATTCATTTAGAAAATGGATTATATGTAATTGTTAGCATTTGGGTAAAATTTAAAGGACCTCTGGTATTCAGCAGTGTTGTCAAAATATAATTAAAGTAATGTTAAAATAATTCCATTAGCTTCACCTACTCATTGCTTGTATCAGCTTAAGAAGTGATTGTATTTCATTGCAAATTATATGCAAGTAAACTTACCATGATCATTTTCTGCAATAATATAGTATGTTTTTTTCTCCCTTTAGGTATACCCAGGACTGATGGTGACAGCAGGCCTTATACATTGGATTTTAAATATGCTTAATGTGACAGTCCATATAAGAGACGTATGTGTGTTCCTAGCACCAGTTTTTAGCGGCCTTACAGCTATTTCTACTTTCCTGCTCACCAGAGAACTGTGGAACCAGGGAGCAGGGCTTTTAGCTGCCTGTTTTATTGCCATAGTTCCAGGTTACATATCTCGATCAGTAGCAGGATCGTTTGACAATGAAGGCATAGCTATTTTTGCACTGCAGTTCACATACTATTTATGGGTAAGTAATTGATGAGTCTTTTGCTTTGGAAAGGTTTTTGGTTCCTTCTCCAACCAAATGACTGATTTTTCTTAGCATCCATTGAATTCTCATTTTGTTCCCTCTCATCTCTCTTCCCCTTGGCCGTGGATCAGGCGAGTACTGAGAAGTCACATGGCCTGAACCACTCCATGATAACACTCTTCAGTTTATTTATTATGTAAAAGTACCGTTCAACTGAAGTATGTGTGTCCTGTAGTAACGGCAATAGCAATGAATCTATAAGTTTAAAGCAAACAGTAGGGTTGCTTTCGTTTTTCAGTTTGGTTATATTGGTATTATGTGAGCATGAAACTTTAGCCTCCTTATTTAGCTGGTAAAAAGCAGTAGACTTTCAATATAAAGTCCTTTGAATTGTCATCTGGAGAAGCTGTTGACTATGTGTCTGGACTTTGACTTAGGCATCCAACTTACATGCCTAAAGCTGTCCACCGAGTGAGGTATTCATACTGCTTGCATGCTTAAAAAATGTGTAACAGTCTAATGTTTTTTAATTAGCCTACTTGTTTGTGCATATTGCCTGTCATTCCTTAACCTCCATGTAGAACTGCATCTGCCATGTAGTCCTGTGTGAAAGAAGGGGTTTAAACAAAATGGAGTATTTCTGGACTGTTGTATCTATTTTGGAAATAGCAGCATGGACACTGTATGGTACTGTTCCTTCTGCCTTCCTTTAGTGTATGTACTTTTCGTACTGAGTGTCTCCATGGGTAGTATGTATGCAGTAGTTACAGCTTTTCCCATGGTTTGTCGAAAGTTTGAGTTCTCAGAAGTAAATACATACTTGCAAGTCTTCTTAGCTTCGGAGTATTTCAGAGTTGGGATATTGTTAGAAGCAATATAATAGAAAGAAATCGAAATTTTTCGTTATTTAGCTACAGGTGATAATTAAGTGCAGGTTCTGAAGAAAGGTCCTCTAATGATTTTTTTTTTTTTTTTAATTTGGGCTTAAACTGCAGCTGTAAAGGTATACTGTTACCAATAACAGTAGAATCAACCCATGGTCATTTTAATAGCTAAGACATAATAACAGTTACCTGTTATTACGGAACTCGTGTATTTAACTAGACTGCATACTGCAATAATGTTTGCATAAACTCTTGTAGAATTGTGTGAATCAAACATGTTTTATTGTTAACTTCTTAGCATTTTTCATTCCTCTTTTCCCTCACCACAGTCACCACTATCAGTTTTGGATGAAATCATACTCCTGGTCCAGTTCATGGATCTCTCTAAACCTTTAGTAGTATCTGGATGTTTTCACTAACTTTAAGTGAGTTTTTCAGAATTACAGGATAGCTCTTTAAAATTGCAGTGTTGGGTCTGATTCCAGACAAAGGAAGCCATGGATGCTCTACACTCACAATTATAATGTAGTCTGATGTCTCAGAGAAAGTAGCACAGAAGCATTGCAGCTACTCTTCTATTTTGGATCACAAAGTACACAGTGGCATTGCGTCCTGTCTCTGCATTATCTAGAGAAAGAGGTGTAAGCTGTCCTGTCTGTCAATGAATTGCACTTGTGGTTTGGTTTTACGGATATCAGTTTGGAAAGATACAAATATAATCTGTTATGTACTATAGAAGCCCTCATGACAGCTGTTTTGGAATGAAATTTTGTAATAGTATCTAGTATTTGTTATTCATAAATATTTCGTTATTTTTAAAGGTGAAGTCGGTGAAAACTGGTTCGGTCTTTTGGACAATCTGCTGCTGTCTATCTTACTTTTACATGGTAAGCCTTTTACATATATATATATTATATGTATATATATATATGTATATATATATATATATATGAAATACCTAAACTCTTTAAGTGAGACTTACTTAATTCGTATGTTAATGAAGGACAGAAGGAGGAGATTTTAGTCTTTGCTGGGTCCATAACGTAAAATTGTTCTTTCATTTTATTATTAAGACCTTAAGTATATGAGCGAGAAGACATAATAAATAATTTGAAATTTAAAGTTTTTCAATACAGTGAAAGCAATTTTGCAAAACAGTAAATACAGTAACTTTACTTATAAAGTCATCCTGTGCCATGAATAGATACTCTTCTTCAGTGGTATTTCTGTTTTGGTCCAGATAATTTAAGGTGGAGTTTTAATATTAATATATCTCTGTGTCATTATTACTAAAGCACGATAATATTATAAATTTATGGACAAAGTTGTGTTTATATAAATTTGAAAGCTATTTCTCTGGGTATAATTAAGCTGTAAAGTAAAGATTATCACCAAAATACTGAATTAATTCAGTGTCAAATTAAATGATCATAAAGTCTCTTTTTCATTCTTGATCTATGAAAATGGAAATTATTGTAGAGACGTTCCTAAGGGCTAACAAAAGGGGAAAAAAAAAAACATTACTAAAACTGGGGAGATAAAGCTAATAGCAAAATGCAGGGAATTGTTTTTTCTTTTTTTTTTCTCTCTCCTTCTGAAATGTTAGACTCAAAGATTTTTCCTGTACAAATAAGTCAAAGGTCACTTCTCCTCTAACTGATACTTTTTGTGTGTGTATGTGTGGCTATATGATAAATTAGCTTCAAAATATTAAATCAAAATTAAAATAAATTACCTTGCAATGGTGAGACAATGAGGTAATTGTATGGTCTTGTTAAGATGGAGGTCTCAAATGCTGCTTTTCCACAGCCAGGTAACTAGGCTTGCATGACAAAGGAACTTACAAATTATTTTGCATGCCTTAATTTAAAATACAGGACTAATTCAGAGGTTGTCTGGATGCTGCCTAAATTTCCTCTAGTTTTAACATTCGTTGGGTTTTCTGCGAGATTTTTTGCTGTTAAAACAGAAAGAAATAGCCCTATATGTGTCACCAAAGAGCGTAGCTATCTCCTGTTAAGAGTACATTTATTTCCTCCCATTTCTTTCCTCCCTCTCTTTCTTTCTGCTGAGTCAGTAAATAAGCAGCCACTTCTTCATACATAACATAGCTGTTTATGTTGCATTGCAGCGAAGGGATCCTGTAGGTTTGGTACAGAACTGTGTGTAATACAAGGTCAGGC
This sequence comes from Cygnus atratus, assembly GCF_013377495.2. Taxonomy (NCBI): domain Eukaryota; kingdom Metazoa; phylum Chordata; class Aves; order Anseriformes; family Anatidae; genus Cygnus; species Cygnus atratus. Next base: position 43,598,830 of record NC_066363.1, read on the forward strand.
AAATAAGGTTTTGAATTGTTATGTTGACAGACCACAGTCTTTTATATCATGCCTATTTATTGGCAAGATCCTCTAAAAATGTTGTTCAGAAATATGCAGATAATATGCACTTCTTTGTTTTTACAATTTTACTGCTAAAAAAAAAATCACAGAATAGCAGGTTCTCCTCATCTTAGTCTGGTCTTGGTCTGTGGAACCCTTTGAGAAGGAAGGAATGCAATCTAGAGTGTGTGGTGACAACTTAGACAATCAGTGTCGTCATTATGACATTCCAAGTCTTAACGTAAATTGATGTTACTTTTTTCTTTTTATCTTCCTTTCCTGTCAACTAGAAAGGTTAAGTTTTGTCCATAGACTAGCATCAGTGATTAGATGATAGAAATTTATTGTTTATGGAGTGCACCTGCTTCATCCCTGGTGGTGGCTTTCCATATACTGTGTTTTCTTTTGCAGAAGTGTTTTGTTGAGATGCCCTCTTAGGCATTGCACTTAGATAAATTTTCAGGGCAGAGCATAATTTTAATATCCATTATATAGAATTCATTTGTCTTTCTTCGATGGAAATTGTAATCTTTTCAGTGTAAGTTGAAAATTAAATCACAATTTTGAGGAAGTAAGAGCCTTTCTTTGCATGGGGAGTTTGGGGAACAGCTCCTTGAAAGGCAAATGTATATTGCATGCACCGACAGATGTCTTTCTTAATATTCTAAATCTGCTTAAACTGTATACCTAACTCACAGTGGTAATATGACTCATTCTACAGCATTGCGTTAAAAAAGGAGAAGGTTTTTTTTCTTGCATTTATATTTTTAACATTTATTTGACATCAGCTTTGTTTGTTTCAGATGCCTCTTTATGATGAGGGGGTCATAAAACAAACCTTTACATTGAGGCTGACCTTGTAGGAGTAATGGCAGTTTTCCACTCCATTTGTCTATGAGGAAACCTCAGATATATTTGAAAATTTCAAAGTGTATCTTCAGTCCAATGCAATCTTCAGGGTGTAGATCTGGTTTAATATCTCAATAATTAGAGAATAGGTGTTAATTAGAGGTGCAAGTTTCTAGTCTATACAAACTGTCTGCTACCTGTATCATTCGAACCTTTACCTAAATATGACAACATCCTAATTACACATTTGTTCTCATTCTGTTGTTTTGCCTGTCTTTGTGTAATGTTTTCTCTCAGTAAATTAAATAGCCTATGTAGACCATGATAGTTCATGCCAGTAATTTGGGAAAAGAATAATGATAGTCTGAAATGACTTTCTATAAAATTAACAAGTTTTGTACTTGTTTCCAATTATTTTAATATATGAATCAGTTGCCCCCAATTTTGAAATGCTGGGTTTTGTACTACTAGTATCAGAAAACAGCATCTCTGCTGTGACCTTATTTTAGATTTTGTTCTGTAGTACATAGTCATTTGGGTTTCTTTCTGGATTCTAGGGCTTTAAAAATATCTATGTGAATCTAAGCCTTAAAGTACAATTAAAGTGGAAACCACATTAGCTGCTGCATTCTAAAAATGAAGATCTAGGATAGGCGTGGTATGGATGGGAGAAGTCTAGACTGTATTTTGACAAGAGAACGTGTTTAAAATGTAGAATTCCTAGTCAACGTTAGCCCTTCTAAATGTATTAGAAATGTGGTAACACATTGTAATGGTAGCTCATTACATCTTTATCTAAACCAACAGTGAAGGACACAATGGTAACACTGTAGTGTTTCAGTTCTAAATACCTCTTACCAGCACTTCTGAAGTAATGCTAATAGTACACGTTCACAGTCTCCATGATGATGTTGTGCACCATGCCACGGTGCTCAGCACTGTTCCCTGTGTATCTCCCTCCTTCCTTTTGTTTCTTTCCTCACACTGCAACTGCCATTTGCTACTCTGCTCCAGGAATTCTACCATCGACAGTGTATACCTTGCTCCATTTCTTCTCTCTGGCTGGAGATACTCTGCCTGTGCCTGCCAAAAAGCACAATGCATCATGCTAAAGTTGTATGTCAAAGGAAAACTTCGAATCCTAGATGGGAGTCCTACTGCTGCCTTTTGCAGCGTCCTTCACCATGGGGAAAAGCCCCCAGCATCACATTGTTGTCTGCCAGCCTGACTAGATTTGCTTGGGAAGAGGAGTGGAGCTGTAAGAAAGACAGCCTTGAAAATCCACCAGTCCATTTCATAAGTCTTTACTACTTTAACTTTACCACTTTGGGGGATTTTGTTTTCTTTTTGGATAGTAAACATTGAGAAAAATTCTGGTGGTATTACTTTTACTGGGGTTTGTGTTTTCTTGTCAGACCCTTGTAAATATCCAGCACTGGCTATCTGAAGAATTTGCAGATATTTTTAGATCTGATTTCCTATTCCATTTCTCCCAGGTCTCTGCATGGGGTGGCTATGTTTTCATCATCAACCTTATTCCACTGCATGTGTTTGTCCTCTTGCTGATGCAGAGATACAGCAGGAGGGTCTACATCGGTAAGTTTTGTTCTTTGAACAATCATTGTCAAATGCTGAATCATGAGATATGAAATTATAATGATGTCTTTTGTATTTGGTGGGAATGAGGTAATTGCATATCAGATTGCATTTTATTAATTGGATTACTGATTATAGTCAATCACTGTCTACACCAGTGGAAATAGGAAGCTAAAACATATCATTCACATTTCCAAAATTTCAGATATGTTGCTGCTAATTCATTTTCTGCTTTCTAGTGCACTGAAAAAAGGAAATAATTGGATAGTTTGGTATTTTTAGCATCCTTTTAGTATATTTAACATATATATATTGCATGTGTCTGTTAAAAAGAATAATGTTTCATCTTTGTCTTTTCCTAGTGCATAAAACAATTAGTAGTTTTAAAAAGTTTTGCAGCAGTCATTATGCAAATGTTATAGTGTGTTGTGACATATATGGGAAAAGACATAGGGAATTTTAAGCAGCCACGTATGTTTTACATAACCTGGACTAAAAAGCAGCCTAAGAGTCTGTCTACTCCACGTGAGTCCTTAAGATTTTATTGGGTTAATGGGTCAACCTTGCTTCCAATTTCAGGAATGTTTGGATAGTGATCCCAGGAGAATAACTTTTTAATTGATTTACCTGATATTTAAATACTCTGTCGACAGTTTACAGAGACATTACTGGTTAGATCAGCTGGTCACAGTGTGGGTGTGTGAATGAAATAATTAATAATCAATTCAGGTATTAGATTTATTTATAAGTTAGATAGAACACTTTTGACTCCCTAATGTGAAACATTTACAAAAGATAGTTTGAGAACATGTCTCAAACATTGAGACGTTTGAGAACATACAAATTGAAGTGTAATATCAAAAGATATTTCGTATTTGTAAATATATTTTTGTTAACCCATTTTAATACTATTTTTATATTTATTTTCATGCTTTTTTTTCAGTGCCTGCTAGGGAAATTACTGTATTTACATTATGTATTGGAACCATTATACACTATAATATTTACTTGAGTTCAGTTTTATGTGTTTTTTTTTTATACCACAATATAAGTATTTGTTTCTTGCTTCTCAGTTATTTATTTATATGATTCAGAATCTGAAATTATTTTTTAAAAGAAAAAAAAAACTTTTATCCACCTTTAATTTTTAACATTACTGTTAGTTAACTTCATTAACTACTTCTTCATAACTTCAGGGAAGAGTAATTTATCTTGTTTTGCTTTTAAAATTATTTTATTGAATATGTTCATTTTCCAATTTCGGTGAGTTAGGCAGGAGAAAATGAAATCTAGTAATTACAAAATCCAGAAATGATGTGGTAATCAGAAACAATAAAGCGTAAGTGCTCTTGCTTTTCCAGCTTTCAGTGAACTAGTCTTTGATCTCATTGGGGTGGGGGTGGGGGGGGGCAAAAATAGTACTGCCAGTTCATATGAACTAAAGATTTTGTCACATATTTGTTTTGCAAATAACTACAGTGTTTTGAGGTGTTATTGTCCTTCAGCTGAGGGAGATGCAATTCAGGAGAGTTGTTGGAATGAAAATGTGATTGCTGCTTCACTGTTTCATTGCAATTCCTGGATTAATCTAAACTTCCCTGGGAAGCCTTACACACAGATGTCTGTAGAAGTTGCATCAGCATGTGTGTTCTAGGTTTGTTTAACAGGATGTTTTTATAAACCAGGTAGGAAAGTTCAAGCACTTCTGGGAAGAATTGGAATTGTGCTTCACTCCCAAACTATTCAGATAAGGGGATGGGTTTCCAAAAGCTCATTGCAGTAGGGAAAGCAAAGGTATTTTGCAAAGACAATATGGAATTGCTAGTGCGCATGCAAAAAACTACCAGTGTGCAGCTAATAGGTTACTTTTTGCAACCTATTGACAGCTGACAGTAGCTACTAAAATCTACATCCATTTTAGGAAAATAACCTCTTTATTCAGATGCAGGATCCGTTGATATTATCTTCCATTATTGTATGTATAGTCTTGTTTGTGCACTTTAAACTTCGCAATTTTCGCTTCAATCTACTGATATATTTTTTTCCCGTACAATTCCTGAGTTCTGTGTACTTTTCAAAATATAACCAAAAAAAAAAGATCTTCCAGAATTTAAAACTTAATTCCATTAATTCTTTGTCCTATGTGTTGTATTTTACCATTTAAATAGTGAGCAGGCATATATTTTTTATTGACTACTTCAGTATTCTAAAATTTCAGATGATTAGTATTTATTTCTGGTGGTTATAATCCATTAATTAAAAATGTGTGATCAAATCCTTGGTCATACTCAGGAGAAGTTTTCAATAGGTTTTTCTTGTGTTTTTGCAGTATACAGGAACTAAAATTGTGAAATGAGTTTATCCATAGAACGTCAGGTTTTTTTTGTTGTCGATCTCATCAAAGTTATGATCATGAGAGTGGATTGCAGGAATGAGAATAAAGTTCTGGTTTTTACATTCTGCTGTTTGCATAGTCTTTGCGAAGGAACATGGAAAGTTTGTGATGATATATCTTTCACCTTCATGTACTAAAGTAGTTCCTTGAAAAATTGTATCAGACGACCTGTTCATTTGATGCCAGGCAAGCAGATGTGATAGCTGCTTAAAAGAAGTGGGAAGAAAGATTAAAAAAAAAAGTGGGCATATGAAGTATGCCTGTTGTAGGACTGGGCTTAAAAATGATTCTTTACAATGGTCTAACAAATGTGAAGTCTAGTGATTTATGCCAATCATTAGAATTCCACAGGATGGCAGTGTTGCAACAGTTTTATGATACAATAAATGATTTATGTTGAAGTGAATTCATCAAAAATTGAGTTTCCTGCATCAAAAATGTATTTCAGTGACATAAAGAGGGAATAGATGAGTAGGTAGGCCAAGCAGCAAAATACAGATGCTTGAAAGCACACACCAGCAAAGATGGCTGGAAGTGGTTGGAAGCATCGCGACAGGGATTTTTTTGTGATATTTGCAATGCTTTGGTACGCTTTATGGTACGCTGGGAGCATAATACACAGGTGCAACAAAAACAATACCACAGGTATATGATCTGGTTCTCAAACCTGTTCTCATGGAGCTTAGTAAAGGATTGTATGGGTTCGAGGATCTCAAAGGATTGAGGCCAGAGCAAAGCCTGTGGTTTATGAATTGAAGGAATTTTAAAAAATAAAAATAAAAATCTGGGAGGTACATTATTTCTGATTGTTACTGAGGGAAGAAAACCTCATTTGGTTTTTAAGTCGGCTGCTTGCTTCAAAATGTAAGCAGATTCGTGGCTGTTCACAATTGGTGTTTCTTCTATTCCCATCTCTCTCTCCCTGGAATATTTAGGAGCAAAATCCTGTCAAGAGAAAGTACATGAATATCACTTCATACATAATAATGATTCATGTTATTAATACAGTTGTGTTCTTGGCCTCCACTTTCTGGGGGGTTATGAGTCCCCATGGTTTATACAGATCTATTAATACAGATGCTCAGTATTCATTTTTAATTGTGTTGCTTTTCAATTTCTTGGCATGCCTCTGTTCTTGCATTTAAAAAAGAACAAGCATACATTTTGCATTTTTTTTAAGTAAGTAGTGCGCTTTTAAATGTTTTACCTCTTTGAGGTCTGGTCCCTTTAATTTCTGCTCATACAGAAGCTGCTCTTTTTACTTATCTGGGATCTCTTCTTCCACCCATATTCTGCAATAACAAGAAAAGCAAATGAGAAGAGAGAACTATTTCTAAGCTAGAGTATCTTAGATAGATGGTTCATTTTCCTACGAGGAAAAGAAAAGTGTAATTAGGAACAACTAACACTTTGCTATTTCCCTTAAAACTGAATGCAATTTTATTTTAACTTTATTCTAATCAAAGAAGGTGAAACAAGTCATAGGGATGGCCAAAATATTTAAAACAATACAGTTTTGTTTCGGTGTCATTGATGTCTGAAGGTGGGGAATGGACTCTGCTATGGAGTCTGGTTTTTGAAATGTGTGTACTCATTTGTTTGCTTCTCACCTTTCTCTTCTGCCCTCTCCCCCACTCTTTTTCCAGCATATAGCACTTTCTACATTGTGGGGTTAATATTATCGATGCAGATACCTTTTGTGGGGTTTCAGCCAATTAGAACAAGTGAACACATGGCAGCTGCAGGTAAGAAAACTCAGTGTCTGCTTCTAAACAGACAAACCCTGGCAGATCTGTTTCCTTGTGTTAGAAAGAACCTTGTACTAACAAACTGAATTGTTAAAGAAAAAAAGGTACCGTTTAGTATTTGTAGGGAAGTTTACTTTCCAATCAACACATTATCCTTCTTTGTGTGAACTAATGGAGGTAAAATGCTTCCATAACTGTGGATCACTTACACATTCTGACAAGCAGTTACTTTACACATTGATAATCTCTACTGTTTTGCAATATAATGTTGCCTTCGAGCATTGTAAAATTGAAACATGGTTATTGGTAAACACAGTTTTTATTGAGCAATTTCTTTTTGGAGTTGATAATTTTTTCAAAGTGGATTAGATGCGAATGACATGCTATATATAGGAGGCTGATTTTAAATAACAGATTTTATTCTTTTTTGATTCTTTTTAAAGTAAGATTATTCTCAGTAGTTGTTAAACGTTCAGACATCTTGATTTCTTTACAACAGCAGTCTTTACTAAGGCTGCTAGGCCTATGTTTATTAGGAGCATACACCGTTTTTTGTGATGTAGCTTAATTTGTTAGATTCCTCTTTTTTAATTACGCATTGTCACTTAAGAAAATGGATTTGGGACAGCAATTGTTACATAACTAAAATTCACCAGAAAAGTATTTTAAAAATATTTTGAATATGACTGGGAGATTCTTATATCATTCTGAATATAATGAATGGAGTAAAGGTTATCAGGCCGTAGTTTGCATCCTAAGAATTTTACAGTTACTTAGTGGACAGTTTGTGCTGTTCTCTAGAAGTTTGGAACTAGTGAATTTCAACATCATGCATCACGATTTTATTCGTAAATTGAAGAAATACAATACGCTTGAGTTTTTGGGTTTTTTTTCTTCCTGCTAGCTACTAGTGATTTTTCAGTTTTGAGTGAATGAACCATTGGGTTGATCTGATTATATGCATTGAAATGAATAACAACAGAAAACCATGTCTTAAGTTCTAGTTTAATGTTAAACTAGGAGATGCATTTTTTGAGGGTATGGAATGCTTACCTAGTGAATTCTGGTGTTTTGACACTAGCTTCATATAATTCTGTTGTCTGTATTCACTTAGATGTTTGGTTTATTTTTTTTTCTTTATTAAATCCCTCTGTTTTGTTCAGTAGCTTAATTTCCATATACTTCTATATTAGTCTTGGCTTTGTGTTGTCTGGGCTCTTTCCTTGCAACTCATTACTTAAGCTAGCCAAGAGCTGTATCTTATTTTTTCAAGATGTCTGGGTATGTTAAACTGTGCTTTTGACAAAATACATGCAATCTAGTTTTCAGCTGATTCTCTCCCTTTACCCAGTTTGGGAGCAAAGAGACAGTGGATGTTGGAGCTCTTGATGTATAATAAGCAAAGAATGTTTTGGAGAGTAGTTACGTTCTTGCAGTGACTCAGACTATCATCCCTATTACGTATTAAAGTCTGTTTGTCAGAAAGTGATTTTATACTGGTTTTCAGATGTAATTAAATGTATTTTTTTTTGTAATTCAAACATAGCTGAAGTATGCCAGTTGCTTTGATGATTGTTGCTTCTTTTGAGGATTTAAACAAAAACTTTTGCCTGTCTTTAGGTGTTTTTGCATTGCTGCAGGCCTATGCATTTTTGCAGTATTTGAGAGACAGATTAACAAAGCAAGAATTTCAGACATTGTTCTTCTTGGGTGTCTCCCTGGCTGCTGGTATTGTATTCCTGAGCGTCATCTACTTGACATACACAGGTAAATAAACATGAAAACAGTTTCTCTTAGGAGCAGGTAACTCAGGTGACCGACATTTGGTTTAGTCTAAGTAGATGTTGGCAACCCCACAGCAAACCAATGACCATGTTGCTTTGTTTCTGTTTTTATTATCATGCAAAAAGTCAGATTGGTACAAGGAACATAACGGTAGCAAAAGCATATTATGAAGATAAGCACTGTTAATCTATTCTAAATAGCATTGATAGGTCAAGATGAGATAGGTTCAAGTATTTCAGAAAGTAACCACATTTCTGTATGACTGGATGTCTGTATGTCTGTGAGTTGTCCTTCTGTGGTTCAGTTTCTGGTCTTCAAGGTAGTTCTACCCAGCCTCAGAAAAACAAGTTTGCCTTTGCTTGGTTGCAGTCCTCAGATGCCTAACAGCCATATTCTGATTCCATGACATATATCCTTGGTCATCTAACACTATAATTCCTTCCTGATCTATTTTCATAGATAAATATGTCAGTCATGCCAAAATTGAATTCTGCTGGGTGTAAATTGTGTGATCTTAATATTACACCTCATATGCTATTCTGTTTTGTCAGAATATTATTTAAAAAAAAAAATCTGAGATTTAACTTGTTTTTATTTTAACTGAATTATTTCTTGTAATTCATTTTAGTAATGAATGTATAGATTTAGTGTAGATTTTTCTGGTATCAGTAGTTTAACATTTTGGACTATTTAGTTGCAGTTTTATTTTTGTTATTTATGGTACCGTTATTCCAAAAGAATATTTAACATCTATATTTGTCTGAAAGTCTTCTAAAATTTGATGGTTTGTAATTTGTTTTTCAGTATGTATGAGCAGGTCCTACTAATGTTTCATGAAATTTTTCAGACTGGCATATTAAGACAAAATTTGGCTTCTAATTTCGATATGTAGCAAAATATGTCTACTGTTGCGTTTCTTAGGAAGTGTTGATGTCAATTTTTGAAATTCACTGATAGTATCACTGCTTCACCAGACAGAATAAACCTGGTTCCCTCAGCTTTTCCTGGTGTACTGTGTGATCTAGACCCCTGGCCATCTCACAGCACTCAGCTCCCTCTCTCTTTAATTAATAATCCTCCAGCAGCAGGGTGCAGCACCTGGAAGGAGGTTAAAGTTCTGGATGGAAGTTCTGCCTGCCATAAGGCTTGTCAGTTATTCTTTTCAATTTAGCACAATTCACTGTTTTGGCCTCTGCGATATTTTTATGTTTTACTAGCCAGCCATCAATGGGACACCAAGCCACTGGGTGCTATTTTGAGCTTGTCAGTACAGTCAATTTTCAACACATCAAATTGTTGTTTGCCCAGCCCATTCTGCTTCAGCTTACAGATGAGAAATAAGGAAAATGTCTTAAAAGCATTTAATGATGTAATTCAGGATGCTGTGCTTCACAGTCTTTCTAGGTACTCAGGTTACTGGCCTGGAATTCCCTGGGTATTCCTTCTTGCCTTTCCTAGAGGCATAGCATTAGCCACTTACAGGCAACAAGGGCCTTAGCACCCTGATCATGGTCATGGGTAGTTACCACATCAGCCAGTTCTTTCAGCACTCTCAGGAGAATCCCATCTGATCTTGTGTTTTGGATACATCCAGAGATGACCATAACCAGCTATTTCACATCTGCTGGCATATCCTCCTTACTTGTGCATGCAACTGGTTGGGAGTAAGCTTTGCATCTGAAGCCTGAAGGGAAAAGTATAACATAGAGCATTAAACACAATATTTAAATGTCTAAACTAGATATTAAAAAAAAAAAAAGTGTCAAATGATACCATTTGTAAACATCGAAGTGAAGACTTACTGCATCATTTACAAATGCTCAGATATTAAGTACAAGGATTCAACTTCTTCTTGTTATATATATATATATATTGCATTTAAATATCTAGGCAGCAAAATTTTTCCCCTTCTCTTTTTCAGGTTATATTGCTCCTTGGAGTGGCAGATTTTATTCTTTGTGGGACACTGGGTAAGTAGAGATAAAGGATATAAGTATGAGCTATCAATAGAATTCTACTGAAAACTAATATTTTTTGCTCTCCTCATCTTCAAATCGATTTAGTATTTAAGTCAAGGAGAATATGTGGGATTTTGATCAGCTCTCTAAAGAGAGCATGTGTAGTAACTGTTCCGTGATCTTTGCAACCATTTTACCTTCATCACTAATTTGTTTGCTAAATTTCTTGCTTCTTTGGAAGTCTTTGAGTATCTTAATCGTGCGTTTGTCTATACAAAACAGCAGTGCTTTTCAGCGTAAAATAACCAAAAGTTGTATCAACACTTGAGGACACGCTTAAAAATTACTAAGAGCCTTAAACTTCTGCTGTTTTCATTGTACAACATTGCACGAAGTCACGAAGATGTTACACAAGATCTTGCATGTTGCCTGCTTATTATTTTCATAAATCTGTTTTGTGTAAACAGATGTCTACTCCGAACAATTTTGGTTTATTCGTGTATGGTTTTGTGAGTAACTCTTTTGGTTTAGTTAACATTTAAAAGTCCAGTGTTCAGTTCATTAGCCAGACACTTAATGTAGAATATTTATCTGCAAAATACCTTTAGTTTTATTCAAGTGTTTAAGATGGATTTTAATTGGTAGATTTTTAAAAGCAGGGATAGGAGAACTTCAGACTTTTATAGTTCTTTTTTTTATTCCTCAGGCTCCATAGTCCAGTTCCTACAGGATTCTGTACCAACCCTGTAATAAATGTAGTAGAATAGGTGTCAGTAAGGAAGCCTCAGATTTATTTGAAGTACACATAGCTGTTCCCTGCCTGTAGATGAAATGGTCTGCACTTATATATGGTGTGTGTATGTGTATATAAATATATATATATATATGTATACACACACAAGATTAAACTTTTGAGGGCTTGTCTACATTAGAAAGTCAATATTGTGTTTAAAACACATCAGTGCAGTTCTGAATGAGGCCTAGATCTCAGTGAAGAAGGACATTTGTTTGATACCTCACCGTTTGGTCATAGGGCACCCCAGATTAGGCCTGTGTGCATAGCTGTCTTTTAATATAGTTTTGTCCTTGTCCGCACTGAGTGTCCGACATGCTGTTTAGTTAACCTGCATTTCCAAGTGTAGACAACACCTGACTTTCAGCATCTGAGAGAACGTGGGGGCATCACTAACTGGCCTGGGATTTAATCCTTCAACTTGATGTACTAGGCAAATGAGGGTGTTTTGTGCAGAGGAGAGCATTTGAGATACAATATTGAAATCCTAGGAAATTTCTGGTGTGGATAACTGTCCCTACAAAATATAATGATGCTTTCCGTAGCTGTATGTTTTCATTCTGGTGAATTCGGCTTCATGTCTAGCCATAATAGAACAGAGTGTCTGTAATGCTCAATCTTTTAATTAGTATGGAAATAATTCTTTATATTGCTTTTTTAAATAACTCTGTACACCAAATACTTCCTAAATACAATAAGACATGGGAACGTTTTTGGATATAAAAGTTTCATCAGGTTTCTGCTAAATAGAGCATTTAACCTTTTAAATTGAAATGCTTCCTTTTAAATGAATTTCAGAACTCCTAATGTTTACAGGTGTTAATAACTTTATCTCTTCAAAATAATTTGAACTGAATTTTTTTTAAAAAAGGTATGCGAAAATTCACATCCCGATCATTGCCTCTGTGTCTGAGCATCAGCCTACAACATGGGTTTCCTTCTTTTTTGATCTGCATATTCTCGTGTGTACTTTCCCAGCAGGGCTGTGGTTCTGTATCAAAAACATCAATGATGAAAGAGTCTTTGGTAAGAGAAAATATTTAAAAATTGTTTTGAAAAATCTTGTCTTCAACTTGATTTTGTTTGTTTGCTCAAAGCTGGTGTATGACATGTTCTAGAAAAGGTTTAAACATGATGTGTTTAAAGGTGAATGTTAAAAGTTGCCTGCACCTAGCAGTATTTAAAACCATCCAAAAAAAATGCAGTTCATAGAGATTGGTGGATTGGTGATGGAGCCTCTTATGAAGAGAGGTGGGATTTGTCACTGTGGCTCTTGGAGGTGCATGTTCTTCCACATGCTGATCTCACAAGCCCTGAGTGGCGGTACAGTTTCACAGCACAGCCAGGTGAATAGCTTGGTGCAGCAGCAAAGGGGAAATCCTTCCCCACACAGGCTGCAAGGCACCCAGTTCTTCCCTAGGTATTCTTCTGGCTCTCATCCCACCACAGAGGATGATTCAAAATGCCTTTTCTTTCCAGATTTTCAGCTATTTTAGGGAGCTGAATCATTTACTGTGGAGCAAGTGCTAGATAAGGTGCAAGCCTAAGCACAGGTACGGGGTCTCCCTGTGTCAGTGACAACAAATTTATTTGTATGAAGCTTTACTTTGACAGCAGACTTCTAAGACTATGAGTGAGGTTTCTAAGGATGTGACTTGGAGTTGTAGCCCAAAAGGAGGAGTGAAGATTACACGGTCTTGCACTTCTGTGGCAACAGGAGGCTCCAGTCATATACAGCTGCCTCTTTAGATTACCCCATTGGCAATGGGAACATTTGCGGTGTTAAATCCTGTGACTTTAGAGTTTTTTACGCTCTTTTGCTTGCAGTAAGGACCAGTGCTGGGGAACTCCCTTCAGCCTCCTATTGCTGCACCATCTCTTTAAGTCAGCTTAAAGAGACCTATGAGTGAGAACGGAGAGCCATACTACTTCACTACAAAGGGCAAAATATTTATGCAATGTAATCTGATGAACCAGTCTCCTTTGATTTCCATGGCAAATCTTTCACAGAAGCGTGTTGTTAAGCTGTAGCAAACTAGCAATAACCACTATTACTTGAACAATAGATATTCCTAACGAAAGCATGCAGGTTGTTGTTATGAAAAGTGTTGTGAATATTCCTGCTATCCTGAAAATCTTGGGGTTTTGTGGTGTGTTTTTTTTTTTTTTAATACTATCCAGGATAACTTGCTTCAGAATAGGGTTCACAGTATCACCTTATGTGTCTGTATGGAATTATAATGTAGACAAGCCCCCAATTTTTTCAGATATCTCTAATTTAAATTAAAATTTGGTATTTATATGACATTCTAACACTTGCTCTTTGTTTTTTCAGATTTAATAACTTGTTTGGTCTTTCTAACCAAATGAAACTACCTATTATTCCAGTACTATTTTTGGTGTGATACTAAATTTCACTAATAATGTATCTTCTGACACATTATTAATGAATATGAAAGTGTGGTTGTGTTATTGTTAATAGTTGTCAAGATGAATTTCAGGAAGGGTTTGAGGCTCAAAAGGGACAAGCATTAATTGAACTGTATCTCCATAAATTAAAAAGCAATGCAATGCAAGATATGTGTTCAAGTCTTTATAGACACAGATGCTCAGCCCACTTCTATAAACAGTTGTATTGTGAGCATGTATGTGTGCAGTCACAGTGATTGTTCCTTTCTAAATGTCATCAATAGCTATTTTTTCCCTCTGCAGTTGCTCTGTATGCAATCAGTGCCGTTTACTTTGCTGGCGTGATGGTTCGTCTGATGCTCACTTTGACTCCAGTGGTCTGTATGCTGTCTGCAATTGCCTTCTCAAATGTCTTTGAGCGTTATTTGGGTGATGATATGAAGAGGGAAAATCCGCCAATAGAGGACAGCAGCGATGAGGATGACAAAAGGAACCCTGGCAACCTGTATGATAAGGTGAGGGGATATTTAAAATTCCACTAAAGGTCTGAATTACTAGCACTGAAATACAGAATAAGTGTTGATGTTCTCCAGTAAGCTCTAAGTGATGTCCTGAAAGAAAATCAGTGTCAGCGTAGAAGTGGTTGCTTGTAGTTGATCAGTGATGAGCCTTTAACAAAAAGGAGGTCTACAGTGCTGACCCAGCTTTCCAGGGGAGTGATGACAGACAGCTGCTTGCTCTCCGTAACTAGTTATAGCAGTTCTGCATCACTGAATGTCTGTGTTTTCCTCTTCTATTTCCTCTAAGATGAGGTGAAATTAAAGAATAATATATTTTTTGGAAAGGTATTTCTATACATAAACCTGTGTACTCTCCTGGTCCTGAAGAAGATGGTGTTAACTATTCTTGTTTTTAGTTTAGGCTTTGTTATACGAGCTCTGGAAAGTGCACGAGCCCTGGGTTTCCCCCTTTTCCTCACAATAAACATCTGTGTCCTGTTCTCTTCCACTCTGCTTTACAAGTGGGTATCATCAGACTAAGCCAATCTAAATCATGCAGTAGCCCTCATGTAATAGATTTTTTTTTCTCCTGAAAGGTTTTTGGGGAATAATCTGTTCATACAACTTGCTGGATTGTCAGAATATTCTTGTGCATACGTAGTTAATTTACACTACAACTTGGTCTATTTTTATAGTATTCCACAGCACTTACGAGGTGCATGTAGTGAAGAAAAAGGCATTTTGGTTCCATTGCCATGGATGACTAAAGTTGCCCTAACAGCTATGTTTGTGTTTGTTTAGGCAGGCAAAGTGAGAAAACATGTATCTGAACAGGAAAAAACAGAAGAAGGACTGGGTCCCAATATCAAAAACATTGTTACTATGCTTATGCTGATGTTGTTGATGATGTTTGCGGTCCACTGTACCTGGGTAACAAGCAATGCATACTCCAGCCCTAGCGTTGTTCTCGCTTCCTATAACCATGATGGGTGAGTAAGGTCACAGGTTTGAAAAATAATTTAAGGGCAAAAGTATTTCTAGTTCCTTTGCATTTGTAATCTGCTTTGCTGCCTTCTAATTATATTAAGGCAGAATTGTCATCTGAATAAAAACTCTTAATACTCTACTTTTCAAAAATATATACAATTTAAGAAAATATTTAATGTGAATACATGAAAGTAATCCTATCCAAATCTAATGAACATGATAATTTAAAAAAAAAAAAAAAAAAGTATTTGAGTCCTAAAACCTGTTTATGGATATATATTCAACTGGAAATGCATTTAGTCATATCTTTAAAAGCAGTTTCAGCTTCGGGCCATTCAGCTGTCAAACTTCTGAGTGCAAACCGGTGACAGAACCCCTCAAAGGAAGTTGAGCACATAAGAAAATCTTAATTTGTGACCCCAGATTTATCATGTTGCAGTCAATTTGTTGCCACCATTTATGCTGATGTGAATAAAATGAACTCTGTTTTCCAGCACTCGGAATATCCTGGATGACTTCAGGGAAGCCTACTACTGGCTGAGACAAAACACAGATGAGCATGCCAGAGTAATGTCGTGGTGGGACTATGGTTATCAGATAGCAGGGATGGCCAACCGGACAACACTGGTTGATAACAACACTTGGAACAACAGCCACATAGCTCTGGTAAGGGTGGCAGCTTTCTGTGGAAACACAGAAACATTTACATTTCAGTCAAGCATGAAATTGTAAATGTCAGTTGATACACAGTATGGTATTTTAAAAAATCCCATGGGGAGGGAAACAGGTGGAAGGAACAGGGTTGTTTTGGCATCTCCTAGAACTCTGTTATAAAGATTGGTTTGGGGCTGGAGGGGATTGATTCTCCTTTTGGGTTCTCCATTTTGTTTTCTGGGAGTTTCCAGAACTTCACCTCCACTTCTGTTTCTCTTCTTTTTCTTTGTGGGAGAATAGCATCAAGTCGTATAACCAGTCCCCTTGTGCTTAGTACTAGACCAGCACTATCCAAATACGGATTGTTCCAGTTCATGCTGACTGGATTTTGAAAGGCACTATGAAAAGTGACCAGATAAAATGAATTTTTAGGTGTCTTGGGAACTTGAGAAAGTTTGAGTAAAAATGGAAATGTTATAGACTGGTTGTGATTGTCCCCTCAAATATGCAGTTACATAAAACATTTAACTTTTACATTTAATTTCTTTCATTCAACTCAGATAGCTCTATGTTGTTGTCTACTCTATAGATAGCTCTATTCTGCTGTTGTCAATATCTGTAGTGCAGATGTTATGTATAAAGCAGCCGGTCCCGGTAGGGCAAGGCCTATCAGGTGAATAGAGAGACCGTGGAACAGTCGTCTGCATTTCGTAAGCACAGTAACCATGCACATTACAGCAGCTAGTAATAATGTTTTTTAATAAAGAATTCTCTCCAGTACGATGACTGGCACTGTTTCCTTCCATTTCTGAAGAAAGGGAAACAAGTGAGTGTGTTTTGTGGCAAATATCTGAACTTCTGTTCTGAACGAGGCATTGCCCTGAAATATTTGCCAGCTGACTTCGTCCTGCACAGGAATAGGAATCTGACAAATAACTTCACATCGATTAGGACAATGGCCAAGAAACTGAGGTTCTCTATCTTTTTGACAGATTGCAGCATAAGCTTAGTATTTTCTAATTGAGTTCTTGAGTTAACTGAATATTACCAGTTTGGATGCAATATTATTTATATTGTAGTTATGGCCTCCTACTGCAGTGAGACATTGCTATACTTTAAGAAATTCAATGGCAAACAGAACTACTAAACTGATGCCAGTTACTGACCTAAGTGAATTCTTTAAGTGTGGAAAATGACCATTTTGGAAGAGGTTTTAGATGCAGCTTTAAAAAGATTTTCAAGGCCAAAACATTGGCTTGCCAATGTATGCTTTTAACTCAAGATTAGCTCTATTCTGATGTTTTCTCTGTATAAACTTGCCCTAAATTCAACACTGCTGAGTACAGTGCAGCGTGGCTGCTTCGTTACTGAAGGACAGAGATCAAGGAAAGGGGAAAAAAAAGGGGGGGGGGAATCAGTAATATTTCAAATAATTTATTCACTTTAGACTATGTCTAAAGCTTTGAAAGTAATTTGTAATTAGGTGTTTTCTGCCATACTAACTTTTTGGCAATATAGCTGTGACTTGAAAAATCTGTAGCTGCCACAAAAGAAAAATGATTGTTGTTATGTTTTGCACAGCTCATTTCAACAGGCTGCACTTCTCTTACAGAGGAGAAAATATTTCTACTTAGGTTGGGCTGTGGGGTTTCCAAATCAAGGCAATGGATTTTCTTTATCTAGAATGAAAATGTGGGGTCTGCTCGGTAAATATGTATTCTTGGACTTTGGTCTTGCAAGCCATTGATCTGAGAATCTGTACAATGGGCTCCTATACAGATACTTAAGCTCTTTTTGCTATGATACAGGTGGGAAAGGCAATGTCCTCAAATGAATCAGCAGCATACGAGATCATGAGAAGCCTGGATGTGGATTACGTTTTGATTATTTTTGGTGGTGTGATTGGCTACTCTGGTGATGATATTAATAAGTTCTTGTGGATGGTGAGAATAGCAGAGGGGGAGCATCCCAAAGATATTCGAGTAAGTGGAAAACTTCACAGGAAAACCGAAGTGTTATTGGCTACATGTTATTTCTGTGTTTTCATCTCTACGTTTTTTATTTTTTAACCTTTATTTACATTGTTGCCTTTCTGGTAGTACTCTTAACAGTGGAGGGAAGTCTCTACTTGTCGCAGTTTCTTTTGAAAAACGTGTTAGGGGTTGTTTTTCTAGAAGAATAACACTGTGGAGGCCTGTAACCCAGTTTTTATGGCTTTGAAAAATCAATAACCTCAAAAGTTTTTCACCTTTTTGCATGATACTAAAAGTACAAGATATCTTTTGTAATTCCTGTGTGTGTCTCACTAGGCACTGTCATATTATTAAAAAAAGTAGGAGCATTCAGAACGTTTAAACAGCTGGTATTACAGATTTCTTTAGCTTCTTTCCTACTATTACAGAGTTTGAACTGTTAATATTTACTTACACAGAGTTTAAGTAAGTTATTAGAATATCTCAGAGATTGCAAAAATCTGTAGTAGTATTTGCATAAGCCTAACAAAAACTCCTAGATAATTAGTGCTGGCTTAAGGGAGTAGCCTGCATGAATAGTTTCATCTTGTACTAGATACAAAAACAGCAGAAAATTTTTGTTTTGACACTGCACGTACAAAGTATCCAGTGACAGTGTGTACTTATAGTGCAGTGCTTTTCACATTTCTGAAAAATAATTTTGGTAGATGTCTTACTTTCACATTTTCAGATTAGTTTTCCAGTAACTGCTTACTGTGAAGTGACAAAATTTGTAGCAGGATTGTAAAGGGGATTTAGGAAGGTGGTTCCATGCGGTTTTTGGTTGCAGTCAGGCAGTTTGTAACTAATTTTACCTTTAATGAGCACCATCGCTTTCTGTTTTAAGACTGGCTTGAATCAGCTTTTAAATTGTAGATGTCAATTTAGATTTTTTTATAAAAATATTTTGTTGTGTTGTTTTCTTTTGTTTTGTGAGAAGGGAATGAGAAATGACCTTAAATATGGGTTTAGTTTCTATTGACTCCTTTTATCTTCTTTTATTTTTAAAGGAAAGTGATTACTTCACTCCTCAGGGAGAATTTCGGGTAGACAAGGCAGGTTCTCCAACTTTACTGAACTGCCTCATGTATAAAATGTCCTATTACAGATTTGGAGAGATGCAGGTTAGTGCAAAATCTTCAACTGAATCGTAATTAAAATATCAGAAAACAAATGTTATTTTGATGCATTTTCCATCTTTTAGATTGAGCATTGCTTGTAGTAGCAGAATCAGAGGTAAGAGTCTGCTTTACCAATTATAATATCTGCACGTGTTCTACTGCATACACCCTCTAGACAAAAGCACTTGTGCTGCTAACCAAGACTTGTATTTAGCTTTTTGCTGTCCTTTGCCTTGCTTCTGATGAGTGTCTTAATTCCATTATGCAGTGCACTCGCTAAAGCTTTAACTCTTCTGTTTTGTTGTTACAAAAACCAAATGTAAAGTTCCCTACAACATAAGTGAAACAGTTAATTGTCAGAAACTACTTGATTTAGCATCTGTCAGAAACTACCTGATTCCTATCCAAGTCACATCAGTGTATTAAGCAACACTACACTATATAATAAGGGCAGGGTATAATTCTCTGAGAGAGTTGTCAGTCCCCTTTGGGATCATCAAACACATACATAGCTAAATCTGCCTTGTTTGCATTTTTTTCTTTCCTATTCTTCCCTCCACAACCACCCCCTGCCCCAAGGGCTCATCATTTTGATATGTTAGCAAAAGAATACTTTATTCAGCTAAAACTTTGAGTTTAATGGATCTTATTCTTAACACAGGGATCAAATTTAACTGATTAGCCTCATATGAACTATTTCAGATTGTACAAAAAGCATGAAAGTGCAAACTACGGCGGTATAAAAGATTGGCAAGTACATGAGCAGCTGTGCTAAAAAGCTACTGTAGGCTGTTGTACCTCAGGTTTTTGCTTGAATAGTTCCATCTCTGAATGTAGAAGTGGTATTTCTGTTCAGACACTAAGTGCTCTCTTCTGCATCGTCTGTAGGAATGAGACTTTTTTTTTGTCTTTCTCAATTGTAAAAAAAATAACTGAGAGAGTTCTCTGTGTAGTAATAACCAGTGTAAGGGAAGTGTCATCCTTTGACTAGACCAGAGGAAATTGTTGTCATGTGGTATGAAGTACTATAGTTTGCAGTGATGCATGTTTTGGGTTGTATCTTCGACTAATATGCGATCTTTAATCTTTATAGCTGGATTTTCGGACACCTCCAGGATTTGATCGTACACGAAATGCTGAGATTGGAAACAAGGACATTAAATTTAAACATCTGGAGGAAGCCTTTACCTCAGAGCACTGGCTTGTTAGAATATACAAGGTGAAACAACTAGACAACAGGGAGACATTGGATCATAAACTTAGAGTAACCAACATTGTACCGAAACAGAAGTATTTGTCAAAGAAGGTGGGTTCCCAGTGAAGTCTTTCAAAGGGGTCAGGAAATGGCAGTTTATTTTTAACACTGCATCACATAGCTGGTGAATTATGTATTTCCACTAGCCAGAATGTTATGGATACTGTTCATGTTAGTGTCCAATATCAGACCTGCCTGCTGGTAATAATTGTTAATTTACTGTCTGCTTAACTTACAAGCATGTAAAGACACAAGGCTAGATATTTTTTTAGGCAGAATGCTAACTGGAAGTAGAGTGTGTCACTGGCTGTTACAACTCCTAAGTCTTCATGTAACTGGAAGTATAATCTCTAAAGTACATCAATTCATGTTTCAGTAACTATGGCTCACTAAGTAAAAAATGTGGAAGTTGCTTTCTGACTTTGTTTGAAAGTAGTGATGCCTAGAAGTTTAAAAATGGTACTTTTGTATGAAATAAATTAAATATGATTTTTTTGTTGATGGAATTTAGTGTCTGGCTGCTTCCTGTTTGAAGTTATCTTAATGTTTTTAACAGCGTTAGTTGTGGTGTGCTTCTTCAGCCTAGTAAGAAAGATTTGTTATCAGGGATGTTTGGGAGAATCTTAGCAGCCCTGTCCTTCACAAAACCTGATTTCTATATATACTAACATATGTCACAACAGGAATTCCAGAATCCTGTCAGAAACAAACATGTAACAAACTAAATTAGTACAGACAGTAACGTTACGCTGCGTGTCATAGAAGTACAAATAGGGAATGTTAGAGGGGACTCCTAATGGTAAAAGTTGCTTACTTAAATGATTTGTTGCAAGCTCATAAAATTTAAGGTATTTGGAGTTGCCAACGGAGCTAGACTTGCCTTAAAAAGAAATCAGAAGTTTTACCACACCTATCAGCCACTTACAGTGTAACTTCTGATCTTAAGAGAGATATTTATCAGTGATAGATGCACTGACCACATTTAAGCTGTGGATGTTTCAGTTCTGTCTAAAGACAGGATAAACACTGACGATAATTCTGATCCATCGCCAACTCTTGCAGTACCAACCAGCTCTGCTTCCCATTAAGAAATCAGAGGACCAGCAAAGAGCATGGGGCTAATGGCTAAACTCAGATTTCTTAAAAATGTGCTGAAGGCTCCGTAGTAGCCACAGGTTTTCAACAGTTGCTTCCTTACTGGAAATCCAGTCCATCTCAAATCACTCTTCCATGTGAAGGGTGACATTGCTCAAACTCAGAGAAATAACATTGTCTGAGTATTGTGTATTAGTTTGTGTCTCACTTAAAAATATTATATTATGATTTTTAGTAAAAAGGGAAAAAAGTCATATTTAATTGACATAATAGAGCCAGCTGGTAGACACACAACAAACTGCAGTAAGTGTGGGAGTTGCCTACTTTCAGACTTGTGGCAAGCACTACCTGTCAGGAGCTAACTGTGCTTATGCAACTTTGAATTTAATATTAGTGAAGACTAACATTAATGCTTTCCCCCATTAACACCTTTAAAAAAAAAAAAAAAAAGAGGAATCCAAAATCCACTGATAACAAAACAAGAGCAGAAAGAGCTAACCAACCTACAGCCAGCAGAGGACTAAAGACTGAAATGTGATCATTCAATTTCTCTTACTTCTTGAAAAATACTGTTTCAAGCAAGTATTACTGTCTAGCTCACTAACTTCTAAAGAGAATCAAATAGTGCAAAAAGATAAAAGAACGGATTGCCAAACAAAAGTAATGCTCTCTATCACTTCTGCTCTTTGGCCTACTTGAGCTTTATCTTGTTGGTTAATTATTAATTCTGCCTCAGCACAAGCTTTGAAAATAAATCTACATATCTGGTACGTGGGGCTTGCAAAAGTACAGCCTGTACAAAAGCAAATGTTGGGCATGAATTAACAATCCCAACTTTAAAAATAATAAATGGATAATACCTAGTTGAGGATTTACCCGTTAAGCTCTTTAAAAATAAATCTAAAGAAAGATCAGGCATTGCAATGCACAGTATTAAAAACGCGGTCAAGACTAAATCATTAACTAATACATTGTATTCTGTTTTTCTTTTTAGACCTCCAAAAGGAAGCGTGGCTACATTAAGAATAAACTAATTTTAAAGAAAGGCAAGAGACCCAACAGGAAGACAGTTTAAATACACTGTTCTGATCGCTAATACGAAGCAGTTGTCCTTGAGATAACCAGTCTTTGCCTTTAGCTCGAGTCATGTTTCACAGCAACATGAGGGTACAGAACCATCATTGGTCCAGATTATTGTACAAAATTTTTCAGGCAATGTCTGATTAAAAGTATTGGCTTATTGAGAACAGCTGTTTTAGATTTGTAATGTGAAGCAAGACAGAGCTGCTATACAAGTCTAGCAGCATTTTTTTTTATTGGTACATATTATCCTTCAAATCTGTTGAGAATTTGGACTGACTGCACCAAAGAACCGTGTAATTTGGTCCTTGGCACATGCATACTTGTCAATCTTTTTTGGAAAACACTGTTCAGCTGAATAGCAGCAGTATGTTAACTGGAATGGTCAAATCTAAAATGACTTGTTTTCAGCAATTAAGAGGAAATAGAGCTGTCTTTGAAATTAAACGTTCAAAATAAGTTACTCCCATTATTACTTTGCAATGGTTTCTTTAAATGTCCTTTTACTCTTGCTGCAGGCTGGTTTTGATCTGGAGTGTAAGAAGCAAAGCTGCAGTTTCCACAGGAGCTGACAGGACATATCAATTGGGTGATAGCTGAGATGGGACAAGCTGCTTTTGTTTAATATGTGATTGCAGTATTGCTGCCTTACACTATCATTTCATAAGGTAGACAAGGCAAATCTTGCACATCGTAGATACAAGGGCTAAATTTGTATCCTCCTGAAAGATCCGAAATGACAGTAATGAATGCTATAGTAATGTATAACTGAGCACCATACAGTGGCTGGTGCTTCAGAACAGAAATTAAACTATTTTAGGTAAATGTTTACATTGATAAAACAAGTATAGCCTATTTAAGGAAAAAAAAAAAAGGTTGACAGGTATACAAAACCCCTTTCTGTGGCTATCAGTAGTAGAGGGTTTGCAAACCTCTTCCCCCGCCCTCACTGCCTTCTCTTGTGAGGGTAAAAAAATTTTTCTGGAAATCTGTTTCTCTGCATTTTTATTTAGAGTGCTTAAATCAGTTGAAGAAATTCCTGCTATAGCGCTATTTGCTTTGTCTGTCTTTTATACTTTTTTTTTTTTAAGAAAAAAAGTGGTGAAAACTGTCAGATTAAATGCACTAAGATAATATAAATGGAGACTGAACATGTTCACTTTCCAGCTATAGGAAAACTTTATACAGACTTGAAATTTTTCTTTTAATAAAATGAAAGAAAGGGTTTTGCAGTTTGTTTTCCTGCCACAGGTTGTAACTTTTTATAGAAACAAAGCTTACATCAGTAATTTGATGTAAAATGCAGAATAGTATGTACCTTTCATGAAGAAAATGTAAATTTACAGTGTTCTTATGAGAATGTTACTGCTGACTTCTTTCCCAAGGTGTAGAATATTTTTTTTGATTTATGAACTCATTTTTGACTTAAGTGGTTTATACAGACCAATACTACAGCTGCAACATTTTCACAAAGGTAATTAAATCTGGATTTCTGGCCCCTTGTCACTTGGAAATTTCATTTTATTTTGTTGCTTTAAAGCTCAATGCAGACCAGTTGTTGACTGTAGGGGAAAATAAAGTTAATTCAAGTTTTTGTGTTAAGGGTGTTGTGTCAGTTTTGTTGTGATTAACTCGGTAACATGGTACTTATAGTCCTAGTAATGAATTAAGACATTCAAACTCTATAAAGTTGCTGACCTCACGAAATTGCTGCAATGAAGCCACAGCAGCTACTTAATAAATCTAAGCTGGAAGGATGTTATATTAAATATAGGACCCCTGCTATGATGAAATCCAAGGTGGCTGTAAATAGTTTCAGGGAACACAAGCTTCAGCAAATGCTGCTAGCATCTAGAGAAGTTCAAGCTGTTGTAGTTTCTTGCTTCTTCCAAGGAAATGTACATCCTCTCTCCTCAACAGCAGTAGAAATAAGCAAACATTTGAAAGAACATCCAAAAGTCAGCTGAATAGATGCTGCTGGTCAGTCTCATTTGGCAATAACACAGCCTTGATTAAAAAAAAAAAAAAAATACCAGTACCCTTCTCTCCTTAAAGGTTTTTACAGTTCTGTCAAAATACATTTCCCAGTTTAGCTGTCAGTATTTTCTTTAATAGAGCAGAAATAATACTAATTTTATAGCATTTTTTTTTAAAGCAATAAGAAGGTAACTACAGGAGTCTTAGCCAGCCTGGGCCCAAATCTGACTGTTACTTACCTGAACGGTCTTAAATCTAATTTGCTTTCAAGGCTTTTGCTACTGGTCTGCATTTAAATGAAAAGTTGCAAGTTGCTTTGACATCATTAATGCAGCCACTTAAAAATAAATAAGTTACCAAAAAAAAAAAACAGCAGGCATGGTATGACCTTCCTTGGTGCCTCAGCTGCACGCAGTGTCAGTGCCTGCTTTGCCACTTGCATCCTAGAAGTACTCAGTTGCACTAACCTGTAGCTCATCACGCTACAAGAGCTGAACCATACTTGTACCAGCAAAGGAAAATACATGAGCATCTGGCATGATTGCCCAACCTACCTTCCATACTTGGCTGTTTCCTTAGTTATAGGTCATCCTTCTGGTGCTCTACTGAGTCAAAAGTTGCAGATTTTGGAGCATAATTGCAACAATATAGTAAAAAGCGGAAGAAAAAAATATATTTAAGCCAGGCTCAGACCTTCAGTTGTTAATAAACCAAGCCTGCAGTCTCTAATAGCAAGTACTGCTGAAGTTCTGTAGCTCTTAGTCATTACTACTGAAAGCAATGAGGGCACCGGTACTGTTGGCTAGCCCACAAGAAATTATTTTGACTTGTGGAAGTAATTCCAAAACAGGGAGCCAACAGTTAAATGTCAAGACACTTGAAAAAACAGTTCACTACTTTGACGCGGTCCTCTGTACGTATCAATCCCACCATGAGTAAAAACTGAAATTAAATCCTATTTGGTTGTGACTAAAACTGTCAGCAACAATGTGCTTAAACCAAATGTGTACGCTGCTCTAAGCCGTGGCCCCGCAGCAATGCCGTGACAGGCAAGGAACGCAACTTTTCCTGTTTCATTTACAACCAATGTTTGCTGTTTTGCATTAAAGCAAAGTGTTCTGGCATGATACTTTCCAACGATGTGGGTGAATGTTTAAAATAAACCAGACCTGTGTTTTCCAGTGCTTGAAAAATGTAGACCAGGAAGAGTGAAGCATGAAGCACTTTCCCCATGCAAGTGTCCAATAACGCAGTCATTTAGAGTTGTATTTTAAAAGGTACCTAATCGAGAATTAGTTTAAATGAAATTATTTTCAGAATCGAGGAAACATCCTCCTAACCTCTTTCTTTTATGTGACAAAGTAAGGAACACCTTCCCCAGATTTTCCAAAAGCTGTGATGCTACCCAGCCCTGTTATCCCGCTGTAGTGTTGTCCGACTTAAAACCTATATGGTGTCAGACAGTATTAACAGAGAGCTAAAAATAAAAATAACAACAACAATAATTAATAAATAAATAAAAACATGAGCCATGAAAACAGATCACGCATGCCCTGATCATTGTACTATGCTCCCGGACATGAGAATACATGATAGCAGTTAACTACTTTTTCAATGGAAAGAGAAAGGGCATCCCACTATTAAATGAAACAAATATTTTATTCATGAGCATTGTAATCTTAAATTCACAAATTATGAAAGGAAGGCAAATCAGAAGAGACTGCCAGAGCATCTTTTAAATGATAAAAGGTATAAATTTTCTCTCTGAACATTTCTAATTTAAGGAAAAAAAAAAAAAAAAAGGTTGCATAGGCTTTCTACAGGTGTGCACAAAAAAAATGAAGTACATGTAAGGTCTTACGTTACAATTCCGAGTGTATACATTGGCTACTTGAAAAGGAAAATAATCACTTGCAAGTCCAAGACAGCTATTGGAACAACCTACAGAATAAGTCTTAGGAATATTTACTTTTCAGACTTGTAAAATATACTGAACACGTAACTATCAGAAAAATAAAATGACACTTCTTCTGGATCTTGTTCTGGAATCTCTTGCTGATAGGATCTTTAACGAAAGGACTATTTTTATGCTCACCTCTCCCAAGTTACTTGGGAAAAGAAACAGTGGTAATGGCATCAGAGGATTCTTCGCAGCATCAAAACAAGACATTTATCAGAGCACAAGTGGAATGTTGTCGGCATGCAGAAACAACCAACCATGCAGCCAGGAAAAATCTTCAATAAATTACAAACAGAAAATTATTCAAAATTTGTCTTAAAATAACGCTACAACATCTTTGTAGCTTCGACAGTCACACCGCCAAAGCTGAAAGAGGTCTACTCTTTCAGGAGCGCAGTCCTGCATGCCTCACAAGAGGTTTTCAATGGCTGTTGTTAGTGAGTGTGTGGCTTGTTCTTTGGTGTATGAAGTCAGAGTTCTGGCAGGAAATGTTGCATGTGTTTCATTCTGCACTTGAGTGTTCTTGGTGATGACATTACAAAACGTATCAATACTTCTAGTTACTTATCAGACTAACCTCTAAACCAGCGGATCCATTGTAAAGTAATTCTTGCAGGTAATAAGGTACGCCTTTTCCTGATGATACTTGGTAGTAGTTCAGTGATAACTACAACAGCATCGTTTTGGTGTTGTTACAGAAAAACATCAACTATACCTAAAAATAAGATTTTTCCGTTTTAAAAAAAGTGTCAGTTACAAAACCAAGCTCATACAGTCCGCATTTTTTTAAAAAATAGGATTTAAATAATTTATAACATGAATCTTTCTAATGTGCAAAAAAAGTATATACAAGCAGACAAAATAGCATTTAGGAGGAAAGGGGGGGGGGCACAGACCTCATTAAACAGGGATCGGAAGTTCTAAATGCAAAGATCTGTTAAGTACGTCCAAATGAACAACTAATGCCATGTAGCCTTGTGTACACACCTCTGTTTAGCCTTTTGGGTTGCTTAAGAGATTTTAGTATCTAGCAAAAAAATAAGGTATTATAAAATGCAAGACAAGAACAGATAAAAGCAGTACTTTAACCTAAATATATTAGTGTAGTATCTATAAAGCAACAGCTGTTGTATTAAGAAAGCAGACAAAAGGCACAAAATTAATCAGTACTACAGAAAAGTAAGCATCCATGCTACTGTATGTTAGAAGTATAGTGGTTTCTTTACGGGGAGCTGTAAAAGAAGCACTGAGCAGAAGTCAGCACATTTTACACTTGTCTTTTGCTGTTACTTCTCTCAAAAACATCTTCACTTTTAACAAATACAAACTAAAAAGCAGCGAAGCTTTAGCACATTTTTAGAATCCACTTTCTTAGTGTCACAGTGGTTATCTTACACAAAGCAAGATCAAGCTACAGGATTGTTTACTCCTTTATTTTATGAAACAAGTTACAACCCATTTCATTTGTTTCATTAATAAAGTTCTTATTTCAGTAGTGATTTACTAAATCGTTACTTTAACATCAGAAAATCATTTATCTGAAAAGGCTAGTTGTCTCTACTCACGAGGAACCATCCAAAAGCAATCACCTGGGCCAAAAGCAAAAAAAATGAAAACACAGGTCTGCTCAAAGCCTGAAAGAGGAGGAATTAAGGGCTCTCTCATTTCACAGCAGCAACGCACAGCAGCAGCGTCTCAGCTGCTGGGGGAGGCACAGACCCATCACAGCAGCACATCAGAGCAGGACTCCTACCCCGCCTCACCTGCCTCAACTCACAGCCTGGCACATGAGCAAAAATGCATCAGCAGTGGTTTAATTCTAAAGGCAAGGCTGTGAACTGGGGTGCCTCAGACACAGACAACGTCAGGGTGGAAAGCTGAGGCAAACTAAGTGTGAATACCACAGCTACGTCTGCCAGAAGGAACTTAGCAAAACGTGTAACCCAAAAGCATTGGCATGGCAATAGCCAAAGAACATCACACAGCAAGACCAAAAGCAGCTGGCTCACAAGTGACTGGAGACCAATTAAACGTTTGGAAGTAGGAACAAACAAAAGTGAGGACACAGCGGGTTAGTGAGAACAATGTTCTTGAGAAGGTATTGCTACTTGGCGGCAGAAAATTCATACTCGTGACAGGAAACATGCTCTTAAATCAGCATCCCAAAGAGCGCGCTGTCAATGTGTCATTCTCATGTCGAGGTGAATTATTCGATGACTGTTTAGACTGAATGACTGCCATTAAGTGACGTCACATTTTAAGTGCAAAACTTTTTTGGCAAAAGTGAAAAATAGAAAACCTTAACCAGTACTAATAAAAAAGTGTGTGTTTTTTTCAAATACTAGCGTAGGGCCTGATCCTGCAAGCACACAACTTGGGGAACCCTAGCTGATTCCAGCTCGAGTCCTATGCCCGAACATTTAGAGGATAAGGTCTTTAAATCACTGTTAGTGTTTCTACTTTGTTTACGTGTAGTGTAAGTAATACACACACAAACACACATGCATACTGTGTGTGTATATGTGTATATATGTACATGCGCACATCTGTTTGTGTATCCATACACGCAAAATGGCTCCTGAACAAACTTGAGCTTGTGGTTATTTTGAGATGCATTGTTCACAGTATATAGCTTCTCATTTGTATCTTCTGAGAACAGAACCTTTTGAATGACATCTGACAAGTTATATACTGTTTCCTTTTAATGCCTTTAAGGTAAAATAAGACATCTCCTGTATCTTGTCAAAGGGTCTTCCAGAGAGGATTCAAGTATAGCCAACCATCGCCCTGTAAGAAAATTAGGGAGAGTTTACAAACAAGATTTATACATACTGAAACTGTGTATCTCCACATAAAAGCTAAAATACCACCAATCAACACAAAAAAAAAAGCCATCCCTGTCATCTGAAAATTCTGCGTTTAATGACTTTACAGGTAATTTGCGCAGAAGGGAAAAAAGTTCCAAAGGGGAATAGAAGCAATGGGAAGATGCAACATATGAACTCCGGGTTTACATAGATGCACGTGCTGGCTGACTTAAAAAGTCATGTAATAATTCTCTCAAAGTCTTACTTGCTTCTCCTTTCCTCTAAGAAAGAACAAAGATGAACTTAGTAAGATCTATCTCATTTCAAGCAGATAAAACCCAAGACTTTTTAAGACATCCATGCTTACTTACATTGGACAATTATACCTAGAGCATGTTCACTTAAATATGCTAAGAAGAAGATTAGTAGGAGACGTGACTACAGAGCATGTGCAAAGCAACACGTGGGTTTCAAGGTAAAAAGCCTAACATTAGATTTAATTTAACAATTAATTTTTGGTATCTAACTGAAGAAAGGTGAACAAGTGTACAAAACAAACATGGAATAATCCACTGCTCTTCTCTAAAAGCCAAACTCTACTAAAAATAAAAATAAAAATAAAAAAATCAATGATATATAACAACACTAGCCCATGGTAAGAAACACAAACGTGTTCATTTGTACTAGCACCCCACCACGTGCACAAAGACGCTATTGGGCCCTTAAGGAAAAGATGATACAAGTACCTCTTTGGCAAAATATTTTGGTTTCCAGGGCATTGTAAGAGCCATACGTTGCCTCTCCTCTGCTCGCTGTCTCTCTTCAAGGTGGTGCTTGTGTTCTGTTGCTGCATCAATATTACCTTCTTTCAGAGAATTGGTGACATATTGCCAAAGGTGCCTGTGTGATTGGGAAGGAGCAAAAGCAACAGAGTAAGAATACTTTTGCCATAGCCTGGTGCCTGGCTAGACCAGTAGCACAGCAAGGGTCAGACTGATGGCGCATTCTCCAAGGCATTTCTGCAAGTCACATAGCTTGTGAACCACCACTTTCACAGGGATATTCATTTGTGGACCAGATTTTCAGATGCGCTCAGTTCCCAGGAACCTACCATGCAAGTTAACTTTCTGCATAGCTTTTGTTCATGTTCGTGACTCTTTATGACCTGACCATTTTTCTCAAAGCTGATGGATTTTTTTTCATTTCCTGTTCACATTATTTACTGATGACCTACCCCCAAATGACAAACATCTATTCTGCATTTATTTGGAGATAACTTAAATTTTAAGGGAACATTAGACAAAAGCTAAGAGCACATTACATTGGGACACTCACTGACTGCTCCCACCAGGTTATTAACAAAGAGTTGACATACATGACTCAGCATGCACAAGGTCTACACTGTATTTCCAGTTGACGATAATTATCGGTATATAACCCAGTTTGTTTTTCACCTGACAGTATTCAGATGCAATGCCTCTTCACACTATATGAGCTTAACAACAACTTTGCCATGAAAAATACTAAGAAAATGACTGCAACTTTCACATATTTCCAGGGGTATTTAGATGAGTTTGTTTACAATCTGATGAGCTACATATCCTGCAGAAACACTGGGTAATTATAATTTGCTATCTAGTGTCAAAAACACAACAAATATATTGCAGTGTTGCTGGTTTCCTTATTTACTCCAACTCTGTTATTAACCTACACTGAAAAATGAGTTTGTGATAAACAAGCATGTCCAGAAAGTAGAAAATAATATCTGACCCTGCACAAAGGCTCAAGATGCACCTTTGTACAATAAAAATATATTTACAGATTATAAAATTAAATTTTACTCATGTTTTTTAAATTCTCCAATAAAATGTTCCTAAATTCAATAAAAATATTGATTCTTCTGAAGATAAATGTAAACAATTATTGACAGCGAATAAAGTTTTTTTCTAAGGTACCTAGTCAGAATTAGGCACATGATGAGTTCTCACAGCCTAAAAACACGTATGTACGTGTATTTATGTCACATCACATTTTACATTTTTATACATATTGTGTTTATATATTACGTATATATATGAAATCCATAAAATCTGAAGTTCCAGCATGAACTATAAGATGCAAAATTATCTGTAACAATTTGACTAATTTGACTACCATGTTACAATCAAAGAAGCATGTAGAAGACCACATCATCAGTTCCCAAATACTTGTTAAAATGCATACGAGCATTTTTTCCTCTAGAAAATTTATGTATACATCACAGCAATGTAATTTATATACCAAAGAACCAACATGCAGCTTCAGCTCTTTCTGCCTAGATTAACATGCTATATGAAAGCAGGGGTTTTTTGAACCACGCCATTTATAACTGGAGTTTGTTTCACCACTCTGTTTTCATCTGACACAATACTGTAATGCCTCTGCCCTTACCTTGATTCCAGTGGGCCTTGTTTTGCTATTGGCCTAATCTTTTTCCTGATAACGGGTAATTTGTTGGTGTCAATCACTTTGGTTTCTCCATTGCTGTACGTAAATTCCAGCGTACCGTTCCATTCTCCCTGTGCCTTGCATACAATGGTATTAGTGGGATTATGTTTCACTTCGGCTGTAACCCTAATACAAGAAGGAAAAGAAAAAAGCCACAAAAAGAAAAAAGCCACAAAAGATATAACTGGTACAATTTATTACCAGCATATGAAAGCTCTAGCACTGCAGGCTACATGCAATTGTTTTACATCTACAAAATAGTTTTTCAAACATAAAGGCACTGTCCCCCAAAAGATTCAAGCTACAAAAGCTCTACTAACACAGCACTAACTTTGGGACCACATTCTCCCAAAGCACAGCAGTAACCCAGCTTAAAACCCAGAACTGCTTATCTCATCAGCCTGAAAAACAACCAAAACCAACTGACATTCATGTGAAATTATCAGTACAAGATTTTGAAATTCATTTTCCACACCTGAACCTAATGGTGTCAGATACCTGTCAAAGACTTCAGGTATCCTTATTTTCTTCTTTAAGTCTGCACGTTTACTTCACAGCTGCTGTGAGGCAGTATTAAAGTCACCTCAATGGCTCAGGAACTAGTTTAAGAGTGAGCAAAATAGATAGGTAGGACTAGAAAACCAAAACGGGGAGGAGTTTCTTGTGTGTGTGTGTCTGTATGAAAATGCACACACGCTTTTAGTAATCCATATCAAGTAAACTCAGATAAGTTTTTAAATGATTAAACTAATACAGCACAACCTTCCCCAATTTTCACTTATTTTGATGGGCACCAATTATTAATCTGCACCTTTCAGAAAAATTCCCGTCAAAACAGCCCATGTTGATATTTGCCTGAATACGATATTCAAATGGTTGACACACATATGGAAGAAGATATTAGATAACTGAACGCACCATCCCAACAGGCAGCACAGCCATGGAAACAGCCACAGTGTACAGCAGGACTAGAAGAGAGCTTTGTGTTTCAGTGACGGGGTCAGCAACTTGAGCATGCAAGTAAGACAAGCTATCTTGCACAGCTCCTCCTCACGCCCTTATAAAGGGGAGCCAAAGACAGATCAGCAGTATTTTCACCTAGAATTTCATTGCAGAATTGGAAGGCGCCAGCAGAGAGCCACCACTATGGGCAGTGACGTGCTCCTTACAGGAATAAAAGCTGGCTCTACCTGCAACATCAGCTCATCTAACACCACTCACACAGAAGCAACAGCTGGTGTAGCACAAATACTACTTTTTCTACGTACATTTTTTCTGATCCCACTCTGTGCATAGGTATTTAGGTTATAACACAGGGCAAGCCATTTAAATACCTGACAGCAATTTTTACAGGTGGAAAAGCCTGGAAGAACACATTGACTTTAGCTCAACAAGAGATATTTATCTAATTTGGCTAAATGACATGAAATGCTTAACTACAATAAACTGCGCTCTAAAGCTGTAAGTCACCTCAGGCGTTATCAGGAAAAGAAATAGATATCTTTCTACACAACGGTCCAATAGAGGAACCGAACAGATGTCAAAGTAAGTTTTTCCATTGAAATCCAGTATCAGGTCAACAAGAATAAGAGTAATTCCCTTACCTGTGGACTTTCCCTCCATAGAAGGGTTTGGTGTGGAACGTGACCGTAGCGGAATAGCCAGTCCTGGCACAGTTGATGTTGACTTTCCCTCCAAGCTCCACCCATGGGATGGTGAGTATCGAGCGAGCATAGGCACTGGGGAGTGTGAAAACATACTCTTCTTCATGCTCCAGCAAGTGAAGAACACCTAGGTAAGGAGGAGGTTGAAGGTGAAACGATTAAAGCTCGTTGATAAGGCCTGACAGACACTGACCAAATACTGCCATCACTACATACTTCCACAACATGCAACTTGCCTTGAAGGAGGGTACTGTCTGCTAAGAAAAGAAAAGCCTGCTCTCTGAAAGAAGTTTCTTCAAACAAGCATTTTCAAATCACCTAATTCTAATGTGTGCCTCTGGTTCTTCATGGTGCCAAATGGCCTATCAGAAAACGTCTGGATTACTTATTCTGTCTCATTGCCAAGCAATAAACTGCTGAACCTGAAAACAAATCACATTCCCTTGAAGAAAACAAAACAAAAAAGCCCCCCACCACACCAAATGCTCTGGGTGCTCATTTAGGCATGGCCGAAGGGCCCTTTGGCTCTCCATTCAGCCAGATACCACCAGCTGCTCTCTGCTAGCTTCTGACCCACTATTTGCTGGTAGGAGCAAAAGGGGAGGTCAGGCTGGGCTTAAGGAAGTCACCTAGAAATTTCCTAGAAGCTTGCTCCTTTTTTCCAAAATGCCTGGTTTCCCACATAGCCTTTGCAAAAGTCTTGCATTATCAATCAGGGGCCACTTCTCTGCTACCGCTGAGACCAAACTCTCTACGATGCAGAGAAAATTGCTGGCAACTCTATTTCATTCTGTAAAGGTTCCTTACAACAAAACAAGCAGCAGCAGCAGCAGAAAATTCCCATATTATTTGGACCTACAAAGAAAGTTCCGTGTCTGATCAGAAGATCTTAGCTTCCCCTAAGGTTCTTGATACAGCTCTATCCCCACCATAGCTGTAGTTTGGTCTTCAGGATGGCAAAGAACGGGATATAAGACATAACATCAGGTAAACAGCAATGTAAACCCTGCACACAGAATTAGGCAATGCCAACTGGGTATTATATTTTTATTAGAGTTTTACACTCCTTTATATCCAATTTAATAACTGTCTAAAAGCAAAAATTATACTTTGAAAAAAATTTTTCTCAACAGGGATTGAAAATAACCCATCCCAGGAAGTACTTAGACCCCAAAAATCTTCGTAAAATCAGGAAAATCATCTTGACACACAAACAGTAATAGCATCTGTTTAGCAACGAGATGAGCTTAAGCCAATTTACCCTCACCCTGGGGCAGAGAGGGGAGAACTGCAATGCATTACTAGCTGTATTTATTAGTTTGTCTGTGTGTTGAAGGCAATAACAACACATCTTGCAAATTGATCTGGAATGTAATGATGAAAAAGCACTGAATAGGAACAAGCTACTAGTAATGTCAACATAAAAATATGCCCTTAACGCTGTACAGCAACACAAGTCTAAATAACACTCAGAATTTAGAAGTGCGGCACTCTGAGAGAATCATCATTTTAAATATTGGCTCCGACTACTAGAACAAAATCCAGGCACAGGAAGCTCCTCTGCTTGTCGTTTGTGTCTTACTGACACCGTTCCACTGGAAAACATCCTTTGCAGACCGTGCTAGCTTTCTGCAGCTGCTCCCAGGAACTGTGCAACCTCAGCCTGCCAGCCACAGCTCAGGCAGTGCTTCGACTCCAGCAAGTTTGACACAAACAAGCCAGGGAATGCAAAAGCACAAACGCAGAAAAGCAATGCCATAAAAGAACCTGTAATCATTTTGCCTTTGGCAAGTCACAAGTTGCTTTTGTCATGTGCTGAACCTCCAACACCAGTGAACAGCCGGGACCCAGACGGAACAAACACGTGTTTTGCCTAAAGTTTCTTCAGTTCCATACCTGCAGGTAAACCAAGCTCATGGCAGGAAGGTTGAGCTACACAATTCGTCCAGGACACTCACCAGGAAGAGCTTTTACTCAAAAAGAAGGCTGTGCATATTGCAGAGCTCACTAAATGGACGCTACAACAACATTAAATTAATAAAGAACAATAAAGAAGCTTTTCACGAAGATGATGACATTAAAAAAGGATCAAAGCAAGCTAATGGCTACAAACACGCAGAAAGGAAACCTGACAGTCTGCAGCTGAGCAACTTCCACCTGGAGGATTGCAACAGGTTTTAGACCCAAGTCCCTCAGCTAGCACGAGGAGGCTGGAGCTCCCCATTTCCCACAAGCAGGGGACAGCAGTGAGGTGCTCAGACACCAAGGGCACGCCCAGGTGTGGGGCGCTCCTGAGCCCAGCCAGCAGGGCAAAGGGAATAAGGGCGATACAAAGAACAAGGAAAACGTGATCAAAGACTAAGAACAGGGGCCAGGTTTTTCTCCTAACTGGAAAATGAGAGAAGCCTTCTAAGCAAGGGCTGGAAGGGCAGCTGGAGCTCTACATCCTTCATTTAGCACTGCCATGAGAGCAAGAGGTGAGAGGCTAGGAGCCAGGTTCTGTAGAAATCGAGTTTGCAGATGCCCTTTTTTCCTTTCTCCTCCATTTATTCTCTGCCTTCTTCATTACAGCCACAGGCAGCAGCCGTAGCAGGAACCAGCTGTGGGAAATGGCACGGCCTGTGGTGCTGCCATCAGGTCACATCACATCAAAGCAGCCTTAATGGTCTAAGCGCAGACACAACCCTCACACAGTCAGAAAAAACACCTGAAAGCACTGGCTTCCAGCATGAAGGTCTAATACCAGTACCATGGTCACGCAGGGTGCTCCTCACTGTATTTTAGGAGCCACAACTTCACGTGAGCTTCTGCAGAGCCTCCTGCTTCTCAGGCCCAGCCACCCTCCTCTGACATGAGAAGGCACTGCCATGACAAAACTCGGTTCGAGTTGGTTTTTGTCTCTCTGATGGGATTGATAGCGTTATTTCTGCATACAGGAGTGGGAGGGATGTAGAGCTCTAATGAAAAGTGAATAGCAAATAACAGCGGTGACCTTCACTGTAAATATTTAACAACCACAGCAGGTTAGGTATTAAAAATTGAACCAGCTCTCTTAGCAGTATTTTTGTTTAGCATTTGGTAGCATACTTTTGAATTCCTTAAACACCTGAATAAACACATCTTTAACGAAGCGCTGCCTCACTTGAAATATGACTCCAGCTCAGTAATTACAAGCTAAAAAGGATAAAGGAAAGATGTGAAATATCCACAGCTTGACACCCCTTTCAGCACTACCCTGACCCTTAGTTTCCATTCCAGTGTTTGCAGAGCCCACGTGCAAAACCTCCTGTACCTGAAGCACCATGAAGATTGGAGCTGCACCAGGTCTGAACCAAGACCCGTGTTCTCCTTTAGAAGAGGAAGCCAAAATGACACAGGGACAACATCTATACCACAATTTGAGATCATGCCTTACCCTGCCAAATTTAAACCTTGAGACATTAAAAGTCACGGAAATGAAAACCTAACAGTTATTTTTAAAAGTGGAGTGTACTTTTAGCATCCACTTTTAAGTATAATTTCATTGTGACTGATAGATATTGTATAGTAGACAATATGTAGACATTTTTCTTCTCTTGCTCCCCAGCTGTAGGGGATTATTCATTTTTTGTTTAAAAAAATCACTACAAGTAAATATATATGAAAAGTTGCAGAAGATTCTCCCATTTCCACTAACATTTCTTCCTCATATTAAGGAACTCTTCTGGAAACTGCAGATTCCTTCAAAAATTATAGCATTTATAATTTTAAACATTTATAGGGAACAATTATACAAGGAGAATGCACCAGATAAGTACTCTGGGAAGAAAAGTGGATTTAGTAATCTAACCTATTATTAGAAAAAATCGTGTAGAGAAGGGTGAATATTTGGTAAACAAGTGCTGAATTTTGAAATCCCCCCTCGAAATGTACTTGACACCATTTGCTCCTGCTTTTAGGACAACGTATTCATGGCCATGCTCCTTTCCACGCCTCCCCAGCCTACATGAAAGGAAGCGATGTTCGCAGCATCTGATTTTGCCCGTTTGACAATTACATGTCCCTCACTGATGCTGGAGCTTTGTGAATTGATTTTCCAGTAACACATATTGATGGAATACCCAGAGGAGACTCTGGATCAATAACTGCAGAAGAGGCATGTGAAATTTAATGCTTCCCATTGACCGTTTGGAGATCAATCTGAACAACAAATGGTATGTGGGTCATAAATGGCCTAGGGCAGTTTCCTGATTTAACAGGCTCTTCATGCTGCATTATTCATAACAGAGCACGAACAAGTATAAGTTACGCAGGGGGATGAAGCGCACACAGATGCAGCGCATCACCAGCCACACCAGTTCAAGCAGAGAAGCACAAGACACCAGTACTGGGCCCTCATCATCTCATAAATGTTGTAGCCAGCTGCTCTGCACCGCTCATTTTCCAAAAACTGCAGACATTTGCTAATTAAGTAATGAGTACCATGCCATACAGAAAATATTCTGAAACCACCAAGCTAAAAAAGATAAAGAAATAAATTAGTAGTAGAGCAATATTTTGGTAGTTCCAGTTGCATGGAGCAGTCGGTCTTCAGGGCTGGTAAATTAAAAAGTCACTTGTGCCTCAGGAATAGAAATTATAGACCTGTACAAGTATAGAAACATATGCATATGCATGCATATACTTGAACAGAAAAAAAAAAAGAAAAAAACACTTGTTGCTTTTATTTAAATTTACCGTGGAAAGAGCTATGAACCTTTTCCCTACCAATCAAACCTTTTCAAGGTTGATTTCAATTTTTAAAATAATTTTTAAGGCCTGCATCTAAGGAGTTTTTAAAGCATTTAAAATAGCAGGAGTAAAATCACAAGCCATAACTAGCCACTTGATTATACAGAGCAAACCACTTAAAACTATTTTATGTTCTCTGTAAAATTAACCAGTGAATCAAATTTTGGAACAAAAACCATCAGCAGAACAGGAGCCCACGCTGAGGTGTGCTCAGCACATCCTCTTCTGCTAGAAAACCCTTATCTTACAATCAGTATGTGTTTAAAGATCCTTTGGACCATGTAAAACACATTAAATATTTACTTTGACTCTACCATCTCTTGCTAATTTAAATCCTAATACAATTCTATTCATTACACCCTCTTCCCCTCCCTCACCCTCTCATTAGTACATAATTAACATTAACCAGAATTAGGGACTGTGCATGCAACATGAATTCTTATATGCAAAATACTCTCTCTTCTACCCTGCTTTCTCCTGAGGAAACTCAGCTCTGGCTGCTCTGAAGAATGTTTTTTGTCATAGAGTGAAGACAAAGTCGAGACATTTCTCTAGCAAAACAGATTTAGAGCTCTGGGAAGCGAAGATGAAGGGCTACCAGAGAAGACTGCTTCTCACACAGATTTCCAGCAGTGCCTGCCTACGTGTTCTGCATCTCTGCAACTGATATTTACTTTGAATTAATAAAAAAAAATCATAGGAAAAAAAAATCTTAGTCACTTCGAGGGGCATACACTAAGAATTGTGCAATTAGGCTACTGAGCTGCACCATCTGTATGACGGAACCATACTGCCCTCAAATCTACCTGTTATTTAAATTCTTACGGAAGCCTTTGCAATTCCATTACGTCCTGTTTCAGCGTATCCACTGCTGCTTCTCACACCAAGGGATAAAAAGCAACACGCTCTACACACCTAAGGACATTAAGACTAGTTAAAAACAATGCTTTTGAAAAGCGTCACAGAAATGTTGTCAACACACTCCTTACACAATATAGGTCCCCAAATTCAGTACTACCCTATTTATGTAAATAGCCAAATGCAATATAAAAAGGTTTGTTCAATTGTTTGCAGGCCACACGAAAAAAATCAGGAGGGAGCAAAGTTTCAAAATAGAGCATGGCTGTTTGTGTTCATGCTAAGGTCACAACAAAGTTAGAGGTCAACCAAAATCATTCTGTTAAATATCTGAACTAGAACAAGGTGGTCACTCCTAGCACTAAATTATCTGATACATGAATGCAGCATAGTTTGCCTCTCTGTTGAGAAGGATTTTTTTCCACAGATATCAAATAGTACTGAACGAATACACAGGGTAATGAAACTACCATGTCAACACCAGCGTGATTTAAATGCAGTCTCAGGAAGGTCACAGGCATACTAGAGATATCAAGGAAGCTGCCTTTTCAGAATCTAAAATCCTTACTGACCTAGCAAATAGTCAGAGGCAACCACATGTATGGAAGTAAACTCGACAGGTTATTTTAGTCACTTGACAATGTCACTGAACACATCCTGCAAGAGCCAGGAAAAGAAGCTGAATGCTCATAACGAAAAAGAGGAGGACAGAAAAAAATATCAACAATAGAACATGATTAATTAGGTCATCCAATACACAGTGGCAAAACCAGAAATGCACAAACAAAACCCAGGGATTTCCATGATTCATGAGATGTCAGTTTGTCTCTTATCAAAAGCAGGATCAGTCATACTTAAATCATTCCTGAGAAACTTGCTTAATCTGGTTTTAACAGCTTGTAACAGTAAGGTTATACAACCTTCCCAGCCAACCTCATCGTGAGAAACCTTCTGGTAGCTAACTCTAGTTTCTACCTATCTTAACTACCTCTTTCTATACCTTCTGACTAATCATGTGTCTCCATCTACACTTTGCTAGACGAACTCCATTTGAGATGCTGCTGTGTGTAAATTGTCCTTAAATAACAAGAAAATCCTCCGAATCATGTTTCACGTCAACAAATTACCAGGCTCTGCATTACCAGAGATGCAAATACAGACATAGTTTTTCCACACTGTAAGCCCAGTGCTAGTTTTTATTGGTTCTGCAATATATTCCCCAGGATTCATGCTGACCTCAGTCTAATACAGACTTTATACTTATGTAAGACATGACAAAAAAAATGGTTGTAGCAGCTTCTCATTTTTGCAGCTTGACAAATCTACACACCAACTTTGTTAGGAAGACTTCCCTTGAACTAAAAGAAGAGAAAAAAATATATATTTGAACAAAGTATAGTCTCGAGTGAAGAAACCAGACTGAGAAACAAGCATTTTCAACCAAGGCTGTCAGGTTTAGGCTGTTTTCAGATTATAGAAAATATTCAGAGGTACAACTTTCTCCTGCTTGTTACCAGTCTTCAACACACAACAGAAATACTTGGGCTGTTCTAGAGTTTCTCCATCACTTCACAGAAATGCTGTCACAGTGAATTTGCACACTTCTGGATTGCTTACATGGACAAAAAAAAAAAGATGAGTGACAGCTATAAACTGGTAACACCAAACTTCCTTCCCAAATGCTGACCATAAAGACAGCAGGAAACCTTACAATAAAAGGTTCACCATTACAGATGTTCCCCAAAGCCTACCTCTACTGCTGGGATCTCTCTAGGATTATGAAAAAAAGAAAGGGGGGAGGTGGGTAAGGGAGGGTAGGAAGGGAACTTGTTCTTACCAACACAAATTAAACAATCCTTGGAGTAGGGAAGCAGTTAATTCCTAGACCCTTCTCTCTCAAAACTGGGACACATCAGGACTTTGAAGTCTTAAATAATCCCCACAGTAGACATCCCCAATGCCAGGGAACTGCGTGTGCTAGCAGCAGCAAGAAGAATTTCCCAGCTCCTACATAATCATAAGTGGCTTTGTGTTTTATTTTGATTCCACTAAACAGCTGCCTTCACTGAGGAAACCAGTATCAGAAATAGATATGTACTGGAAAAACGTGGCAAGTGAAACCAGTGACTCAGGCTGGAAGCAGTACAGTAAGGAGATGGACAGAAGGACCATCTCCCTTCTCACACTCCCTTCCCATCTTCCTTAACCCTGCCTAAAAATCAGAATACCTAAATCACAGAAAAAAAGGAAGCAGCAGCACAGCAGCGAAGAAGTTTCAAGGCTCTTCCACTTTCAGGGATGAAGAAGGGAACCTACTGACATGAGGAAAGAAGCTTCTGTAGCCATTTCCACTGTTTGAATTTGTTCTTTACTTTCATTAGAAACAGCAGAGAATAGCTGTATGTTTTCAGATATCAGGTGGGATTTTTTAGTCACCATAACTATTTTGTTCCCACTCTACTTTTCTACTGTCTTCAATGTTGATAGTATTTAACATAACAATGGCAAAAAGAAGTAATTGCTCTAAGTTGTTCTGGTGTTTCTGTGATTGCTTATTAAGAGCACAGTCTAAAAACTAGTTAAGACAAAATACAAAAGCCATACAAAGGAAATTATCTTCAAATGGCAAAAAGGACTAAGTCGTTTGAAACATTAAATCAATAGATTAGCAGGCAGTAACAACACTGATACAGGTGTGTTTATCGGTTCAGATCATCCAGTAATTAAATTGTTACAATGCCTTGTTTTTATGAATTATTGCTGAGCATTGAATTATCGCAAAGCAGACTGCGCATGTATGATACAGTGAGTAATGATTTATACCTCACCTATATGACCTGCTATAAAGCTTGAGACAATACGCCAACTTAGCAAGCACTACTGAAACCATGATTCTTTACAGAAACTATGAAAAAAATGTTAGGCTTAAGTACAAACACATTTTTTCCTATTTCTTTGCTTCAGTTGTAAACTCTCCAATACCAAATTAGATATTACTTTAAAAGTGAGCAAGACAATGAAAAATGTTTTTACAGAGCATAGCGTCAGCAGACATTTGCTAGTGCGGTTTAACATATGACTACTTCAGATATAATTTACAGTCCCACACAAATAAGCTTGTTGTTTTGACACCCACAACATTAGCTAAA
The DNA here is from genome assembly GCF_013377495.2 of Cygnus atratus. Taxonomy (NCBI): domain Eukaryota; kingdom Metazoa; phylum Chordata; class Aves; order Anseriformes; family Anatidae; genus Cygnus; species Cygnus atratus. The sequence continues at coordinate 43,640,781 of NC_066363.1, forward strand.
GAAAATAAAAGCACATTTCTTACCTTCACCTACCATAGAAACACCTATTGACATGCCCATAAACTTGCTTTTGGTCCATACGTGAGCGTTCACACACATTTTCTTCTCCTTGCACTCACAGTAAAAGCAAGATACCGGTGGATGATGGGACACTTGTTCGGCCACAAACCTCAGCTTGTAGCACATGGACTGGTCCTGGCCAAACTCCTTGGCTGGGTCCTTAGAAACCGCAGAGGCACCGTTAGTTCTGAATGGTTTCACTTTATCTTTAGGCACATCCCATGAGCAATGAAATGTTTCACCAATTATAGGGTTATAGGGCTTCTTGGCAACCGCTCCCTTTCGGCCTTCGTGAAAAGCTGTTAGATAATACTCCACAAAGCAGATAATTCTTTCCTCGGGAGTGGCTCCAGCTGCAATTGACAAAAACAGGTCTGGATGGGCCATGAAATTTGCATACATCTCCAGCAGGGATCTTTTCTCCAAAATAAATGTTGGAAGCACTACCTGTATGCAAAGCAGACAAAGGCAGATATGATTTCCCCATGATCATACTACAGCGAGGCGTAGGGGAGAGAACAGTTAAGACAGCTGCAATTCTGGTATAGCCAAGTTTCAGGATAGCATGTTTTCCTCCCCTCTGCCACAGCAATTTCCTTTTCTTTCTACTGTAAATAATGAGCAAAAGAAAAAGCAGCAGCCTCGATAGCAGTGCAGACTGCTTCCTATTTCATTATGATTCTCAACAGTAGCTCAAGCAACAGGGAGGTACTGTTCCGATCACATGAAAATTTTCCTTTTCCTCTCCTCTCAGTTAACACACAAACTATTGTTCTTATTTTTCCTGGTTTACAAGGCATAACAACATACTTTGATGTAAAATGATTTAGTTCTACCATCAACAAACCATACCCTGCCATCTTCTGTGTCCCCCCTGCCTTGCCACCCCTCCGTTCTCTGGTCACCCCCAGGCACACGGCGCACCCCTTGTGTTTTGTAGTGTATCATACAACTGCGGTGAGCCACTGCATGCCTTCACCTTATTTCAGACAAGCTGAAACAAACAAAACTGCACAAACTGTTACATCAGTGCCCTGGAACTAGTGAGGCTCTGCGAGGCCCACAGGGACCCCGGGACTGAGCACGAGGCAGCCCGCACTGGAGGCAGCCGGCCCCAGGCGATTTGGGCACAACCTCGAGCAGCTCATCTAGCAGTGCAGATGTCGCTGAAGTCCCCCACTTAGGAATAATGCTTTGTTAGAAGCTTTCAATAAAACATCCTGGAGTGCACTAAAAGACAGGCAAGGGCTATGTGACCTAGAATCATTTATTTCTCTCCATTCCTTGCCCACCTCCACTCCCCAAACCCTCCATACCTCGTGCACTGCTCCATTTGGTAACATTCACTCTCCTTCTATGCATGTATAAATAATACTGTCATTTATAGGGTAATGGTTTTACAAGTTCAGACATAAATCAAGCCAAGTCCCCTCTGTAATACTCCTCTGACTCCATATACCTCAAGGACTCTACCCAGTCTCTATTACTAAAGTAATAAGGCCCCAAAAGATACCAACACCTTAATCTTACACTACACGTGGCAATCTCCTGAGTGCTAAATACAGTCTGCAGTCCCTGTGGTAGTGTGACAGTGGGGGAGAGGGGCTGAGGAGATTGGTTTTTGAAGGTGTAAGTCAAAAGTTTGGAAGCAAAAGTGGAAAGACAGGAGATTTTCTTATGGTATTTTTAGCTCTTGAAACAATTCCATCTTACTTGCAAAATTCTCACTCTGACCAAATACTTGTCGTCCGATATAATCTTTAAAAACACAGTTCAGCATCACTGACCTTCAACACAGAATCTCATTTTGATATGAACTGTACAGTCAAAGACCAGCTTGTCAAAGCGGAAGCTGACAGCAACACAGCCAAAACCTGTGACTTGTCTGTGTCTAGAAATACTGGCAGTGACTACCATGAGCTCACTGCACAGACTTGAGAGGGCAAGGAAACTTATCTGAATAAAAAGCACTGCACCCCTCTTCATGTCCAAGTGGCTGACTCTAAGAGTGACCCTTCTTAGCACAAATGGAGGAGAAGGAAAGGAAGCTATGGACCGTGCTTGAGATGATGCAAATTTTATATGATACAACATTAAGACTGCTGTGGTTTCATCTTGTTGACTTGATTGTGGAAATGTAGCCCTCATAACCACTCTTGCAAGCACTAGCTACTTTGCAGCTACTTAGTTAACACAGCTCTGCCAACACAGCCACGAAAGAGACGTTACGAACCACTGGACATTTTTTATTATTCAGTTTCGGCAATCAGTTTGAAATTTGAACTCCAGCTCAAATAATCTTGCTCTAAAAGCCAAACTAAAATGGAAACTACACCCTTACCTGTAGCAGGAAAGGAACTTCACAAAACAGAGTAATTGAATTGTTTCCTCAAAAGGAGGCAGAAGCGCATATGAAAAAAATATTTGACTTTCGAAGCTTACACAGCTCCAGTATAATTAAAATTCTCTAGAAAACATTGCCTCTCACTGAATAAACTCATAGTCTGATATTTTCAGCATGCAACACCGCCACAGACAAGCATCATCACAAAATTACTTTTTTTTTTTTTGTAACTTGTCCCATTTTGATTTCTGCAGAAATAAATAAAATAGAAACAAACAAGTTTGGAAGGTGTACAGCATTTTTCTTGTGAGCACTGGACTGCCATGCACTTGTGCTAGCAACTCTAGTTTCCAAAAGAATGAGGTTTTCAATGTTTCTGCACCAAACACAATGCAGTCTAGAAAAGTCAATTAGGATCTGAATTCTTTATATTGGTTTTGGACTGTATCATTTGGTTGCATTTTTGTTGTTGTTGTTATTACATAAAGGTCAAAACCGTCTAATATTCTTCTCTGAGGATAAGCTAGCATGACAACTAAATGGACAGAGATCTCTCTAGAATAAATACCAAATTGCCGAAGTCTGAAGCAATGAATCTCCTGATTGCACATTAAAATGTTAGACTAATCTCCATTCTTACTGTCTCTCAGGCTTCACAGTGAAAAAGAAGTAGTTTAACAGGCATTCTTCCCTTTTTCTGGAGGTTCTTCTTGAAAACAAAGATATTTATTACCTTTTCAACTATTTACTGTGAGGCAAAAGATGGGTGTCAGCAATGTTAACCACTTTTTCTCAGAAACCTGACCACCATACTCCATGCTGAGATTTTCACTACCTTAGAGGGAAAAAAACCTTCTACTGTCATCTGTGTCATTGCGGGACTAAAAGTATTTTCGTCCCACTTAAGTTACGAACTACAATATATATTTACCTTGGAATTTTAAAACAGAAGACATTGTGAACAAACTGCAGTGTTAATTTACACCAGGTTGCTATGCCACAGAACTACTGGCAGCCCTTTATTTTTAGTAGAGTTGTAACTGCGTAGGGAAGGTAAGGGAATGCGGGGGGGTGACCATCCATCTGTACAAACTGTTAGCATTCATTTCAATCCTTTAGATGCCATTTGCCAACGCATTTTTTTAGGCTGGCAGTGATTTCCAGTACTACTTCTAATTTTTTTAAATGCAATAAACAATTTAGAAGTATGGTGTTTTCTTTGTTTGGTTGTGGGTTTTTTGTCGTTGTTTTGCTTTGCTTTCCAGCAATGTCACTTTTAAGTGACATGTAAAGTTCAACGTATCAGTTTTGTACAACGTCCTGCCACCAGGACCTGCTCCCCAACACAGCTCTTTCCAGCAGCTCTTGAAGTCCATTTAGCCACCAAGACTAACCTGTTCTAGCAAATCCCCATACGGATTTGATACTTCACTGTGGGTTTTTTTTACTGTTTAATTCTTCATTAAAAGGCATGCCAGCATGACACATTTCAAGCGTGAAACACCTCTACAGCACTAAATATGGCTGTTAGCACTGTAGGAAATGCATGTCACTGCAGGCAAGGCCAACACTAACATAACAAGTACCCCTTAGGAAAAGGAAAAGATGCTGTTTCCTCTGATATGATACAAGAGATAATGATTATGCATCCAGAACCAAAAGCCAGCAAAGGCTCAGGAGAGTTTGTTCATGTGTGTATCACATTACGATCCTTAGCTCCTAGAAGGAACTAAAGAAACAACCCTGGGGAAGAAGGCAGAGGAAAACGCAAACATATAAAAACATCCTCTGATGTTAGCAACTACTGTGTCACAAGCACTTCCAGCAGAAGCTGACTAGCACCAAGGCTATCTGAAATCTGACATTCATAGGAATAATGAAAACTAAGCAGTGCAGCCAACAAACCAAGCTGTATCGTCACACATCTGTGGCCCTAAGGGCCTCATGTCAGTAAGCAAAGTTAATAAAAACAAAACAACAAAAAAAAGCAGACAGCTGTCTTGTAATTTTTTATTTTAATCCTTAAAATGGTCAGAAAAGTGATGTGCAAATGTGGCATGTCTCATTAATACTCATCATATGTGTATTCATGCATCGCACACACTAGAGAGAGATCTAACTCTGCCATATGTCTGTTCCTCTTTTCAGGTTGTGGGTACTATATAGACACATCCATGCATACTAATGTTTTACCATAGTACAGATCTGATAATATTCACCACTATCCTCAAAAACTGTATAGGAAATGTTATGATACATATTTACCTCCTTATTTTTCATATAAATGTCTACATTTCTCTTATTTATAGGAATTAATTTTATTTACATTAATTGTGTGTCTTTGGGGTTTTTGTCTCCTCCACTGTGAAAAAACATGACATTGGAAATCATGAAAGAAAAATATTGTTCGTTACTGAAGACAGAGAGTTCTAAAGACACAAGAACAGCAGATAAGGAATCTTAGTCTGCTTTAAATATTATGAATTCAGACAGCCTTAGTGAACCAAAACAGAAAATAGGAAGAGCTACTAATGATTGAGGAACATAAGAAAAACACCAAAAATGAACTGTACATAATGCCAGACATACTAACAAGTGACAGGTATAAATTATTCACAATTTAAATGACGGAATGTTTGTCCTATTCAGAACAAAACATTAATTTCTGTGTAGCTATTCAAAAGCTATACTTAGCAACGGAACATGGGATTGCTCAGTCTTAAAAACATAAGTATTTTTAAATACTGTCAATTGTTCCAGAGGAAGCAGAGAAGACTATGTTTAGAAGGCCTTTTCACAAAAGTAATAGTAAAAATAGATTTTTATTAATATATGAGATCAAGAGGAAAGCTGATGTAACTCCTCTAAATATTAACATGCCCATGAGAAGAACCTGCTATTTAGCTATTTCACATGCAAGTGTAATTCTCTGGTCAACCTAAACTCTGTTGTTTGCTTGTTTGTTTTCTAATTTGTGGAAGGAGCAAGTCAGAATAAGCTCTTATTTGTGGGAAGTAGTTTAAAGGCTTTTTTTTCTTTGCTTTATAAGTAGAGAACCTTTCTGGAAGGAACTGGTACTCCATATCTTTCAAAAAATCTCCTTGATTATGTATTAAAGCCACTGGAATACACAACTATTCAAAAAGATGCATTTCCTGCTGCCAGAACATCTGCATAATTTTCAAAAAGCCAAGGGCTTATGGGAAACTTCTCAATCACTAAAATCTCTGTTCATATCTGTATGGATAAGCTCATAACAATACTGGTTCCAGGACCAGAAGGATGCACGGAAGGTTGAACTGGTGAGCTGCTTAGCACAAACAAGGACTGTGACACATTGAAGACTAGCTTCTTTACCTTTTTTTTTTTTTTTTTTTAAACTACCAAGTAATTAAATGGAATTCATTCCACAAAGTGGTAACTGAAGCACAAATCTCCCTCATCCATAAAATTGACATTATGGTTCCTCACACACTTGGTGCCCCCTGACTTAATGTACACATGGGATACATATATAACACATGGTTGATTTGAAAGACTTGCAAAAAATTAAGAAAGGAAAAGTTTCTAAATCTTTTTGTTCGGTTGTTTTTGTTTGTTTTGTTTTTGTTGTGTTTTTTTTTTTTGTTACAGTGTCTGTTGTGGTCACTTCACGTGAAATCCTGCCTAGCAGACAAGAGGAATTCATAGCTCTCTGAAACCACACCCTTAATGAGAGGTAAACTACCTTACCTACAAGGGCAAACACACAAATGCAAATATTATAAAAAGAGGCAGTGTCCATACCCTGGTAAGGTCCATGCCAAGTTTAAGCTGAGAGATGAGATGGAGAATTACACTACGTTGATCGTCCATGACTCCTAAATCCTCCTCTTCATTATCTTCAGTATCTGTCATTTCATCTTCAACTAGGATCAACTCAGAAGCTGAATGCTGAAATGAAAGAAACATCACCATCTGGACTAAAAGATGCAATATGTTTTTTTCCCCACTATATATGTATAAAATGAAGCTGGCCAAGGGAGCAAAAGACAGCTTCTGTTAAAAAAAAAAAAGTACAAAATAAAAAAAAAAGGCCAGTGATGGGTTCACAGAGTATTTTGATCCTATCCTCAGAACAACTGTGGCAAGTATCATCGGATGCTAATTTACACACTATCTTCCCATACACATATTGCAGTGATGTCAGCCAAAAAATAAAATTAAATTAAAAAAATCATAGCATGTTAAAGTAACAGCTTTTCTATTTATTAAATAGAAGAATACAATTGAAAATGAGTCTTCAAGAGTTTTTCATAAACCTCTCCAGCAAATATTCGTAACTCTCACCCAGATATTGCATGACCTGATTTCACTTTTTTTCCCCCCTTTCCTCTATCCAAGTTCTGAAGTTAGATATTTAGGTAAGCCTCAAATAAAACGTTAATCAGTGCTCATTGACCACTACAGCAAAGACTATCAACAGAAGAAGATAGAGACAATGAAGTATGCAACAAGGAAAGAAAGGAGAGAGAGAGAAGAGAGAGAGGAGAGAGAGAGGAGAGAGAGAGGAGAGAGAGAGGAGAGAGAGAGGAGAGAGAGAGGAGAGAGAGAGGAGAGAGAGAAGAGAGAGAGAAGAGAAAGAAAACTAGATTACTGGGGGTAAGGCAATGCCATAAGTCTTTATGACATTTGCAACGTTATGCTGCTTCACAGCACAATAGCGATGCTGCCCATTTTCCAGACACACTAGCTGAAGATCAAGAAAGAGGCATCATGCTATCTCCCTTCAAGAGGAACTTGACAACAGAAAGAATGATTTGTGACACTTTATTTCCCCTCGGAGTTTCCAATATATTAACAATAATAGCCCAAACAGGTGGTGGTTATTTTGTTCAATCCACCGAAACCACTCTGCAAGCCTTCCAGATGTACCTTCAGGTAACTTTTCTGTCTTTAAAAAAAAAGTTGGGTTATGTAGCTGAATAATGTACAGCCCAGAATTTCATTATTCCCCAAGGAGTCCGTGCTGTAAGTGACACAATGCTACCTGCAGAAGTGGGAACTCCTTCATGCTAAGCAGCACATTCCTGCAGAAACAGCTAGCTTGCTGCGTTAAAGGGGAAAACATTCAGCTCAAAGTCTTTGCAACTGAAAGTTTCATTAAAAATAGCTGATATTCAGAATTAGGTCTCAAAGAAAGTATTTCTGAATGATCACATTAGAGATCCCTCAGGTGAACAACAGCTTGTGTAATGAGAGTGCTTCGGAAATTTATTTACTGCACATTTCCAAGATTTTAATTAGTTTTTATTTCCTTTTTAAAAACAAAAAACTTTTTTTTTTTTAATTAAATACATGTTCAGGTGGCTATTCACAAAAGCATATCTATTTGGTGAAATGCAAGGACATTTAAAAGACACTTTGCAATTACTTTTTTGAGAAAGTAGAATATGTAGCTTACATAAAACAGAATCTGGAGAGCTGTAACCTCAACAGCTTGGTGCTTTTCAAAAGGACAAAACCACACTTTCCTCTTCCCACTACCTCAGCAAATAAAAGAACAGAATGATAAGCACACTTTCCTCCCAAAACACATAGAAGCTGATGCCTTATTGACAAGTTCAATCAACAGAAAGCCTGACAACCTCATACAAAATTATCAGTCGGGGAGACATAAAATAGCAGAGCCCGGCCCTGTTGTAGGGGCTGTTTTTCATTTGGAGGGACTGTGGAAAAAGCAGAACTTACAGCAGGCGTTTCCACAGGAGGTTTCCCTTTGATCCAGCTTGACCTCATTGAGAGCACCGAGCTACTGAATAAGCACTGCTTCTTCTGCTACTGCCATGAACCGAGCTCGCGGCAAACAAGCTCCAGCAGGAATTAATAGTGCAAGGGAAAAGCAAGGGAACCTCCCTTCCTCACTCCCACCCCCTTTTTTTTTTTCCTTGATATCCAACGAGTTTGAGAGTGTGTGCTGGATGTCAATCTGCTCCTTGCGTTTCTAGTCACATGATATTGAGATCAGGGAGCTTAACTGCAAACAGCTCCAATGGGGAAAACGTTGCTGCTGTTTCCCAAAGGATATCCCGGTGGGCTGTTCTCCAGGGTTGGACTGGGGGCGGAATGAGGGATAAAGAGAGAGAGAGAGAGAGAGAGAGAGAGAGAGAGACAAAGTGCTAGCAGGTAACAAGCTTTAAAGTTAACATATAACAGCTAAGTAACCTCTAGTATTAACAGCATCAGAAAATAAACAATCTACACATCAACTAGGATACAGACCGAAAAATACAGATAATTTTCTTTTGCTTCTGAAGACTGCACATTCAGCCAGGGACAGAAACCCTTCTTTCCTGCCTGCTAAAGCAGGTATTACCTTTCTGTGCCTTTCAAAGTGCTCCTAACAAAACAACTGCCCCTGGTTGCTCCTGGACAAAACGAACACAGCGGGAGGGAGCAGCTCTAGAAGCAGTCTGGCTGCTCAGGAAAGAGGTTTTTGCATTGTTTTAAATGACAGACTTGCTGCTCATCAGGGAGGATAATAAGTACAATGCAATATTGGGATCAAGCGTGTTTAATGACCATTCTGCAATAAAGACTATAGTTTTAATTATCTTAGCTATTTTAAGATGTGCAAGGGCACTGAAAATCCCAGTGCTCTACTCATTACTGAGAGAGCTTTCAACACACTAGTGAGCTCCAGTGCGTGCAGAATGACATCAGTTGTCTGCATCCTTTCTCACTTTCCAAGGAAATAAGAATTTAAGTAGCAGGTTAAAATTTACGTCACCGTAGCTGAATGGCAGTCACCTTCAGTAAGCAATATCCTTTACATATTTTCCTCTTTCCATTTGCTGTTCTAGGTAATTACTGATTTACCTTCTAAGGGTATAGAAAACAGAAATTTGTTTTTCAAGAAATGCAAACTTTCTTCAAACAAAACAACAACAAAAACACACACCACCATGTAAGCACGATATAGGGTGTTAGGACATGCAGCCACAAAATACAAAGCTACTGTATCTTTAAAATGCCACAAAAGTGCAACCAGGCTTTTATTTCTTTTTCTTTGAACAGAAAATAGTATGCAGTGTAGTATAAACCTACGCGTAAGCACCCAGTAGAATGCAAAAGATTACACTGAGCTATTATCCTTTAATGGCAGCTTTTCTGAATTATTAGACATACAACTGATTTTTTTCCCCCTTGTAAAATAGAATTGCAAAGCTGAACTAGGAAAGCAGTGATCGGCTCCATTCCCGTGTGGTCAGTGCCTAAAGTAAAAGCTATTGAGCTGTGCAGCTCAGCCTGGGAACAAACAACAGAGCTGGGCTTGGGGGCTAACCCTGAGAATCAAATACTGAACCTCTTACCAGCAAGCACCAAAGGGCAGCCTATATTTAAAACCATTTTAATCAACACGTTTCCAATAGTGGGCTGAAGTACCAAGATTCTTCAGGAAAACCTGAATGAAAACAGCAGACCATTTCCAGAAATACCTCTTAAGGATTTAAGCTTCCTACTTCAGAGTTTAAAAGCAGAAGACATGAAAACACACTCTAGAAGTGATCTATTATAAACAAGTTGCTTCGTTAGAACTGGGATCAATTAATTTAGAAAGGTCATCTGCTGGGATAAGAAACTGATGTTCTCGTCAGTGGTCTTTATCAGACAACATGATGATTCTTTGTTAACGGATGAAATCTGTACGGGAAAGTAACTGCTTCTGAAGGAAACGCTGCATTTCTGAAAATTCCTCAGGAAAAAGACACTTGTACGAACCTGGGATAGAATCACAGAGTTAAAAGCTATGTTTCTGTCAAAGGGCAAAACTCCCTCTCTTCTTCCAAAGCCTCTTCCACACATTCCTATTTTTTCAAATTTTAACTGTTGTGCTGCAAATCAATTTTAGATAATTAGTTCAGTTCTAAGGCTCGGGGCTCAGTTTCCAACATGCTTCACACACTGTATCATGCAACAGGACTGTCAAGCACAGTCTTATCTCATTTTTTTGGGAAGCGTAGCGGGGGAGAGATTGGAGAAAACAAAACGTGCAGAGCCACTGCATCATTTAGGTCAGAAAGCCCCGCACAAGCAGAGCCGGCTAGAGCTGGTTGCCCAGGTCTGTGTCCAGCTGGGTTTTGAGTATCTCCAAGGATGCGGAGACCCCACACCTCTGGGCAACCTGTGCAACTGTCTGAACCCCTTGACGTTAAAGAAGTGCTTTCTGATGTTCACAGTCTTTCTCATGCCCGCTGCCTCTTGTCCTGTCATTGGACACGAATGAGGAGAGTCCAGCTCCTCCTTCTTCACACCAGCCCATCAGGTACTTATAGTTGTTGATGAGATCCCCTGACCTTTCTCTTCTCCAGGCTGAGCAGTCCCAGCTCTCTCTGCTCCTCATGATGTGAAGGATGCTCCAGTCCCTTAACCACTGTTGTGGCCCAGCACTGGACTTGCTCCAGAAAGGCCACGTCCTTCGTGTAGTGGGGAGCCCAGAGCTGGACACAGCACTGCAGACATGGCCTTGTCAGTGCTGAGCAGGGGGAAAGGGGTCACTTCCCTCGACCTGCTAGCAACGCACCTCCTAACTCAGCGCAGGAGGCTGTCAGTCCAGATGTGTGACCTTGCATTTCCCTGTGTTGAACTTGATGAGATTCCTCTCCATTCAGCCTGTGAAGGTCCATTTCAATGCAGCAGGACTCTGGTGTATCAGCCACTCCTTCAAGTTTTGTATCTGCGAACTTGCTGAGGGTGCACTCTGCCCCGTCATCCAGGCCATTAACGAAGATGTGGAACAGCATTGGCTTCAGTGGTGAACATTGCCACATGGCATTACTGATTGGCCTCCAGCTGGACTTCATGCCACTGATCACAGCCCTCTCAGCCTGGCCCTTCAGCCAGTTTTTGTTCCACCTCACTTAATCCATACCCTGTCAGTTTGTTTATAAGGATGTTATGGAAGATAGGGTCAAAAATCTTACTAAGTTGAAGGTAAACAATATCCACTGCTCTCCCCACATCCAGCAAGCCAGTCACCTTGTTGTAGAAGGTTATCATATTGATAAAGCATGCAAATTTGTAAATCCATGCTGACTACTCCTGGTCATCTTTTTGTCTTTGGAAATGGTTTCCAGGGTTAGTTATTCCACCATCTTCCCAGGGACTGAGGTGAGACTGACCACCCTGCAGTTCCCCAGATGTTCCTTCTTGCCCTTCTCAAAGAAGGAGTGACATTTACTTTCTTCCAGTCTTCATGATCCTCTCCCAGTCACCATGACCCTTCGAAGATTATAGACAGTGACCCTGCAATTACATTGGCCAGCTCCCTCCATGCTCATAGGTGTACCCTGGGAGGCCCTGCATATTTATATACGTTCAGTTTAAGTGCTCCTGGTCCTTCTCACCAAAGGTACGTCTTCTTTCCTTAGTACCTTCTCAGAGGCCTGGGATTCCTGATGGCTGATCTTAAGAGTAAGGACTGAGGCAAAGAAGACATGGCATAACTCAGCCTTTCCTCCATCACAGCAGTAAGCACTCCGCCATCATAATAAACAGAGACCATATGTATCCTGACATGAATGCACTGAGGACGTGTACAGGACTCATAAGGCAATTCCGCGTATAACTGGATCAAAGTATTTTAAGAATTTTTATTAAGACATAGAAAAGCTTTCATATAGTACAAGAACTGTAGTCAGGAGCAAGAGAATGACTCTTATAAGCTTAAAACATCTGGATAAAAAGACGATTTCACAATATTGCAACAGAAGTAGCCCTTAAGTCTTTCTATATTCAAAAGAATTGCCAAATGATACTAGAGAGTAACACTGTACAAAACACTTCTGCATTGAGAGAAAGGTGGAATAAGTTAGTTGCAGGGCTTGTTCAGAATCAACATTAAACAGAATTAGCATTCTCAGACTAGGCAAGTAATGCTAAATTTTCTGTAGAGTCATCCGATTACAATTAGCTCTACTAGTGCACATAAAAGTCAAAGGCTTCATTTTAATTTTCAGACTCCCTTCAAAATGATATAGGTTTACAAGTATCATTTACATTTGCATTTGTGTAACTTGTGAGATTGCGAACAGGTTTTCTGTGGGTGTAAGATTAAATATAGCTCTGTGTAAGGCCAGAGAGTTTTAGAATATTTACACTAATGTGACAAATTGGCTCCAGACAATGTTCACTCATCTCAACCCCAGAATTAGAATCCTCTTTGTACAGTAAATACATTAACAATCCCCCCAAAGTGGTAATAAATAATGAGCTGTTGGCTTCTTGCAGAGCTTGTCACTGTATCAGAATTGACAAACTGTACAAAACTGCATGTGTCACATGTCTTTTTCCAGCACGTACACCTTTGAAATATTTAATTGCATTTACTACCAGCTGTGGCATGCACCTGATAGAAAAAATGTGAGCTTACTGCACCACCATCCATTACTGGCAGTGATTTCAATTTGATTTAGCTTGTCCAGTAAGTTGTATTTATTAAACTATTTTATATACAGACTAGCATATTAACATGCTGTGAAAAGAGTAATTCCCATATAAAACACTGAAATGAACAGGTATCAAATAGAAAATTTCAGTTGACATTAACCTAAATCTTGAAACAAACAATGCATTTACTTCAAACCCATGATAAAGACAGAAATCACTATCATCTAAGCACTTCTCTAACTTCCAAATGCATCGTAATTTACAGATTAACACGTTTAAGCTTACCCATAAGGTACCAACACTTTTTTTTTTTTTTAAATATATCCAGCAAGCTCCCGCATCTCTTTAAATAGGCTTTTCTCCCCTTCAAGAACACTCCAAATAAAACAAAATAGAAAATACTTGTCACAACAGTTACCACCACACCATTACACAACGTAAATGCACAAGAGGGGAAAGAAGAGGGTTGGAAAAGCAGTGCTAGGGTGAACTCAGGTTATTCATTGCTTCAGCCTCGGCCTCCATCATACTTACACCTTATTTACATTTTGCTCCTGGTAACCTTTTGACTGATCATTGCAAAGAAAGAGTAGATCAAAGATAAAGCTTCAAATGCACCAACATCCCATATTCTGACACTGGATATCAAAGTTCCAGTGACTTTCAAGAAAACTTAAGGGTTCCCAGTAGTCAAGCATTTTTATTTATTTACTTACTTATTTAAAAAGTGGCTTAACAAACGTAGATACAAAGCAGATCTTAAATGGGGACTTTAGAAAGCAGAACTTATTGCAGCTCATACACCTCAATTTCATCCTCAAAAAGGTCTCTGAAAAGCAGCAAAAACAGGTGAGGCTCAGCTGATTTTCTTCATCTATTCTGAATATTTCATAGCAGCTGTCCCATCTACTACATTTGTCACCAGCTTTTGCTTTAATTGCTGGGAAAATTTTTCCATACTATTAATATACTAAAAGTCTACCACCTCAAGTGGAGGGGGGGGAACAAACCACTTTTCCTAGCATTCAATTGTTATAGCTTAGATTTAATATCGATGAATGGAAATCAGAGTTAAGATAATGTCTAAAATATGAATATAAGTACCAGAGGATGATAATCAAATGAGAAGGATTTTATTACTAAAAAGTAAGCATGCTATAATTTATATCTAACAGTATGGCAAGAAAAAATATCTTTCTTTTTGCTTTGCTAGTCATCTACATACAGATCCCATCAGCAAGACAGTTGATTTCTCCTTCTTCCTACTGCATGAAGGAAAAAGGATATAATAGGTATATTTTCTACTTACCTAAACTACAGATACCAAGAAAAATAATCCACACGTACCTATCTGGATATGTAACTGCTGCATCTGGTTTTGGAGCGTGAGAGAGATGGCTGAACATTTATATTATCCTGGATATACAGTTCATCACTGATAAGCAAAACCACAGAATATTTGGTAGAAAAAGTTTGCATCAGTTAATAATGTCTACAAAGAGCCCAGAAATTAATTTCTTACCAAAGCTGTTATTTGTGAATGGTAATTCAAATATCCAGAGAAAATAACATTCTTCAAAACAGGACTATCAATTAAAATATCTAATTTTTTTGTATATGGATAATTTTTATGTATTTTGTGTTTGCTCTCATTAGCATAGACTACAAACATTGGATGTTCTGAAAATCTCTCTGGCTAGGGATAAGTGCAAGGATGGCAGTTTGGCAATGTGGACAACCTCTCTATCCCATGAGATTTTAGATGCAACCAGTAATAGCAGTCATTTTCTGACTCAAGTAATACCTTGCTCATTTTAGGAGATCCTTCACTATGAAAGAAGTATGTGAAGTCCATTTTGCAGAAATGCATCTTGATACTAATACCTAGTAAATGTAGACAAGCTGACATACAGATGATGCAAGCAGTGGGAATAATCACAAAACCTGTATCTTAGGTGACAAATAGGTCTGTAATCTTTTTCCTTCCCAGCAAAAGCAATCTGCCAGGCATCTGAAAGCAACAACATTATCTGGATATTCACTATTATGACAGCTTCACTAACACACACACCCTTTATTTTTTCAGAATCTCTGGGAACAGAGGTCTTTTTATACACAAAGAACAAACTCAGAAAACTTTCCTTTCCTACTCTGAAGAATTGTTTCAACTCTGACCTGTGACCATATTTGGGTGGTAAATGTAACAATATAACAGTAGAGAGGACCAGATAACAGAGATTTAAGAATAAAAAGCTTTGGTTTGTTGTTATGAAAAAATTTGTGTAATGTGAAATACAGGCAATCTACATCTATGCTGCATTATAGCCTGTGTAAGCCTTCAGAAAAATATACTAGAAACAAACTATGGAAGCGATTATGTTTTCTTCAGAATAAAATAATCATCAGTGAGTCAACATTCTTTTAAACACAGGGATTCTCAGTTGGGTTACCTACAGCACTGTAACGTTGTTATGCACTAAATCATGTTTGTTGGACACCTTTTTTCCCTATATGAACATATCTTCATAAGGAAATTCCTCTTGCTTATCTTCACTTTCATAAACCAAAAGCAGTCAGTACTGAAAAGCAGCTGAAAAGCAGCTCATTCCTAAGCACAGACTTCACAGAAAAAGATTAAGTATCAGCACCAGTCCATGCATCTTGTGAGCATCTCTCATTAAATGAGAGCCACTGAATTACAACACTGTTTAATGTGAAACCTAGAACACCAGAGGACTTTGTAGTACTGCATAAATTCTGCAAGAACTGCAAATAAATATTTTTCATCACTGGTATCATCAGAAAAGAGGAAAACAGCAACATGAAGAACAAAAAAAGAAAATGTTCAAAGAGAAAAGCCCCACTGACTTGTCCTAAATAGAGGCAAAAAAATGTGAAGGCTAGTGTAAACCATAGTGAATTTTATGCTAATCTAAAAACACAAGAAAAATAATACAGTATCACAAAATAAAGAATTCCAACAAAACCTATTTCTAATGCTAGAGAGTTATTAGTGAAGAAAAGCTTCCCAGAAAATACTCTCAAAACAGAGAATCAAATTTTTAGAAGCAAGATGACTATAAATACAGCATCGGACACTACTCAAAATAAGTTACCATTTACAAGCTTGCAGACTGCAGTGTGGCAGGACAGACTCCCAGCACCAGCCAGGCAAAACTTTAGAGACTGTGAGGGGTCTGAAAGTCACGTACACCTGTGACTTTTGGGGAACTAAGGACAGAAGACTGCACTGAGCTGCAGGCTGGTAAAGGAGGAACATGGAGGAAAGCATGGTAGATTTTACTCTCTAGACTTCCTTCTGTATTAGGAGGTATCCCTCTCTAGACTGAGATCCTTGGGGAGAAACCTGAAGAACTAGGAGCAGCGTGCCTCTCACTCCCAACAAAGAAGGGAAAGACAAACACTTTTTGGTAAGGGACTCAGCAGGTAGTGTTAGTCACCCACCATCCCATACAGCATGTTAGTAAGGAAAGGCAGCACACTCAAATGAACCTTCACTCACATCGATAGAATCCCTAATGCTTTAATGTTCTGCTTTGACCAGAGAAATGCTCAGGTACTTGTTCAGACTCCAGAGCAAGCAGTCACTGGTCATCAGAATGCAGGTCTCCTATTTGATAGTTGGAAATCACTGCCTTTACAGCTTATGACTTATAAACAATACCATAAAAAAAAGTCAAAAGCCAAAGAAGGATTTATATTCTTTCTAGTATGCTTTCACACTACATCCATTTATAAACTTAGAAAATGCAGGGAGGTCCCAAGACAGAGCATGACTCTTCTCAGAGGTGCACAGCAATAGGATGACAAGCAACAGACAAGCTGAAGCACAGGAAATTCCAGTTAGACACTGGAAATAAAAAATTACCACGAGGATGGCCAAATACTGCAAAAGGCTATGCAGACAGGTTACAGGACCTCCACCCCTTTGGAGGGTTTCAAGACTTGGCTGGACATGACCCTGAGCAACCTGGTCTGAATACGTTTGCTTCGAACAGCTGTTTGAACTGCATGACTGCTAGAGAAGCCTTCCCACCTGAAACCACAGGTGGGTAGAATCGCCACAGCCCATCATCGCAGGCAGAAAACCCCTATGTTTTTCTAACAAGACCAGATGAAACAGCTGAGGCCAGTTTGGATGATGCTGCACTTAGCAACATAAAGCAATTCCAACCTGAGACAAATACTCTTTGTAAAAGAGCTTAACCCAACTTACTGAAGTCTAATTAAGTTACTGATAGCCTTAATGAGCTGGGTAAGCTTACTAATAGACAGTGTGACCAAGTACACCTATATAAACGTGCTAAGAAAAAACTGACAGCACAAAGCAAATCAATTAGCACACAACAAATCAATTAGTGCACAATCTTGAAATAAAATTAATACTGGCTTTGGAGCTAGTTTTGCAGAGGGCACAAGTTTTATAATAAGCAGAATAAACAATCAATCCTTTTTAACTCAATTTTTAAACTTTACTGCAAGGGAACCTGATTTCTTTATATTCCAATGATTAATTTTCATTGAAATTCACTGGTAATTATGGAATGCCAAATGAATCAGAGCCTCATGTTTAATCAAATTAGATGTAAATTTTGTATTAGTTTCTTTTTATTTTAAGTAGAATATTACTCTTAAATATATCTTACAGATTTTAGATAGAATACATGCATTTTGGGTGTTGGACTGATACAACAAAAATGGAAGGGCTTCCACAGGAGATTAATTTGCACCTACTATTTACATAAAAGATTTTACTAGAGATTGTTTGCTGACACAGTAACTATTCCAGAAAGCTACCCCCCAAAAAAATCAAGATTAGTTAGATTATCTTAGTCATTGTCTATCAGTGCTGCTGTAGCAGGCTTACGGTCATTTAATTCTACTTTTAGTATAATTGTACATTTAATCCCTAAATATATCTTCCCTGGAAATTTTCAATTGATTATCTCAGAGTTCATTTTTCAGATGGTCTGATAGTGAATGGATTAACTGGTAACATCTTTGCCCAGAGGTTAAATTTATCTATTCAAATCATTACAGGCCATTTACCGTGCTCTTCAGCCCAAAAAGTACTTAATCACGCAGAAGGCAAAAAGCAGAACACGCTCAGAAATCCTGTAATGTCAGTATCAAACAATGAAAAGGGACTCTGTAATACTACAAATATTACTTTCCTACCCTGATCTGTTTTCTTTCCATTACTGCATTACTTTCCATTATTTGTGGCTAACACTGTATGCTCATTGCTAAGCTGATCTCCCAACATTAATTACACACATTTATGTCAAGGACAAAAAGGAACTAGGAAACACTAGGAAGAAATTACACTAGGAAACAGCGTCTTGGACAAGTCTGCCAAGACCAAGAGACAAATATCTATAGAAAAGATAATATTGAATTAGAGATCACTTCTTGCATCTAGCTTAGTTTCTAAAATTACAGAAACACTTGAAATTATTTCTTAGCACCTCTAGCACATTCTGTAATGGCTCTAAAGGCTAAAGGGCTCTGTAGAGGATGACATATCATTGTATTAGGATCCATACTAATTTAAAGATAGAAAACAACTTCAGCCTGAAAGAGACTATTACATGAAGAGATTGGACAAAAACACAATCTTTTAAGAACTAAGAACAAAACAGTTCAGTGCCTCCTGTGCAAATAGCACGGTTCCTTCTTACAGCTGAAAATATTAAAGTTCAGATCATATAGGGGACAGAAATACCCTTAATGATCTAGAGTTGACTGCACTTGTGCTGGACTGACAATCACTATCACAGTTAAAACCTGGTTAGATAATCAGAGCTAAGCCTCGATCCTAGAGAGCTAAAACTTCAATCCTATTAAAAAGACACTTCAGTATGGAACATGCATACAGTTCTCACGCACACAAGCAAGAGAAAGTTAGGGACAGGAAAGCAGAGAGACTGCAGAGATGCCATATCCACAGGATGGTAGGAATCAGCTGGCATGGCAAGTTAAGGCATAAAAATCACATCAAGAGAGCTAAATTGCAGATGTAGCTACAGCATGATTTTTGTAATAATTCTTAACCAAACTGTTAGATCAAAAGAAAATTACTCCTTCCCTCTCAGGTCTCCCATACGAACAGCCTCTTTCCCATTTGTATTTGGCTGTCAGGGGAAGTATTTGACCTGCAGTCACATTTTGTTTGCTCAAGAGGGGAATTCTGACACCCACGATGACAATTAGTGGAACTGGAAGAGTAGTGCTCACATGGAAGTGATTCACAACTTTATTCTACTAAAGCACAAAGTTATTACAATTGAATTTATTATGAGACCCAGTATTTCAAAACTAATCAATTTCAAGCCTTTGAGAAAGAAATTACAGAATTGTAAACCATTACATGAAGGAAGCAGGTCATTGTTCGTTGCAGACTGAACAAGGATCAAGTTCACATCACCATTCTGAAGAGCGTACACAGGCCTACTTGTCATGTTCTGCTTTACAGGAAAAATCCTATATAATACCTTGAAATTATAGCTTAAATCAAAAAGTCCAACCAGGTTCATCAAGGTATGCACTAAATATATTTTGAGTCATCTCACACCCGATGTAGAATAGCTCTGTTCAGATCAGCCTTTATTCCTACTTGTGCCTGATGCTTCAGGTGGACTGACCAAAAACATCCAAAAGTGTAAACTAAATAAAAACTTAAAGATTGGAAGTATGAAAGCATGAAAAATGAAAGATATCTGCACTTCACTGTCAGCGGTTACTTTCTCCAGTTAAGATGTCAGGCTTTAAGCTAATGCTGTCCCATATCACAACCCAAAAATGCAATTCTCATTTGGGAAGAAAAACCAGTAACACCAACAGTAACAAAGGAGATGATAAAATAGGCAAGGAAATACACATGAAAATCATTTCTGCTACAAGATCTTTTATTTTTTCAGTTAGTTTAAGCAATATCTCAAATGATATCCCTATACTTAGATGCAAGAAACACCCTTAATAACAAAAGCAAGTAAACACCAACACATTGTTTAAAAATAAGACTCTTTAGCTGCTACATTATTTCACCAGGGGAGAAATTCCAACCTGAAACCCTAATTGTGTGACCAACTAAAAATAAATGTTTTACTTCAGTTATATATGGTATCAAAACTCAACTCTTGAACTTATACCCCTCAAGAATGCTTATGTATTAAAGCAAAATTGCATCAGGTGTGCCTTGTTATTCTAGAGGGGTATTCTAAAGATCCATGCTTTCTTCATAAAGATATAAAAAAACACAGAAAAAAACAAGTCATTGGTTTGTTAATGATGTTTCTTAATGCAGTGCTACAAAGCCTCTACATGCTGTGCTGAGAATTAACATAACCATCACTAAACACATTCAGCAACTTGGCCACGTTGCCAGGAAACTGCTGCCAGCAGCAGCCTCCTATATCAGGGAAGATTCCCAATAGTACCCCCTCCAACACAACAAACATCTCTGTTTTCCTCTTAAGATCACTCCTGATCCACAAACCTAAAATGATCATTTCCTTATAAGTAACGTTCTAGAAGAGAAGTAGCCAAGTTGGTTGTTCGTCAAGGGCCGCAGCTTAATGGTGTTTCCTATTTCAGACTGCAGGTCAATTCACAATTTGTTTAGTTGGTACATCTAATATATTATGCTGAATGTCAGCCAAAAAGCTCTCTCCCATTTTTTTGGGGTATAGCTTCTAAGGGACAGAGTCATGGTCAGATACCATAAAAAGTACAGAATTCTATAAAAAAAAAAAAGTCTAGGCACAGTCAAAGAAGAAACCAGAATTAGTTTTGATAGCACTGAAAGAGGAACCAGCATTCTCTTGCCATGACTTCTTTAAAATTAAGGATCACTTCTCCTAGAAGGGATATTTTGCAAGCTAGCCCCATTTACACACTATCAACTTATACAGAGATGAGGACCAGCCAGGGATTAAAACAAAGAAAACACAAAAGAACAACAATTTGTTTTGTTTTGGTGTGGGGTGTTGGTTTTTTGTTGTTGTTGTTGTTTTCCTTTCTTTTTGAAGAAAATCATTGAGAGAACTGAGCATCGTTTGAATGACACTTGTGGATTCCTCTTTTTTTTTTTTTTCCTTCCACACCTAAAAGCAACTACCAGATAAACAAAAAAAAATTCAGGGTCTTCAACATCACGAGTTTCTTGACAATGACATCTAGACGCATTATCTCATTCTCTACTTATGTCACTGCCATTACTAACAAGGATGTATCTGGACCAGGAAATAAGTGGAATATGGTGATTTGCAGTTGCTTTTATGTATAATTTCACATACTAAGTAACTAGCACAGTCACTGCTTTTTATACCTTTGAATGTAAACTGGGTACTTAGTGCCACTCTTACTCAGACACGACAGGACAGAATATATTTGAAAATATGCTGAAATGGACGTGGAATTTTTTAAAAAGTGTTAAGCAGAACACTTTTGATAGCTTAGAAAATTATATTTTAAAAAGTCAGACACCATCTCCTGGGTGACTGTCTGGGTCAGATAGCATCCTTAGCAAGATAACAATTGCTCAAAAGATTTTTCTCTTCTACAAAGCCTGTTCTTCTCCAACCCTCCATTCTCTAGTCACAGCACCAGGAAGCTCCAGCCCCCTCTTTGACACTTTGCTCAGGTTATACAGCTGAGCAGAAAACCTGCAGCATTCTAGAAAAACTTGATCTCTTCTCCCAGGCAAAGATCTGACCCCAGCAATCCAAAAAGGTATAACCATAACAGGGCATGACAGCTTGCTAGACCTGAAGCTGAACATGAAAACAACAAAAGCCCTAACTTACATTAGATGCAACTGTTCACCTCTTCCACAAGTCCAGTTTTGTGCTTCAGTCTTCCAATAGCACACTGGTATCCTGATCAAAATTGAAAATCCATCTGATACTTTTGAAAGAACACTTCAATTTCTGAGTCAACAGTATCAATCTTGGATGGCATGAAGCACACAAAGACTCTGTGGAATGGATATAGCTTTGGGAAAAGCTTCCAGTAATGAATCCTGATTCAAGCTATTTTCTGGTGCAAAACCAAATTTCTGCTTAACAAATTGTACTTCCATAACAAAATTTACGTGTGCAAATCCAGATGCTACCTATTGCTTGCGCCAAAAACACAATCCTCAGGTGAGCTTTATATAACCTAAAAATCTTTCCTATTTTTAAGGGCTAATGCCCCAGAGGATCCAAATGCAAGCTGCTGATTTCAGGAAGATGTCCCACAAAGCACTGAGTATTCTGTACTAAAAACAGTGTTATGCTCCCTTGCTTATTATATTCATCTCTCCAAGGGTACTCCCTTCTCAATAAATTATGAGTTCCATGAGCAAAGCAAGCGTAACTGATTATCTCCCATCGACAAAAGAAGGGGAGGAGCTGAGACTGAAAATATAGATAGATAGACAGTAATTGAAAACAAGTCATAAATGGCTCAGCTCAACTGCAAAATGGTCCTCTAAAAAAAATTAAATCTAATGAAACAAATTGCCACTTATCAGTGAGTAAAGAAGTAACTTTCAAAACAGTATTCTTAAATATCTGCTTGTCTTAAGAAGACAAAGAATTGCATTTGACTTATATGAAAAAGAAATGATACAACCTCCTAGTAAGAAACAAATATAATTAATTTAAACATTGAGAGTATTGGACATTGTAACAGAATTTGAAATTACTGTCTAAGGACAAACCTGGAAGAGTACCAAAGTAACAAGTGATATTAAAAGAAATCTAGTTTAGCCCAGGATCTTTTGAACTACAGTCAACTCAAGATACTACAAAAGAACTGGAAAACCAAACAGCTTTATTGATCTCCCCAGCCATTACACATTTTGTTAAAGGCAATATATTTTAATTTAAGCCATTCCAATTGCCAAAGAGCATTCACTTGTAGTAAAGGGTTTCTTCAGCTCTCTCAAAAACGTCTTTCCAGTTCTCCAGGTCTCATGTGCTCCAGGTGCCCAACAATCTGTGAAGTCTCAGTGTGAAGTGTTTTCCTGGTGGGCAGCACTGGTATCCAGAAGCAGACAGTAGAAGCTGGAGACGTTTGGCATGGTGAGAGACTGTCTGTGCATCAGATGCCTGATATGTAGCTATGAGCCTCCTCAAAGAGTCGATGCTTCAGAACTGCCCTTTACCAAGTAAATGCCACAAAAGCACAAATCAACAGGCTGGTGCAGGATGACGTGGACAAGTTTTGCCCATAATCACTTAACAGAAAAAGGGGTCAGAAAGCAATGCAGTACTCTTCAACTCAGAGAATAATCAGCTGTGCCCAGAGGCATACAAGAGCACTCAGCAACATGGAAGAAGTAGTAGCAAGCAAATCTTGTGGTCATAATGTCTCCTATCTGTCTCAAACCAGCATAAAAAACAAGCAGCTCTTCCTATCACCAAGAAGATAGGTATGTATACTGACAGACTGTTAATGGGTTCTAAAATTGAGAAGGAGATTATATGCTTGCCACAGTCCACTGTCTGTCTCCAAAGTACCTCAGAGAAGCAAAAGCACAGAGTAATATGTAAACATTTTTTTCTGGTTTTCAGTGTGCGCTTTTGCACAAGACAGCATTTAAACAACTATTCCAAACAAATAGGGTACCATAAAGAGAAAGTACAGTAAGCTGTATTAATACAAGCATCCACTGTCGCACGTGGTTTGCATCTAATCAATGTCAAGTCTCAGATACAATAGAAATGGCCTGCTTACCTCAGTATTTGGCTGTAGTGTCTGTCCATCTTGGGTTGCAGATGGTACTATTGCCCACGTAATGTTGGCACTAGCAGATGATAAGGAGCTGAGGGCACCATTTTTCAGTTGCTCTGTGGAATGTGACTTGGGCCCAGGCCATCCCAGGATACCTTCTGAAGCAGAAAACAGATCTCAACTTACAAGAAGCAGATTAAAGATTTTTTTTTTCCCACTCCTCTCATCATTCTATTCATATTAATGAACCTGTTTTCTGTTCCCATGCTCAGCTTTACTTCGGTAACAAAAATACTCCAGCATCTTCTATGCCAATATTTTTTTTTTTTTTGAGTCAACGAAGGAAGATTTTATATTATTCCTACCAGACAGAATTACACGTAAAGATTATACAGACTGACACACCTTGTTGATTAAAACAAGCAAGTATACTCCACCCAGTGTTTTAATAGTTAAGAAGTTATCCAAGTCAACATTCCTGCATCTAATACAGTGAAGATATTTACCATTTCTTATAAACATAGATTGGTACCAGAAGAAGAGTGCCTAACCATTTAGTTTTTGCATCAAACCCCAGTCCAAGGACTAATTCAGGTAATATCCTGTCCACTCCTCCCATTTACTCTGCCTGAAATCAGAGTTTCACTTAGCAGCTGTACTTTATTTCTGAGTGTACTAGAACTAAAGCCCTTCCTAGATTAAGTGCTAAAATGTTTTACCTGTACCAAGACCACAGTTCAGAACAGTTCTCATTAGGAAGATACACATTAAATAAGAATCAAACAGAACTAGACATCAGAACTACCTCTATTTCTGGGGACACCTGATTCCCAGGACAGGCCAGTATTTAGGGAAGATAACAGAAAAAACGATCAGCTAGGAAGGCACAGTTCCTTCCTCACTGCTCTAAACATAGTATCACCATTCAAATCAGTAGCCCTCAGCATAGGGCTTAAATTTCAGCTATTAATTACATGCTGTTATAAAATGCAGAGATCTGGATAAGAAAATTGCAGCTTTTCAGTCATTACCATGATATGTATATGAAAACACAATTAGTGCCACCAGGAGAATCTCTTTCTCTCATCACTGCCAACATTTTGTGATGATCCCAATGAACACTATTTACATTAAAGAACGTGCAATTTCTCCTTCTTTATCACCAGTGGTTAACAGAGGTTGCCTCCTAATTAAGATAAATGGTTTGATCCAGTGAGATAATGCTGTGTACTGTTATAATATCTTAATATTTGTATTATTAAATATAGGTCACAAATCCTATAGCTGAAATCTTACTAAATTCCAAAGATAAAATAATTACAGAACATTCCTCTCAGCTAAAATGGCACTAAATTATGATGGCATGATAAGGCTTCAGGTCTCCTTGCTTAGTGTGATTGTGTGGCACCAACCTTTAAATAAGCAAATAATGTAAAATGATTTTCAAAGATCGAAGAAAATGGAGAAAACACATCTTTTCCTTTTTTTTTTTTTAATATCTATTTCACACAATGACTCAAATTTCCCACTGAGGAAAGAACATCATCTCTGTGGCCCTCATATCAGGCCTTTACTTTTACATACTGCAAAGGCTTTTGGGTTACAGTAACTCTGAGGACTATGCCAGTAGATGTTTTAAAGTCCAGACTGAGTTGTGCAAACCACAAGAGAGAAAATAGTCTCTTTGACTGGCCATACACATTGGTCTTACATATCATGAAGCCAACATCTTATCCCATTCCAAAAGTGAAATTAAATCTACACATGATATCAGTATATGTGGCAAGAAATGAAGAGTTCTGTGACTGTGCTCATAGCTGCTCTTTGCTTGCTCTTTAGGTCTTGAACAATTAGGAAAAAAGGATAACCACAGATCCCTCAAAACAAGGTCTGATTCAGAGGATAATCTGAAGATTTTTCTGGCAGATCCAAAATGAACTGTCACTCTGCATGGGAGGAAGGAAGCATACCTTCAGCATTTAAGGATAAAACTAAGTTAGAAAACTTCAAATAAAGAAGTTTGTTCCTTGGAGTGGAATTCACAAGGCTGTACATTGCTAAAACTTTTTTCTTTTATTTCTGTCTTTCTGGTGTTAATTAATACAGATTTCAGAGAGGGAACAAAAAAAAAAACAGAAAATAAACTTGTTTCACTTCAATAAAGAGTTTTATGGAGCATACCTATGCTTCTCATTCTTCATTACTTTGCAGTAAGTTATCTTGGTCTATTTTTCTGTTTCTCCCTGTCAAATAGCTGAAAAGTGAATTATTATCATTATTTTCCTATTACAGAGAAACTAAAAAAAATTGAACTTACTGCTCTTTATGCAACTCTTTGAAAATACATCATCCACTCATTTCCTTGGGCTATCTGTTTTCTCTCTTCACACACAATCTATTTGGCCTTTACTTTTTAATTATTTTTTTAATAAATTCATTTCTGTAAATAGCCACAAGAAAAAGCCATTTGAATAAACACCTTGCTTCAGAGGAAATTTGCAAGTGTGAACATTTACTTAGCCATCATTTACATATAT
This sequence comes from Cygnus atratus, assembly GCF_013377495.2. NCBI lineage: Eukaryota > Metazoa > Chordata > Aves > Anseriformes > Anatidae > Cygnus > Cygnus atratus. The sequence continues at coordinate 43,666,893 of NC_066363.1, forward strand.
TTTTAAAAAACACTACATCAGTTTTGCTCTTCAGTACAAACACACCTAGTAAAAAGGCTATTTACTTCATTTTTCTCCCCACGTTTTAAACCCTCTCACAGAAATAGAATCTGTTAGAACTATGCAAGCGTGTTTTTCCTTCTGTCCCAGGGGCAGTGCTATCTCTTGCAGAAGAGTATACCTTGTCAGCTTAATCAGTTTTTTAAGCAGATCTTAACTATACCTTAGGATCTAGCCAACACCACGAGGATGGCTAAGAGTTAAGGTCCAAAGGATAAACCACATCTGTTTCCCAAACATCTCTTCATGTGAGAAAAATCATTGTATTACAGTCTGCCTGCCTGAAACCAGACTACTCCGCAGAACAGACATATGCAGTAAAAAACAGTCATATACCACAGAAACCTAAATTAAAAGTCAGCTCTCCAAACAAGTTGAAAAAATTCCAAGCCTAGTTCCAAAGTACCATCAGGGAATATCTGACAATCTTTAATCTGCAAATCTGCATTCTCGTTTCATCCAAAGGGAGTTGCCATATACCCAATATAGTCCCCTACTTCCCAAACAAAAGCAAAGTGTGAAGAGAGAATTCATTAGAAATAATCTTCAAATCAAGTTAAGATCAGAATAAATCCTCTACGCAGAGAAATTGAGAAGACACAAAAACACAACTCCTACTCCACTCACATATCAGTTGTATGACAGAAATGGTCTTATGTGCGCTAGTAGAAATTACACTTGCCACAAAATAGTATAAGTAGTTGTTATCTACTTATTGAATCAAAGTATTTTATTGGAATTTATCCTCCTTTCCCCAGCCTAAGCAGGTATCTGTAAATAACATGATCCACCCTAACAGAATTGCCATCTTCACCGCTTTATGGTGTACTAGATTTTCTATCACTAGTTCATTACCATTCTTCTAAAGACTTCATGAAAAAAATAAAAGAAAAAATATAGTATGAGAAAGAAAGTTTAATCTTCAATGTTCATTAAGAATGGGAAGAAACTGCTGTCACTGTCTGCTTTTAAGTAAGATTTTTGTTTTGTTCTCAGTCCTAGCCTAAGACAGCAGACAGAAAGGTAAATTCAATTCTTCTTTGATGCATTCCATCATTCTAAAGAAGTTCTCCAGAAAGACATTCACAAATGCTACTTTATTATTTGCTTTATGACTATAAAAAGCACCACACCAATTAAAATAAAACATCTGTTTCTGTAGTAAACTATGCAGAAATTGGAAAGGATGTACCAAATACACTATTAGTAAAAACAACCAGATCTCTGCCACCTGCATGATGTTGGTTATACGGTTCCAAGGGAGAAAAACTAGGCCTAATTTCCCTGGAAGTTCAGTGTATATGTATACACAAAACTGTAGCTCTCATAGAAAGTACCCAAAAATGAGCTGTCTTCCAGCCCCTTGACACCAATTTCTACTGCAATGAACAGGCAGCAGATAAACCCCAACAAGACAGAGAACACTTCTACACAAGCTAAGTACAGCACCCAGCCACAACCTGCTCTCCTTTCCCTATAGCAATGCTACAGTTCAAAAAAAAAACATCTATTTCAGATGGCACAACAGAGAGCATCCTACTCAAGTGCCCTCAGGAAAAATGGGTTTCCCCTTCACAGTTGCACAAAGCAGAAGGAAGGGAAATTATCCCCAAAGGGGAGGTTTGGAGTAGATTTTTTCAGTTAAGCAGTGTAGACCATTTTCTTTCTTTGATTCCAGTTTCCTAGGTATCTAGTGTACCTTCAAACTATGTTTTCCTATAACTGATGCATGAAACATGCTTAACACCTACCTTAATTCTACAACAAAACCTTTCTATTTTTAAGTCCTCTGGTGTTGGCTTATAGACTAAAAAAAAAAAAAAACTCCACATTTTTTCCCAGCACAATTGTAACCTAACATCTATTGCTAAAACTCTTACAATACACTGTAACAAACATTCCCTTAACAATTCAACATTAGCCCTCAAGGAGAGGCCAAAATTAGATGTGTATTCCTTCCATGGCCAGGGACACATGCAACAGCTTTGTCACTCTACTGAATCTTACAGCAGGCTCAACGAGCAACAGCAAGCTGCACATCTGTTTTTCAGATTAGAAGAACAATATTGTATTTGCAAATGCTGGGCAAGGACTAGAAAATAATGCTGTCTTTCAAAAAAAAGAAGAGCATATAAGGAATCATGTATTAGCATATACATAAAGCAGCAAACTGTTTTGGTTGGTCTCAACAGAAGCAAATCTAGTGCTGATGCATTTAAGGGGAACCTGACTGTGGAATTCAGTATGTTACAAAGGTAATAACGATTTTTTTCTCCCATCTTCTTTCCTCATCCTTTCCTGCCCCCAGACATTCTGGGGGGAGTTGGGGGTGGCAGGCACTGAGCAAGAAAGAGGACTCCCCTGCACAATTTTCTCTCCTCTTGCCGTCTGTACTACGGAAGAATTTCTATTTGTCATTTATCTCCACGTTAAAAGCATCTAGATTTTCTTTCCTGTACATTTATTTTCTCAAAAGGAGGCACCAGAGAATCTGGTAAAATAAAGTTCAAATACATCCCCCCCTCCCCCCACCCAGGACTCCAGAATCATTTTCAGTCTACTTCTCGCCATGGAAGAAAAAAATTTAAAAAGCAGCATTTGCACACCCAAATGAACCTCAGAAAATACGTAGTGAGGATGATCGTGTGTTTTTGTTGTTGTTGTCTTTTAAAGGTAAACTAGAAATAACTCCTCAAAGAAAAAAAAAAAGAAAAAAGAAACTTCTATTACACACTTCAGAAAAGTGGTATGTGTAAATTAAAAATATACGAGGGAATTTCTGTCTGGGACATCATTTATTCAGTAAATGAATGTCTGATGTGAAACAGTTTAAATAAAGGATTTATCTGCACAGGCTGCTGAATGCAAGACAGGATTCTATTTGCCAAGACATTAAAATAAAAAGCAGACCTAAAACACAGCATAAGGTGATAAATCTGCTTTAAAACAAATTACTTGAGTTTGCTGCATTCTCAGTTTGGGACAGGAGGAAGGACATTAACCATAGCAGTCAACAGGCTTTAGAGACACTCTTCTGCCAAAGGCTACACAAGGGAAAAAGTAACACCAAAAGTTTTAAAGCTTTACATAGAGACAAGGTTTCTCCACTGCATTTTTATTTAAAAAGCCACCTGCTTCCTGTCTGCATGCCAAATAAATCTGATCCTCTTGCAAGGCACATGAGCATTTGCTAATGCTGATTAGCAAATACTACACACTACACTACTAGGTGACATCCTTGGCCAACTGAAAAATCTTTGAAATGCTTCTTCCTCCTACAAAAAAAAAATCCCAAACCCCAATGAAACTCATAAGTATAGATGCAATCCCTCATTTTCACCTCGCGCTGTATGTAACCAATACTTTCAGCTAATATCCTTCTCCAGCACATTTTCAAATAAGGAAAAAAATTACAAAGAATTTAGCCAGAGATCAATGCATATACTTCTAATGGAGACAGCTAGATATGAATTTGACATTGTTTTACTCCAAAGTAGAAACACAGACAGAATTTTTGCTTCACTGGCTGTTCTTGTTGATGCACTTCCAAAATCGAGCACTAACAAAAAGCGAATCACAAAAAAACTTTCCTTGAATCTTTACTGTGGGAATAAAACATGTGTTGACTACCCTTCAAAAAAAGATTGAAGATTTCAGTTTAATCTTCATAACCGCTTGTAGACTCGAGGTATGAGACTGACAACTTGTGAGAAACATGAAGAGCTCAAAAGCACGTCTTAAACTATTTCACGCCAAACCATGTCATAAAATATTTAAAGTCAAGACCTACACAATCCTAGATACTTGATCAGATCTATCTATTCACACTACTGGAAAACAAAACAATAAAAAGTTACCTCAAAAGAAAGGAGAATTTTTTTATTTTTTAAAAACAGTTACAGTCTACAAATCTGTTTAAAATAGTAGCTATTTAATAACTATCTTTGCAAGTGCATTCTCTAAGTATTGTCAGAAACTCTCAGCTACTTTAAGTCGTTGCTGTAGAAGCATTCAGATGACAAGGCCTACGGTGCACAGAGAAAAAGTTAACAATCCATGCACAACTGGCCATAACGACTTCAAGAACAGAAGCAGTGTAAAGGTACTGAGAAAGTAGATACTATCTACTCTTCTGGCAGTTCTTGGTATTTGGGACATAATAGCATGAGCATTTGATTCTGAAGGAAGGTGAAGTCAAAGGTAAGTTAAATTTAAGAAAGTTAAGTCATTGCTTATTTCTCTCACTCTACAAGGGAGTGCTGCTCTGCTTTGTTGGACCACCTTCATGAACTGTAGGCTAGAGGTATGTATGTTATCAAATTCCTACCTTGTCTGTCTGTGCAACAGCCTGAGGATCCTGCCCCCATTGCCTTCCCACAGGATTTATTCAACTAGAATCTTGGACACTATGTAGCAGGTAATGATGGCACTTGGATGGAAACATTTGGCAATATATTGAACCAGGCCACCACATCACCCTGGAAAGATGATTTAGACTTTCTATCAGATGAACATATGGCTTTTAACCTAACGAGTCATTTTCACCTGACAGTATCAAGAGGTGACAATAAAGGTCACCGTTTGGTTGCTCCTTCTGGAAATGCAATTAAAAAAATTCACCTGGAGGACACAGAATCAAAATGAAATATATCATCTCTCAGAGTTAGTTTGCTAGATTACTTAAAGGCATTAGTCTGATTAGGTATGACTTTATGCAGCTTTGATGACTCTGAAACTCTACCGACTCAGCAGAAACGTTAAGTCCATCAAAGTACGCCTGAACAAGATTAACTGTGTAGGAAAATCAGTAATCAAGACTTTCAGGCCAGGTTCTTTCAGGCAACTGTGTTGCATAACAAGTCCTGGGGAAAAGAAAAGGAAAAAAAGTAATAATTTCACAGATTTTTGAGGGAGAATAGTCTAAATATTTCAGCAGCTTTTAGTTCCCCCCCTCTCTCCCTGTCTCCCTCTCTCTAAATTACATACCAAATAAGCACACCTACACACTGAAGGATTAACTGTTTGTATTCGGGTTCTCACAGTTACACTGAAGATGCTGATATGAACAAGTGCTACAGAATTTCAGTTCCTGAAAGAATTCTCGTACAACTTTAAAGTCTAAAGGGAAAACAAACAAACAAGAACACTTATTAAATTTTATTAAGTACTTTATGATAGTGGCTTTCAACATTTTTTAGGAGAGGGAGAAGGGATTAAAAAAAAAAAGGAACCCCTTTAAGCAAGCACTAGTGTTATATTTGTTTTTCCCTGCTATTGTGCACAGATCTGCAAAAATCATTATCGAGTCAAAACACAGCACTGATTTAACAGAAGATTACTTGGACAGAGATTCAAGGGCATGTACGACTCAAGTCATCTATCTCTGACAGCTCACTTAGATCACATGGACATGAAAAACAACCTCCAGGGACTTTGAAACTGGAAAGTGACTTTTCTTTGAAGGATGCTTTTCATCTTTGATCCAACCCATTCTCTTTTGAAATGACATTATATCAAAGAATTCAATTAAAGGCACTTTATCATTACTATTTAGATATGTGCAAGTTTTCTGCATTTTCTAAATTAAAACCAGAATACAGAATTTTGTTGTTGTTGTTCATTTACTCTCTGAAATATATCAGAATCTGGATTAGGGAAGTCACAATATGCCATAGTATAGACATCAAAGTTTTTAACTGTTTTTTGGTTTGTTTTTTTTGTTAGTGGTGGTGGTGGTAGTGGGTTTGTTTGTTGGTTGGTTGGTAGTTTTTTGTTTCTTTTTTTTTTTTTCTTCCTAAGGGCCCTTTTAATGTCATTTCCCTACTTTTCAACTGACCCTTTCACATTTCTATCTTCCCCACAGTGGAAATTCATCAGAAGGATTTTTCTTACTCAGTTGTCTCAGCAGCCCAGAGGGCATATCCTGCCCTGTAATAAACTTTCTGCAAGTAAGAATGTTTTGTCTTCTTGGTTTTGGGTAGTTTTGTGTGTGTTTTTTTTTCTTTGTGTTTTGTTCTTTTTTAAGGGCCTACTTGAAGCTGGATTTTGTTGTTGATTTACCTACAAAAAACATAAAAAGCCACCCCATTTCCAGAAAAGCCACCCCATTTTCACTGCTGCTCCTCCTCCTCCTCTTATATCACGTCCTGCTCCTGTGCTTAAACTAGGCGGTGCAGTTTGTCCCTGGGAAAACAATGACCATCCTTTCAGAAAGGTCTAACTTCCTATATTACTGATAGAGTCCTGGAACTATGTGAATTAAAAAAATTGAGCTGCATGAGGACTGGGAGGTTCATGCCTGCAATGCAGAATCACACAGTTTTGACTTTTTAGGCTCATAAAAATTTGCCGCCAATTTTTTTTTTTTTAATAGAAACATGGAGATCTCTTCCCAGACTTAAAGAAAACCGCTGACTGGAATAAATCTACCTCAGCAGGATCGATCTTTCTATGTAAAAATCTAGAAATATGATTTTTCACTATAACATTGCGTTTTATCAAACACATCTGTATTGTGATTTCAATCTCTACATAAAAATACGAAGCAGGTTCTGCGCTGTCATTAAGAGCACAGGCTTATCTATCTGTTCTCCATGCCACTTTTTTCCCCCCCTCCCTGTCTTGCTGTCTTCAAAACCTGATTTCCCTGTGAAGACTTAGGACAACACCTTTTTCTCCTCTTTTCCAATTTCAACATTTTGCAGCTTTTTTTAGGCTAAGAGAAAAATGCTGATACTTGATGCTGCAAAAGCTTACAAGCTGCTCAATCCAACTGCTCACTTCCTCTTTGAGGAAGGGTTCATTTTGCCTTCTTCAGTATCATAACAAAAAAACCCTAAGACACATAAAAAAATACCCAAGAGCACTTGTGCTCACCTGACGACAGTGTCCTGTTATGGTGCTGGCCCACTTGATGCATGCTTTGCTGTAATAGAGTCAGGCATTCTCCAAGGCAGCTCAGGGTGGCAGCAGAGGTAGCTTTTAAAAGCAGCAAGTCCTGATCCAAGGCAGAAAGTGGTCCAGAACTTGGGAGAGCTTCAATGGCTTGTACAAGATTCTTCTGTTGTCCCTCAACTTGACTCATCATCTGTAAAGGTGCAAAAACATCTGATGTCATAGGAAATATCACTACATAGCTGTTAAATTCCTACAGGTTGATATAGTGACTAAATGTAAAGAACAAGAAATGAATGTTAATGTTATGATGCGACCTGTGAAAACGTCAAGACTATGTTAGAGAAAATAGTCTCTTGAAGTAGTAGGTTCATAGTAGGTGTAATAGTGACTCGTACTTTCTGGAAGTATTCATAAGGAAACATGAAAATTCTACTTCCTTCTCTGCTACTAATTTAGACTTGGATTTTCTTTCCTAGGTACATGACCTGAGACACCCACAGAAGATACAGCATCCATCTTCCTTTCCTACATGAAACATCTAATCGCAGTTTAAGAACAAACATTCTTCGTTTCTCAAGCATTGGTAAGGAATTATTTTTAAAAAATAAGGTGACTTGGAAGTTTACAGGCGTTACCATAGGATGCAACTTAGAATACTTATTTACTATCAGATATGAATACCAGCTGTCAGGGAGAAAGTTAATCTGTTTCTAGATTTGAACCAACCAGACAAAGATAAAATGCACGCTTGTAGAGCAGATAAAAACATTGTATGAGCAGGCTGTTCTTTAAATAAACTGGCAAGCTTCCCAAAATCCTTCCTATAACTTAAAGAAAAAGGTGTTTAAAAATTCTGTTTTTACAGCCTTTAGTAAATTATACATGCACATGATGGGCCTCTCTCATACTTACCATTCCTTAAGGTAAGAAAACACCTTCATGTACCACACCACATTTGGGAGTGTCTTTGAAATAATCATACCTGTAACTATAATCATACACATTTGAGACAAAACTCAAATTAATTCTGGACCTTCTCTTTAACGTACTGACTTATGTATATATACAGCTTATGTCTAAAGAGCCAGAGTTTATATATCTTATCTCAAGAATAATTTGAGAATTGTGTCAACCCTCTGGACATCTGGAAGTGGTATTGTTTTATTTCTACAAGTTTGTCTACTGATCAGATACCCTAAAAAAAAACAAGTTATGGTCACACAAAGCTGATTTTAAACACAAGATTGCAAATCTCTTATTGCCAAATAATGTAAAGTACTCACATCCAACTCCCAAATATCAAGCTTTCACTCAATTACAGAGAAGATCCACACCATCTAATTACTTTGGTTAAGACATTGCAATTTTTCTTCAATAACGCAGCATCACACTTCTTCCCTTCTATACCCTTTGGCAAGATATAGCAGAAAGGATATATTCTACCAGACAGAAAACTCAGTTAACAAGAACAGAGTTGCTTAGTATCCCTTTCTCCTGCAGGTGCAAGATCTATCAATATAAACCCACAGTTCAATTACCCGTGGGAGTCCATGCTGAATAACGGTTGCCATGTGTTGAACTGTCTTACCTCTCTTAAAAATCTCATTTTCGATTCTTTCTATTTTCAGTACAACCACAGGCTTATGATCCTAAAAGGCGGATGAAGCAGAAATAACCTACCAATCCTCTTGCCAGACTGATGCAAGAGAAAGGTCTTTTTATATTCTCAAAAGCTTGCAGCACCCTAAAAACCAGCTTCCTAGAAAATAAAGAAAGATGATATCATGTGCCAGCTATTCCACCCAAACTCCAACCAATGTGAAGAAGGGGCTGGAGGGCCAGGCAGGGCAGGGGGGCAGAAATACACTCTCTTTTTATATGTGTTTCTAGAGTGGGATTTTTAAGCTAAACATGAAGGTTATTCCATGATTGTCTTCTTATTACATCTCTCTTCCTCCCCTTCTCTGATAGTCTATTTTGCTAAATCTGATGTTTTTTACATAATCTAAGAAACTGCTATTTGAAGATCACATGCTTTGAAAACAAAAAGATCACTGTTTAATAGGTTTATGAAGCACGCAAATTCAATCTCACAGCTAAAGTTCAAGCTCTAATCATGGTGAGAGATAAATCAAAGTCCAACTCCTTCAGCGATTCAAATGAACCTCATATGCGGCCACAATTACAGAATGTCAACGCTGATCACAGTTACCACACGATCCATCACATTAACTGCAGTGTTCCTGTACCAGCTCACTGACCCCCAAAATATATTGGCTTAATTACTACAAGGTTCATGAAACAATGTGGATTTTTCTTTAATGCAACAATTTCTAGATTAAATTCCTGAAGAAAGCTTTTCAAAGAAGGCACTTTGGACTGGGCATCTATGCAGCACGTAACACAGTGGTCATCTTCTCTTCTCTAATACAGGCAAACAATAACCCAGCCAGCTCAGAGCACACGAGGAGGCTAGTGCAACACTGTATGATCACAAGAAATTTATAACCTGGTTACAGATATGAAAGATATCACATTGTAAAGTCACAGAGTGATAAAAGGTGGTTTGTTTTGCTAAAATGCTCAATTATAACAGCGAGCTAGATGCAGTCCAGAAAATTCAAGATCCTGAGATGCTCCTTCTTAAGTAAACTATTTTAAGCATAATGTCTTCCTAAACAGAATAATTTCACTAAAAAAAAACTTACAGGTTTACACTTGAGTTTCTCAAAAGCTTTCAAAAAAAGTCTAAACACTTTGTAAACAACAAATTTGTAAACAACCTGCTGTAATGTGAAAAGAGTATGATGAACTTTATGATTTTTTATTATTATTATTATTGTCTTTTTGAAGCCTGGTATGCTTCCCATAGCTTCCCTACACTGCGGTAAGTATACCAATGAAAAAGTTCATATTGAGTGCACTTGAAAAGAAAGAATGGAAACTCAACTCAAAGATGCAAATACCCATCCTTGCAAACAAGTTATAATAGAATTAAGTGAAAAGCTGTTGAAGGAAGCTACACAACAAACATAGTTAAATATGCTGCTGAAGATTAAAATGGTGAGATCTTAACAGTTAGCATTTAAAAACAGAGGCCAAAGCTTTAGAAGAAACCAAGTGTTAAAGGTTTGGTGAGTATATATATGTGAAGGAAACGCAAAATCCAGGAAAACTGGGAGGAGCTGTGCTCTCAGGTTATTGCCAAAAAAAAAATCAATCTTATGCAGATTTTTACAGTAAGATGTGCACAGTCAATTTTAATTCCATTTGTCAGAAAAGAAAATCAGACGGAGTACGACAAAGGCAGCCACAGGATAAGCACCTTTAGGAACTGCCAGAACCTCAGGCCGTGCTCCAGTTTTGAGAAGTCACACACCATGTACCTGGGCTCCAGAGCACAGACAGAGGGTCCCTTCACAGCCAAAACAAAAACCAGACCATCACAGACACACACACTCATGTAAGTGTTCCTCCCTTCTCCCCTATAAAAAGGGCTCAGGAAAACAAACTGAAGGTGTGGCTGGGAGATGATGGATCACATTCTCCCTGGAAGACTATGCAATACAATTGAATGAAAAACTGCTTCCCTCCCTTTCCCATCCTGAACAAGAATGTGAAGTTGAAATCCTTTCTGACATTTCAAAGCGACTGAAATATTTTGTTTTCATCTCTGTGCGATCACTTTTCATACTTTCCTTTTTTTTTTTGTTTTACTTTGTTAGAAACAGCTTACATTTCCAAGGATTTGCTTCCACAGGAAAATAAAAATCCAAAATAATATTTCCGTTTTCCCCTCCCTTGCTTAAAGGGCAAATATATTCTTATACATCTAAGAGAAGAACATAAGATAAACTGATCACAGAGCTTAGGAAACATTTGGAAAAAGTGACTGAATGTTTGCAGTTAGCACCTAGCCCCAAGCTCTACAGCCTAAGTTAAATTCTTCCCAGTTTAGGATAAAAGTAAATAAAAACAATTGCTTACTCTCCCTTTACCAAAAATGAAGTATTGTTGTGGGTCTTAAAATTCTCTACCTGACCTAAAGTTAGCTTTAAGGAGGCCTTTTTAATTCATCCTTTCCATGCTACCCACTGGCAATGTTTCTATGCAACATTATAGCTGTGATAAAAGCAACTGTTCAAGGTGCCCGAAGCAGCAGAAGACACCAAGAACAGCAGCTCCTCTGTAGGATTCAAAGCATTAGAAGTTGACGAGCATTTACTGCTCAAATGTTGATCAGAACCATTTGTTTAAGGTACTGCATGAACAGAACAAAAAGGAAGAACGTCCCCTTCTCTGGAGACCCACAGAACAATTCTCTGTGGCACAAGGGAAAGGGAATAAGGTATACTATTAAAATAACGGCATGTTTTTTAGATGCTTGCCACTTTATTTTTTGTAAATGAGTCATTGACAAAAGATTTTTAAAGACCTGAAATGTGGTTGCTCTAAAAAGAATAAACTAAAGAGGATTTAACACAAGAATACCAAACCATGTTGAAAAAAACTCTTTAAACATATTACCCCTTAATAAGGCAGACTCTGGGCCACACAGTTACAGCATTATCCTCTACCTTACTTTGCAGGTCTGCTTTTTGCTTTACTGGGAAGAGGGGAGGTGACATCTCTCAGCTGGTTTCAAAAGCAGAATGAAGAGCTTTGATTTTAAGAAAACTTAAATGTTAACATTCCTTTTCCAAAGTTACGTAACTTGCTTAATTTTGTATGATTCTGCTCTTGGTAGAGATCCACGTTTATTTCAGTACTGTTCAGTTTTCCCTTCTCACTTGCAAATAGACAGCTCAAAGCAGTACCTCTCTACTTTTGATAGTAGCTATGACTATTTGCCCCTGCCTCCTCACCAAATCTTAGTTCACTTCCCTTTCCACTCTTGTTTCAGCTTTGGCAACCCCTCTTCACCTGTAAAGAGTTTCTCATAGTATGAGAGAGAAACCATATATTTCCATGAATGCACTCAAACTTCACAGATATAGCCTGATGCTAGGTACAAAATAGAAAAACTGAAAGAACTATCAGGACTGCATGCAATAAATGAATTGCGTGTGTGCATATATCTAACCTTAGTAGGGCTGCATTTACCTAAGTGAAGAATATTTGGTAAGAGGAAGCCTCAGGCTAAGAATAGACCAGCTCATATGCATGGCTTACTCCTTTTAGCCATCTTCAGCTTGCAGTAGGAGAGCGCAAGTAGACCACATTATGTGTTTCCTATTGACAGTTATTTCTGAAGTTTGAAGGAGATGCAGACCTTTTAGCCAGCCAGAAATTCTCAGATACTGTCAGCATTCCTCTGGGTAACACCACCCACAAAGAAAGCTGCCACTTGACAACACCTTCACACAAAACTGAACACAACAGCAATTATCTCTGACATTTGCCTCAGCAGGTCACCCACCCTCTACTGCTTGCTCCAAAACAGCCACTTCCCAGCAGCTGTTGCTGCCTGCTTCCTCCTCTCCCCGAACCATCCTAAAACTCTGTGTGATTTGCGTGATTGCTTTCCCTACTTACCCCAGTTATAGCAACTGCCAACTACTCCTTTGCAGCTGGAATTCCACCTCCTGGATCTTCCTCTTGTGAACACGCTACCAATGTTATATGGTGCCATACCATTACGTAACGAGATCCCGAACAAATCGGTAAGCAGAAATGACTCTGTTCTCAGGGTCACCCATACAGCATATTATGGGCATAAAACGGTTTTGAGATGCATTTCTTTGCAAATCCAGAACATTTCAGACACATTAAGCAGAAGAGTCTTTCAAACTGTAAATTAGCTAAAATTAGCAACTAAAAATTAATTTAAGAAATAATCAAGAAAAATTGAGGTGTTATTTCTGTGCTAAAAGAAGAATTACAGTAATTCAATATTTTGCTAACATACTAGATGATATATTAATCTTTCCCAAACAGAGAAATCATATTAGAACCCTGAATAGCAATTTTGATTTAAGGTTTCAATTTGTTTCTGAAACTACAGAGAGAAAATCCCAATTATAAAATCTAATAATAAACTCTTTTAAAGATTTTTTTCCTCCTATCCTAGAACAAAGATAAACTGGAACTTCAAAAGGATGAAAACTGAACAGTCACACACAAATGGAAGAGCATATGACTGCCTTTGACATGGTTTCATCTACATTGGAAATGCTCAGTATCTCCAGGACTAACAGACCTAAGTCTGTTTGTCTGGCCCAGATGGGTATTACGATAATCAGAACATCTTTATTTCTACAATTACTGATCTTACAGGGCTTCTCCAAACTAGCAGCACATCACAACAACCTAAAGCAAAAAACAACTTTATGCCATTTACAAAACTGCCCGATTCACAGTGTTCTCAGGGGCATCCTAAGACAGTGATTTCAAGCTCCCCGAAGCAAAGGAAGAATGTCATCAGCTGTATTACCTCAAAGGGTAAGCAAACATTCTCTCTCCTCCTCATACAGGCCATACAGAGTGTAGCAAGAAAACAGTGTCATCAAACCTGTTTTCATTTATAAAGATTTAAATACTAGAGACCTTCCTACCTCTCTTTGGAATATATAACTTGAGGAATATTATTCAGACCTTCCCAGGACTGAATACATCATCTGATATACACATGAGCAATTTAAATTTTAGCATGTGCAATTTTCCTTTTTGGAATTGATCTTCACACATATTGAATCATTTTATAGTAGGTATTACAATACTCCTACCCATGTGTGCAACAAAAAAAAATCCAAAACACTCCAGAAGAAGGAAAATATTCTTTTAACAGCACTAAGAACCCATAGAAATTCTATGTTGTCAAGTTGTGACACGCTAGAAATCATTCATCAAGGACACATTTAGCTCTATCAGTTAATACCACTCTTTCTCAATTTTACTGTTCTCTGCGTGGGCTGTCAGTAATACCACCACTAGCAGCACGTTGTCTGCCTAGTTACCTCTGGGCATTTCCTCTGGAAGATTTAATGCAGTAATTTTTATTTTTAAAACCTTTCCATTGTTGACTGTATGCAAGTTGAAAACAATCATAAAGAAAACTCGGAAAATAAATACAATGCTAATATGAAAAAGAAAGCATCTGTGAAAAAAAAAAAAACTTTTGTGGGAAAAGCTTTGGACATCTAAATAGTAACAGAAATGCAACACAAATCACTTTCTTACCAACCCTAAGTCAAGTTGCATTTTTGAGAGGTTTACTGTCTTCAAAGGCAAGGAAAGAGCCAACATGTTTCTTCATTATTTTTTTTTGTTGTTATATGAAAACATGATTTCTTGCTCTCCCTCTCTCTCACACACACATACACAAATACTTTCTGGTATATTAGTTTCTTGCTTTTAGAGAATTGTGACACAAGAAAAATATTTTGAAAGCCATCAGGAAAAGACACAAGTACAGGCCAGCTTTTGAAACCAACCTTGAATAGGTCATAAGTGATAGGAGTCAAGACCTTGGTTCTTGCTTTTAAAAAAGCAAATATCACAGAGTTGTTGTTTGTTTGTTTGTTTCTCTTTTGTTTAATATAAAACACTGCTTTTCTTAAAAGAGAAAGCAGATGTGTAAAGGAAGAGAACCAAGTCCACACAGAAAAAATAAAAACCTTCTAAATCGTTGCAAACCCAATTCATTAGGTTGCCACATAAGCCTAACACAGTCATTGATTCTGACCTTGAGCAAGGATTTCTTGCTTGACCTAGATATCAACAATCTTGACCCAGATATCACCAATATGAACTGTCATCATATGAACATTAAAGGCTGAAACAGACAACTAATATATATCAAAGCGTAACAGATTCATTTTGATATGTACTTGGCACATATAAGACAAACATGTGGAACTCCAATGTCACCAAAGTAACCATACTAGCCATTAATCTCACATATCATCCACCAATACAGCACGAGCTCACAATTCCCACACAGAATTTCCTTGAAGCTTTCCTACTTTCAACTATTCTGAAAAGAGAAAGAGCATAAACATACATGCAAAAGAAAGACTAATAAAAAACACTTGTTTTTTTTTAGCTTGCTTCCAACCACATCTACAGAATTCAGTGCTGTCAATCACCAGCTCAGAAGGTACACCTCTCCTATTGAAAAGTCTCTCAAATTAAGATAACTTCTATGGTTGCAGTAAAAGGTGTTTTTTTCCCTCTAATTTAATACATTTTTATTTTGAGTTAAGCATTAATACCTAACCACAGCAAAGCAAGATAATTTTTGCTTGGGCTTAATTTCTGAAAAGCGTTCTGACTTCCTCAAGGTCACTCAATACATGCATCTTACTACTTGACAAAAGAGATTTCCTGATAGGGATTTATAGGCTTCCCCCTCTTCTTCAGTAAAGTCACACCCATAAATATTTTAATAGGATTCCATCAATAGCATGCAAACTAGGAAGGCAAATTAGAGCTTAATATATAACTGGAGTGAAAGAGATATACACAGCAGTTGTTGCTAAAGGCATTGCAATC
This sequence comes from Cygnus atratus, assembly GCF_013377495.2. Lineage (NCBI taxonomy): Eukaryota > Metazoa > Chordata > Aves > Anseriformes > Anatidae > Cygnus > Cygnus atratus. Next base: position 43,682,343 of record NC_066363.1, read on the forward strand.
TACAACACTGATCTCTTATAAGGAGTATTTTGCATTTTAGCTTTGAAAATGTCTAGTGTGGAAACACGTACAAGACCAGATGACCACAAACATGCTTACTCTAGAAATAACAGATTTGTACACTTTGCTTACAGTAAAGCCCAAAGTTTTGACCAAAAAGGGCCTCCTTGAGCTGCGGACAGAAGGGAAGTCTATCCAAAAAGCTTCAGTCTGGATGAAGACACACAGTAGCCTCTGTGAACATCACTATGCTAATGAGAAAAAGTATTTTATGAAAACATCCTAGAACACTAAGTGAGATACTCTGAAAGCATCTTGGAAAGATGGAACCAGATAATGACGTCCATATCAATTGTCCTTTCTTGATTACTCCTTCCCTCCCATTACAAAGAAAAAGCATGTAATTCTCTATTATTGTCACCTCAGGGTAGCAACCGGCTTGACCTCAATTATTTTAAAGATGCAAACAATGAACAGTAAAATTGGAATGACTCTGTTATGTAATAGTTATTAAGGCTTAGACACACACATCCTATCAATGAAGCTTCAAAGGAGCAAGTTAATTTTCACTTGGCATGTAATTTGCAGACAGAGCCACAAAAAGTGACAGAACAAACAGAACTATACCTCTGACAATCAGGGTGGCAGCTAAGCACCAGGGCACATTTTCTTTTCAATTCTTGCCTCTTCTTTCACAATTCTATTTCTTCCCTTGGAGAAGGAGAAAGAAAAAAAAAAAGAAAAAAGAAAAAAAAGAAAAAAAGCCTCCCTACCACCATCTGCTATTCTGTTCTTTTTTCCCTAACCAGAAATCCACATAATCTCTGTTAAGGGAACAACTGAAAAGCCAGTTGCTACATATCTTCATTGTCTCAGCTGACAAAACATAATTTCCTTTAGGGTTTTATTTTGGTTTTTTTTTTGCTCAGTCTTCTCATAGTGCACTCCACAGGGTGGTTCCTTGTGAGGAAGCAGAGGAACAAATGTCATTAGGACTGATTCTAAAAGCAGAGCCTAAGACAACCAGCAGAAAACACAGTATGAAGCAGGGAGCCTGAATTGGTTGTTTCTTTTACTTAGCTACTGCTTCCAATCTGCTCTTCCCATTGATGCTGATGCTGTTCCACTGGTCACCATCAGCACTTCACCATGGGCCATGAGCTCTCCAGGGACCTCAGCAAACGATTTACACTCTAGGGAGCAGCTACCTGTTAGTTAGCATCTCCTGACATGTACCTTTTGTCTGGTTAATTTACTCATATACTCCTATGCTCCACTCTCTGTCAGCACTACGCATTCAATTCCTGTTTCATAACTTTAAATTCTGCAACTTGGACACTTGCTGCATACCCTTACAAGATAGTATCACTGTACTTTTTGAAAGCAGTGTTCATTACTCATTGATGATCTACAGAATTCTTACTCATTGGCCTACTGTCCAGTAAATTACTAGCCACACTTTCAAGCTCCCTTGCTGTTAGTTACACAGCTACAATAATCAGACTGTATTTTGGAGGTCTTTGTAGTTTTTTGTTTTTGTTTTTGTTTTTTAAGCCCGTAAGGGCTCTGTGGATATGGAGGGAGAGAGGAAAGATGGGACAAAGGGTCTTTTTTGGAGATCTATCTGGAAGCTTTAAACATTCCCTCCAAGACTGAAGGAGAAAAAGTAATCCACTTTCCTGAGAAATTCTCAGACTGGTGCAATTCAGGTATGCATGAGGAACCACTTCCTTTCCTTCAATGCTTTAAAACAGACCAGCAAGAGAAGAAGCTGACCTAGCCACCTGTCTCACAAAAGCATGTCTCTGTTCAGAACAAAAGCCAGGATTTTCTTAACAGATCTAACACTAAAGAGTGTATGAAATCTGTAACAGCACTGAAACACTGGAAGAAAAAATTCCTCTGATTGTCAGCTGTCTTCAGACTCTTTCATGGAGCCAAGCAGCAAGTCTTCAGATGAGAAGGTTTTTTTTGTTTTGTTTTGTTTTAACTAAGATCTAAGATCTGGCTCCTGTAATAAAAACCCAAGTGAAAAAGCATTATGCAGACAAGTACTGCCCATTGATAGAGTCTGTCTCCACAAATCAGGGTGAGTAGGCTGTTCTTCTCTCCCCCTCCAAGTGCTGAGTATCAATCTAGCACTGGTCATTTTGCCACTGGAGGGAGCAGTCTGGGGATCAGCATCTATTTTTTGCAGGAGATAACTGGTTTTCTTATTTGCCTGTTGTACTAGAGCTCCCTGGGGATACTCCATGCATGTGCAGGTAATGCATGCCATTTGCTGCCTGCAAAAGGCTTGTACCAAAGCACGACTAGTAACTGCTGTGTTTCCCCACCATGTCTCACAAGCTCTTTCCTTGAGCATTTGCTTCTTAATAGTCACTTATTTAGACTTATGTTTGCTATTAAAGATGACTCAAGGGGAGCAGGGTATAGGGATCTTGTGGTAAGGCACAGAGAAGAGAAAAAGCACATAATGCCTGCCAAGGTTGGTGGGATTTTTTCCCTCTGAGTTGCTCCCAGGGATCACGAACCAAAAATTGAGAAGCAAAAGGAAAGAGTTTGCAATTTCAAGTAAATCTTGGACAGCAACTGGCTGCCATCCAGCCAAGCAGGAAGCACATTGTTGTATTTTAAACCACAGAATGCAGCACTGAGAACACGGTTTCTGAAAAGCTTCTTGTAGAAAATTAGATTGTTTAATTTTAATATAAGGATTACTTCAATATCTGCAAGTAAAGTCATTAGTTTTAGTGATTAAAATGTTACTCACAAGTACATTACTCTATGAGCTCTTCCGAACAGCAGTTTTTCTTACATTTCAGAAGGATTACTTCAGTGCAGTTAATAGCTATAGCACAGAACTGGAAAGCATATTTTGATTATTGACAATTAAGGTAC